>NC_056687.1:0-300000 GCF_018350215.1 Panthera leo
TGAGCTTCAGTGTAGGACAAGAGGCAGGGCAGGAGTGTGGGCACAGACCACCTGCTCCATCCACATTGTTTGTTGCTGCGTGCCACCTCCTCTGGGCATCAAGATGACTCGAAATGGCCCACCTTCCATGGACACTGGGAGGCACTACTGCTTCTCTGTCCTGGGTAGTAAAGGGGTCTGTGCAGTTGTCGGGGCAGGAAAGGCTCATGGTTGGGCTCCTTCTGACCTAGACAAGGTCGGCCTCAGGACCTCTCTGTTTGACACAGGCCAGCTGCCTCCTCCCAGCACGGTTACCTGCTGCCCGCAGTGTCCTGGTTTCCATGGTGGTGGTTCAATCCACACACTTCCTGTTGTGCTGCTCCCCAGCCTCAGCATGCGGCCAGAACCTTCCCTCTTCCCATTTCTTCCAGAGGCCGCATGAGGATCTGGGCTTCTGGCAGGTCATGAGACAAAGACTCCAGAAAACTTCCAAATTCTTCAAAAGAGCTCTCCATTCAATCAAAGAAATCACACAAAATCTATTCCGAAGGTTGTCATTTGAAATATTACCATCCAGGTCAACTAACCTCAAGCAATACAATCTACTTTACAAGATAAGGCATTATACAAATTAAAAATGACTTTCTGAAAATTACGTATACTTTTTAAATCTGGATTGCTTAGAAGATTCTTTTGTTACAGATGATACTTCAGTGGTTACAGAAAACAGAACGGATTATATATAGTTAAAAACTTCATGCATCTGGACTAAGAAGAAAAATACTGTTGTCTGGAGCACGACAGGTGCTGCATCAGTGGCGCCCTTGGACTCTCCCTTAATGCTCAGACTTTGCCTGCCTGTGAGGACAGCAGGCAGGTGCTTCTTCATCTTTCCTTCCTGGTCAGCTGCCAGCCCAAAAGGTCTCTCCGCAGCCTCGGCCCTAGCTGCACATCAGGGTCTCTGGGATGGGGGCCAGAGGTCAGTATGTAGTAAAAGTTCCCCCCAGGTGATACTGATGTGCAGCTGAAGACAGAATGTCCCCTCATACATTCTTACAGTGAAGTAAGGGATTCAGCAGTTATTATCTGTAGAAAAGAACAGGTATGATAAAATCTAAAATCCATAAAATAAAAAAGAGTATTTTAACAAATGGAATGTGGGTTTGCCCTGCTTTTCTCCTGAGGAAGGAAGCCTCTGTTGTTTTCCACTTCATGCTCACTCTTCTGAATTCAACAAAGGTCTCCAGACAGAAGAATGCTTCCCGCCTAGTGCTGGGTTAGGGATGCCCTACCCCCACCCCAGCATTCTGAGTCAGCTTCTGGAGCAGAGCCCAGAAATCTGCATTCCTGACTGCTCCCTGTTGTTGCTGAAGCTGCTGGTCTGTGGAACACACTCTGAGTAGCAAAGCGCTAGATGGCACCACAGCCAAGAAAATGAAGTGCTGCTCCATCAATAAATGGCAAAATCTCCTCACCACAAAACCCTTCATCCTCTAGGCAGGATCCCCCAAGACAAGACCATCATCCCAGAACCTGGGAGGGCTCCTCCCAGGTTGCTCCTCCAGTGCTTCCAGAGTTGGGGTTGCTACTCTAATGTGCTCAAGTGCCCATTTTCCCCAAGTTCTAAGGAATCAACAGCACTGGTGAGACTATCAGAGTATCAGCCGTATAGCCATAGAATTTTCAAAACTCAAAATTTGTTAAACTGCAAAATGTCAATGTACCAAGCCTACTAAGAAGCAGTTCCAAGGGAACATGGTTTTCCAGACTCTCTGTCTTTCTCTCCAACTCTCTCTCTCTCTCTCTCTCTCTCTCTTTGTCTTTCCATCTCTGTCTCTGTCTCTCTGATTATCTCTCTCTGCCTGTGTCTGTCTCTCTCTGTCTTTCTCCTCCCCTTCTCTGGCTCTCTCTGTGTGTCTCTGCCTGTGGCTGTCTCTCTTTCCCTCCCTCATTGTTGGTAATTTCAGTATCCACAAGCTGCTCCTTCCTACACCCTGGCTTTAGGGGGCTTGGATTTGCTCAGCCCCAACCATCTTGCTGATCAACCCTTCTCAGCCCCCAATACCTCTGGGGTACTCTAGACCTTGCCTTGACCAATGACTGCCCTCCATCATTTAGTTTCAATCATGGAACTCCAAGACCCCTGGCATTCAAACTCCAACCCTCTGGCCTCTCGGCCCTCCACCTCTGCCCTACCTCCTGTGCTATCCATAGATTTGGGCCCATCGCTGGAGGCATCTCCACTCATTCTGTCCACAACCAACAAACTGCAGTGTTCCTGGAGCTGTCCCTGTCAAAGTCACAATGACCTCCTCCTTGTCAATTCTGGCCTCTGGAGCTCAATGCTCTGGTTCCTCCACCCTTAGCCCAAGCCATGGAGGGGCCCCTCACTCTTATAGTCTTCACAAAATCCTGGTTAGACATTTAACTGGAAAGTCTTTGGTGCACCCCTTTATACAGCCTAAGATGGCACATCCTCTCCACTCTCTTGGCCCCAAAGAGCCACAGCCCCAGGACAGACCTCTGGTTCCTGCAAGCCTGGTCAGCCACTCCTATCTGTGAGGTCCACCAGAGGGCCCCCAAAAGAGGAAAAGTGCCTCTACAACGCAGACCAGCCCTCTGAGTCCCAACCTCCAGGGACTTCAAACTCAGCTGCAGCCATTGTGACCAGATGTGTGTATATGAGAGGCATGTGCTGCAGAGAGCAGCCACAAAGCTGCAGCTGCAACACTTGGGACTGCCCTCCCCAGACACCTCCCCTGAGATGCTCAAGAGAACATGTGCACAAGGGACACCAAGGATCTGCAGCCAATGTTGCCAGTCCAGGGCTTCACAGCCAGTGAAAGTTACTCCTGCTCCTGCCTACCCAGGGTGGCCCAGGTCCTTTGGTGGGCCTTCAGTGCTGCCCCTCCAACCTATGCAGTCACAAAGCCACTGGTACTTTCTGGGGGAGCCCACATGTGTGGAGTGGCCCCAGGATGTAAGTTTGTCCCTCTCCTAGCACCTGCACACTGCCCAGCATAAAAGCACTCATGCAATATGTATTTAATGAAAAATGGAGGACCTGGGACATTTTCCTGGATAAGTGTCTGTGGAGTAACAGGTCCTAGGAGCTTGAGAGCCACCCCCATGGCTCAGCTTCCTGCAACCTCCTACAGAATAACCTCCCATTGCCCCTACCCACATGTGGACCCAGACAATAGGAGCCTTTCCTTTGCATTAAGGCACAGCATCCAACAAAGACAGACTCCAAGAGAAGATGAGGTTTGGAAGGGGCTCCTCAACTCAACTACCCCATCCAGAGCTTGGGAGATTGGACTACAGGCAGATACAATCCCCCCTCCAGCCATGGCCTTTCTCTGCCCCAAACCTTGGTCCCACACAACCTTCCGAGCCTCCTCACCCATTCAGCTCTATCCATCCCATGTGGGATTCCCCAGCCCATCTCTACAACATGGCATGATGAACGAGCATCTCCCTGTACCCCCACTCACATCCCCAAACCCTCCTCTAGATGCCTTCAGTGAGTGTAAAGCCCAAGCAGTACCGAAAATGGCTTGAAAGCACAGGGAAAGGAGACTAGCCTGGCCTTTTACTGTGGCCAGGGATGAGCCACGGTGACAGTTCCTGCTGTGGGCAGGGACTTTCTTGGTTTGGATCTTCCACCTGCCAAAGGAGGGAACACTGAGCTGTCTCACCAGCTTGCCCAGACATGGGACAGAAGAAAAGAGGGAGATGAGACTGGAACACTGTCAGCAGTCCAACATCAAAAACTTTTGCAATTAAGAGTCAGACTCTTAATTACAAAATCTTTTATCACCCCTTGGTTTAGGGGACAGAAAGGGATGCCATGTGATCAGACAGCCATTGAAAATTGGCAAGTTTCAGCCACATTCATATAAATATTGCTCCCTCCACTGCCCACCCTGAGGAGGTCACTCCCCTCAGGGCTGACCATCTGACCTGCTGTCAGGGACTCACCCTTCAGTGCCCTTCCTTAAGTCCCGCCCTTCTCACCAATGTCCAGGAACCTCCTCTCCAACGACAGGGTCTGGAGCATTGTGACTGCAGTGACAAGTGCTGGGAGCAAGAGAAACTAACTCTACCAAAGCAAATGGGGATTTAGTGAGGGAATGAGGGCCATTCCTCACTGTGTTGAGGGTAGAAATAGACACTTGGTTACGATGGAGTCCAGGCTACTTCAAGAGTTGTGGGTGCCACCATCACACCCTCTCACCACTGCCTTTGGTCCCTGGGTGTGTCTGCTCAAGATCTGAGTTCCAAGAAGAGAGAAACTGATTGGTCTAGGTTAGGTAGCGTGCCTGCTCCTTAATTCAACGGCTGTGAACAGTGGGCTGGGGTCCTCATACTGGCCCAAACCCTAGCCCTACCACTGAGACAAGGATGGGGAAATTACTATAACCAACATTGCAGGCACCATCCTCAGAAAGGGTATGTGAGGAAAATGAGGTTCAGAGAAGTTAGGTGAAATGCCCAAGGTCACACAATGAGGAAGTGATGATACATTATTCCTTTATGTATTACTGAATCAATTTGCAGGTATTTTTGTTGAGGATTTTTCTGTCTATGTTCATGGGGGGATACTATGATTTGCAATTTTCTGTTCTTATGATATCCTTGTTTAGTTTGGTATCAGTGTTATCCTGGGCTCATACAATGATCTGAAAAGTACTCGCTCCTTTATTTTCTAAAACATTTTGTGTAACATTGATTTTAAATCTGCCTTAGGTTTTTAAATTTTTCTTTATTTTATTTTGAGAGAGAGAGAGAATGTGAGCAGGGGGGAGGGGGCAGAGGTAAAGAGAAAATCCTAAGCAGGCTCCATGCTCAGCACTGAGCCCAACATGGGGCTCAATCCTATGACCCTGGGATCATGACCTGAGCTGAAATCAAGAGTTGGACACTCAACCAACTGAGCTACCCACGTGCCCCAATTATTCTTTCAGTTTTTGATAGCTTTTACCAAATGAAACCAGTTATGCCTGGAGTCTTCTTAGTGGGAAAGTTATAAATTCCACTTTTTTGTTGTAATTTTGAAATAATCACAACCTTAGAGAAAATCTAGACATGCATTTGTGAGAAAGCTGCTAAACTGACACCTCATCACCCCTGAATATTTTGACACGTATTTCCCAGAAACAAGAACTTTTTTCCTACACAACTGTGGTGCATCCATGAAAATCAGGAGTTGCCATGGATATAGAGCTGACACCTAATCCTTGGACTACACTCGAGTCTCTTCCAACATCCCAGGAAACTTGCAAAGTGAAAGGGGCCCCTCAACATCCCTGCTGCACTCAGTGTCTTGTCACCAGTTCCTGGGGACTTTCCAGGATCACAGGCCAGTTGTTTGTGGAACGTGGAAGGCCCCTCATCTGGATCATCTGACATGTCCTCATGATAGGTTAAGGTTCTCCTTCCATGACAAACATCCTTAGGTGGTGCTGTGCCTGTGTCCTAGCAGGAGGCATGCAGCTTCTCCTTGTACCACTGACAATCACCCACTGAAGCTGGGGTCTCCGGGGGTGTCCATCATAATACTCTTTCTCTTCTGAAATTACTAAGCATTTTTGGGGGGATACTTTCAAACTATGTAAATATCCCCTTCCTCAGAGAATTGTCAATGTAATCACTTATGTAATTATACCTGAATGCTGTTACAGCTTCCTATTTTACTCAGTGCATTACAGTCTGTTATCTCACTGTTTATTTTGATGCTCAGACTATTCCAGACTTGAACAATTGGATGCCACCCAGGCTGGCTCCTGTGTCTCTATGACATGTGTCCAGTCACTCTGTGAGCACCTCCTTGCTTTTTGCACTAGATGTTCCAAGGTTTACCTTGTAATTTCCCTAACATGGCCCTGGAATCATCTACCTCTCCAGAGAGCTCTGGTTTCTTGGATGAAAGCTGTTTTTAGAAGTTAGGATCTGGGCTCGTTGTTATTGGATGTTATAGTTAGGTACTTTCTAGCTACTATTATCTATCTATCTATCTATCTATCTATCTATCCTTTATTATACACCTTATTATACCTTACTGTAACAGTACACCCCATTACTAGTTTCTACCTTAATACTGTTGTGGCCAGAGCACACAGAGTGGCTCACTTCTCCACAGAATCATGGCCTAGATTTCCGGTTTCTGTCTCCCCAGGTGGTGGAACTCACTGCTTATCATCTGCATCTGATCAGCTTCATTCTGCTCAACTTCTCAGTGCCTGAAACAGTGAGCACTTTGAGAGGAAACAGCAGGAAGTCAGACTCTCTTCAGGGAGTCTCCTTGGGATTCAGATCCTCCAATTATTTGTTTCCTAAAGCATTCTAATTTAAACTATTAATATGACAAGTACAACAAAAGAGCAAATGAGGGAGTTTATAGTTTGACAGTTGATGATGGTTCATATCAGAGGAAAGCCAGCCACTTGTGGGCACAGGTTTAGGAAATTTCTCCAGACTCAGACACTATGTCCTTTTCATGTTGAGAGGAGCAAAGGAGCTAAAGTGCTGCAAGTTCTGTCTTTGTTTCCTTCATATGCCTCCTTCTATCTCTACTCCTTGGCTCCACTACAGGCAGGTTCTACATTCCTCCTGCCTGGGTCACTTTTAGCCAAAAACTCCAGGTTGAGTAGCTTTACCAAGCACCAAGGGTCAAATGCCAAAAACTTGCATCAATTTTTCCAAAAAAAGGGAAGAAGAGGAACACTCCCAACTCAGTATCTGAGGCTATCATAACCTTGATACAAAAGCTGGACAGAGACAGTAAATAAAAGGAAAATTAAAGCGTAGTGTATAATTGCTAAGCAAAATATTATAAAATTAAACCTAACAATGGAAAATGCTATCAAAATATAAAAACAATATTAAAGGATAGTACAATGTGATAAAATGGACTTATTCTAGAAAAGCAAGATTGATTTAGTATCCAAAAATCAACTTAAGTAGGGGAAGCTGGGTGGCACAGTCAGTTAAGTGTCCAACTCTTGATTTCAGTTCAGGTCATGATCTCATAGTTCATGAGTTCCAGCCCCACATTGGGCTCTGCACTGACAGTGCAGAGCCTGCTTGGGATTTCTCTCCCCTCTCTCTGTCCCTTCCCTGCTTGCTCTCTCTCTCTCTCAAAATAAATAAACTTAAAAAAATTTTTTTACATCAACTTAAGTAATTAACCATATCAACAGAACAAACAGAAATAACCCATATGATCATTTCAGTGGAGGCAGAAGTATCATTGTATAAAATTAAAAATCCATTCATAATAAAAAGAAAAAATTTTTGGCAAACTATATGAATAGAAGGAAAATGATTTAATCTTTTAATGTATCTTCAAAACAGTTATGCCAAACATCAGGCTTCATGGTGAAGTCATAAAATCTTTCTCCTGGAGACTGGAAGCAAAATACAAATAGCCATTTGCACTGAATGTTGTGCTGGAGATGCCACCCAGGCAATAAGACAAGAAAAAGAAAGGAAATAGATAAAATTGTCATTAGTTATTGATTACATGATATGAACACTAAAAAAATCCAAAGAAGTCTGTAAGTAACTATTATGATTAATTATCAAAGTGCAGCACCTGTGTGGCTGTCAGTTAAGCGTCCAACTTCAGCTCAGGTCATGATCTCACAGTTCATGAGATCGAGCCCCACATCTGGCTCGCTACTTTTAGCGTGGAGCCTGCTTCTGATCTTCTGTCTCCCTCTCTCTCTGCCCCTTCCCTGCTGGCTCTATCTTTCTCTCTCAAAAATAAATAAACATTTTAAAATGTAAAATCAAACACTTAGGAAAAAGCCTAATGAAATATGTGCAAGAAAAAAAAAACATACAACATTATTGAGAGACTTAAAGAAGACCCAGGCCAAAAAAAAATATTACTTGTCCATGGATTGGAAGACTGTATTACAAAATGTTAATTCTGCCCCCAACTTATCTATAGAATCTAAGCAATCCCATTCAAAATTCCAGCAGGTATTGTGGAAGTCAACAAGTTATTTCTGAAATGTATACGGAAATGCAAAACTAAAATAGCAAATACAATCTAAAAAAAGAGTAAAAAAGAAGATTTACATTACCAGATATTAAGACTAATAAAACCTACAATAACACAGACAGATGATATGGGCATAAGAATACACAGGGGCACAAGGGTGGCTCAGTCAGTTGACGGTCTGACTTCAGCTCAGGTCATGATCTCACAGTGCATGAGTCTGAGCCCCACATCAGGCTCTGTGCTGACAGCTCAGAGCCTGGAGCCTGCTTCAGATTCTGTGTCTCTGGCTCTCTCTCTGCCCCTCCCCTGTTCATATACTCTCTCTCTCTCTCTCTCTCTCTCTCTCTCTCTCAAAATAAACATTAAAAAGAAATTTTTAAAAAAGAATAAACAAAGAGATCAATGAAACAGAATAGTGTTCAGTGAGCACAACCACTTTGGAAAATTATTTAGCAGAATCAGGTAAAACTTATCATATGGAGATTCTACCACCCCATAAGTCCTCCCTCTCCTGGGCAAGTAACTGTGGCAGGTGGAATGATGGCACCCCAAAGATGGCCACATGCCAATCCCCACAATCTGAGCATATATTGCTCTACATGCAAAAGAGAATTAAGGTTACAGATAGAATTAAAGTTACCTAGTAAGTTGACCTTTAAACAGAGAAATTATCTGGGCTTATTCAAGTGGCCCCAATCTAATGAGATAAATCCATGGAGAAGGAAGGCAAAAGAGTCTGTGAGAAGGACTGGACTCACCACTGCTGGCACTGAATATGGAGGAAGAAGCCATAAACCAAGGCATGTGAGTAGCCTCTAGAAGCTAGGAATGGCCCTCAGCTTATAACCAGCATAAAAATGGGGACCTCAGTCCTATAACTACAAGGAGCTGAATCCTGCCAAAAACCAAAATGAACAGGAAACAGCTTTTCCCCTGGAGTTGTTCTTTCCCCAGAAAGAAATGCAGTCCTGCTGACACCTTGAGTTTATCCTGGTAAGACCTATGTGAAACTGCTGACCCCTTGCAGAACTGTAAGAGAATTTGTGTTGTTCCAACCCACCAAGTAATTTGTAATTTGTCACTACAGCAACTGAGAATTAATACAACAGAGCAAACAGGAAACATGAAATATCCAACTACAGTCCATGCCTTGGCTCCTGAGTATGCATGCATGTGTGTGTAACTGGTAATTTCCCTAACTGGTAATTCCAAAGATGACCACTCTTAACATAATGCAACAATCCTTCTTTCAATCATAAAAGCACTCCTCCTCTCCCCTTGGGAGATGGCTCAGGACTGGGTCCAAGCAGTTGATTCTGCAGCAAGCCAAGGACCTAGAGGCGCTGTCTGTGCATCCTGGAAGGTACAAATGTGGAGTTTCCTGATCTTGCAGCCTCTGGGTTCCAAAGACTTAACAGTTAACCAGATACCTAACCTAATCAATGAGGGAAAATAGAATAATCAGAGTAAAAACTTTCTTTCACAAAAGGGAATGTAAATCCAGTAATCAGTGATCTGAGTAACACAGTATGTCCCTTTGGGTATGGAGGAAGTTAGGGACAGATCAGTGGACACCTTGCCTGGCTGGGTTCTGCCTGGGTGGAAGTTTTGTTTCTGTTCCCTTCTGTTCTCTATGGCCCAGCCTGAGAGGGGTGTTGGGAAGGGTTATAGCCCGGGGACAACATTCTGAGGGTGGAGGTAACCATCCTGGAGGTGGCCTTGGGGAACAGTAAGAGGCCACTGCGCCAGGGCACTTTTTGCTGCCACAATCTCAAACACTATTTTGATGCCAATTGATTTGTTTCCTCTAAGTCCTGCCATGACTACTGCCCCTGTCTCTGTGACTCTAGTCAGTGGCTTCTGATCCAGCCTCCTCTCTGCCTCCAAGCAGTGGGAACAAAGAACTGAGGTAGCCAGGCAGCCCCAACCCAGTCCAGAACCCTGCTCAGGCCCCAGACCACAACCACATCCAGATGTATGGCAGATGCGGAGGTACAGAAGCAGGTGAGAACCTTTGTCAGGAGCAGGCACAGCAAGAGTGGTTTAGGAGGGTCCAGGATCCTTCCCATCCCCCAGGCTATCACATCCCAGTTCCCAGAATACCACAGATTGTCAGTCCCCGCTCTAACTCTGACTTAGTACAAAGAATTCAACTTTTGCAATTCAAGAAAGTAGGCAATTGCTGGATTGTAAAGTGGCCCTGGTACCCTGGCCCCAGGCAGAGTCCACCTCTTAAATCTCAGGATGCTTTTCCACTTGACAGCTTTCTGCTGTCCAATCAGCAGGACTGAAACCAAATGGGTTGGCCTGGTACTGCCTCACCAGCAGTCTTGATAAATAGCCAACACTATTTACCTAATAACACTATTCTGATATCTAACTAACATCTAACAACATTGGCTCCTCCACCAAGAGTCCTAGGCCCCAAGACCCAGTACCCTTGCTGAGTAATGAACACAGCATAATTCAATCATAAAATGAAACACACATCCTGGTTCTTTTAGGAAACCTACCAACATCTCTTATCTAATTAATTATTACTAAATTTTCCTTGTTATAAAGTCTAAAGAAAGGGGCCTGGTTTGATACATTATCTGGTCATCTGTTTTCAAGAAACACCAGACAGGGAAATTAGGCAACAGCATCTGAACTCAAGTGGTTCTAAGAATGAAGATTCCACTGCATCAGGAAGCAGAAGTTTTAAAAGTCTTTTCTGAGGAAAGATTGTAAAGGACTTAGAGACTACTTTTTCAGCACCCCGCACATTAGAAGTAAAGAGGGTTCCATGTGCTGATCTCTGGACCTGCAGCCAGATCTCTGGACCTTTCCAGACTTTGTTCGGACTGGCCTTTACTCTCACCTGGGAGGAGAGGGAAGAAGGACTTTATTTATTTGGGAGGGACTGCACGGGCAAGGCTGGTCCTGAGGAGACTGAGACCCCTTTCCTGCCAACCTTCATCTCCTCCAGCCCCTCCACAAATACCTCCCACTGCAGTTAAGAGTTTGCTCAGGTGGTTTTGGCAAACTTGAGTGCTGTTTTGAAGTCTGCAACAGCCTGGCTGCATGGTGCTCTCAAGACTGGGGCTCGGTGTTTCTGCCTCCACTACTCTAATCAACTTCATAAAATTCAAAGTAGGAATCTGATGCTGATAGGAAAATACTTAGATTCTCATTATGCTTTCTGAAGAATCCAGAGTCACTAATGTGTTTTATTACTGGTTTTTTTTTATTTTTTTTTAATGTTTATTTATTTTTGAGACAGAGAGAGAGAGAGAGAGAGAGAGCATGAACGGGGGAGGGTCAGAGAGAGCGAGATACAGAATCTGAAACAGGCTCCAGGCTCTGAGGTGTCAGCAGAGCCCGACGCGGGGCTCGAACTCACGGACCGCGAAATCATGACCTGAGCTGAAGTCAGCCGCCTAACGGACTGAGCCACCCAGGCGCCCCAATTACTGGTTTTTTTTTTTAGTGTCCTGGATTAGTTGCCATTTTATGGACACTGAAAGAAAACAAAAGCACTTCTTGTTCATCATCCCCATGCCGAAGTGAGTGGTTTGAAGTCCTGAGGTCCCGGTAATGACCTAAAGGAAGGCAAGGAAGCTCCCCCTGCGATAGCCACACCTCACCTGTCACCTGTTACCTGTCACCCCTGCATGTGGAAACGCTGGGAGGCATTTCCATTACTTACTTAATACCTGGCCCACAAAAACAACGCAAGCATCTCACACACACACACACACACACACGCACGCACACGCACACACGCGCGCGCACACACACACACGCAGCCGGTAGAATGAAGTGTAATGGCCCCTGGGCACAGACTTATGCAGAGGTTGGATGTCAGCCGGTAGCCACTGCTGTTCTGGAATAAACCTTCCTGGGCAGGCTCCTCTGGCCGCGGCATGAGCGTCGGGGCGGCCCCGCCGGGAGGGTTCCTCTGTCCGCAGCGACCACAGGCTCAAAGGGGCTCCTGGTTCAGTTCTGAGTCTTTCGCGCCCCCGCGACGCGTCTCTCCTTGGGGAACCCCCTCCCAGGGAGCGCGTTCCCTGGCGCCCAACCGCGCATCGAGGGAGCCCGTCGGGGGTCCTGCTTTCTCGAGAGGGGGTCCTGCTTTCTCGACCGGAAGACCTGCAGAGCGGAGGCGCAGCGCGTGGGGACGAGGCCCTCTCCCGACTCGTGCCGGGGACTCATTCCCGGACGAGAGCGCTCTCCCTGCGGCTGGTGTCGCGGACTTGCCACTGGCGAGTGCCATACGCACCTGCAGACGAGGAAGCCCGCGTTTGTCTGCGCTGAGGGCCCCTAGGGGGAAACCGGCCAATCGCGCGCCGCGGGCCCTCGTACCGGGAGGCGGACAACCCTCGCCCCCGACCCCCGGGGCGCGCGCTCCAGTCCTGGAAACGGGTCGGGACGCACCCAGCAGGCAGCCTTCCGGGCGGGGGCGCCTCTTCCCTGGCGCTGGGCGGCGACGCCCCGGGTCGGCGCCCCTTTGTGCGGCCGCCGGCGGGCACCATGCTGTCCATCGGGGGCAGGTACGCGGGGAAGAAGAGGAAAAAGCCGGCGCGGAGGAGGTACTAGGGCACAGGGGGCGCGGGCGGCGGGTGTGGGTCCCATGCCAACCGCACCCGGAGCTCCGCGGGATCCGACGCCGAGAGTACCGGCCTGGGGAGGGTGGAATGCGACGTCAAGATCCCCCAGTCCCACCCCAGAAGTGTCTCTGGGGGTCTTGCTCAGGTCTGGGGGCGGAGGGCGCTGACTGAGCGAGCTCTTCGGGAAGGGCGCGCGGGGTCTCCCGGACCAGGGCGCGCCCGGGGAAGGGTCTCCCGGGTCCACAATCCCGGGACCAGGGCGCGCACGCCGGCAAGGGAAGGGGTCCCGAGTCACGGCGGGGGGTTGGAAGGGAGAGACCTTGCGTGGATGGGTGACTCCCACACTTCACCCCCATTTACCGACGGGATGCCAAGGCCCTGAGCACGGTCCCGACGCGGCAGGGTCCCTTCCACGTTCCTGGCGGGAGAGATCTGTGTGGCCCCTGGAGCTGGGCAGACGTTCCTGAGGACAAAAAATCACAAGCCTGTGGAGAGGTCACTCCTTGGGCAGCGTCCTTGGACCAGATACCCCAGGGTCTGTGCGCGTCCCGGAGCGGCTGGGGCGGGGACCCGGGGCTGGACCACACCTGGCAGCTAGGGCCTGGCGACAACCCGCCCTCAAAGCATATCCCCAGGGACGCAGAGACCCTCCTTCCACCCCCACCCCACCCCCACTGGCGCAAGGGAACCAGCTCCTGGAGGCGGGTCTGTGAGAAATTTCCAAAACCTCTCAAAATATCAATTCTAATTCCATGTCGTTTTATTTATTTTTTTTTTAATTTTTTTTTTCAACGTTTATTTATTTTTGGGACAGAGAGAGACAGAGCATGAACGGGGGAGGGACAGAGAGAGAGGGAGACACAGAATCGGAAACAGGCTCCAGGCTCTGAGCCATCAGCCCAGAGCCTGACGCGGGGCTCGAACTCACGGACCGCGAGATCGTGACCTGGCTGAAGTCGGACGCTTAACCGACTGCGCCACCCAGGCGCCCCTCCATGTCGTTTTAAAATACATAAAATGCCGTGGTAGAAGTGAAGTACAAAAGGGCAAATAGCCCTTGATACCAGTGATAGGAAATGCTCAGAACAGGTAAATCCAAAAGTAGATCGGAGGTGACAAGGGGGTGGGAGAGGGGAAGTGACTGCTAAGGGTTAGGGGTTTCTCTCAAGGTGCTGAAAAAGTTCTGGACCTGGGGAGTGGTGATGGCGATACAACATCCTGAAGGTGCTTAATGCCACTGAACGGTACACTTTAAAAATGGTTACACTGGTAAAAATTTATGGTGTTTGCATTTTACACAATAAAAAATATACACACCATGAAACTTCTCAGTAGGGGCATAGCTCAGAAACAAGCTCATCATAAGTTATTTGTCCAGGGCAGTGAAACCAGCCATCACTGGTTAATTGAAAAAAAAAAAAAAAGTTAAAATGGGGGAGGCATCCCTAAATGTATTACATATACTGCACATTTTTTTATTTTCACATTTTTATTTAAATTCTAGTTAACTAAAATTAACTTGGTAAGCTTGGTTTCCAGTGTAGAATTTAGCAATTCATCACTTACATATAACACCCAGTGTTCATCACAAGTACCCTCCTAAATACCTATCACCCATTTAGCCCATCCCCACTCACCTCCCTCCATCAACCCTCAGTTTGTTCTCTATCATCAAGAGTCTCTTATGGTTTCCTTCTCTCTCTCTCTCTCTCTCTCTCTCTCTCTCTCTCTCTCTCTTCCCTTCCCTGTGTTCATCTGTTATGTTTCTTAAATTCCACATATGAGTGAAATCATATGGTATTTGTCTTTCTCTAACTGACCTATTTCACTTAGCATAATACACTCTAGCTCTATCCACAATGTTGCAAATGACAAGATTTCATTCTTTTTGATGGCTGAGTAATATTCCATTGTGTATATATACCACATCTGCTTTATCCATTCATCAGTTGATGGACACTTGTGCTCTTTCTATAGTGTGGCTATTATTGATAATGCTGCTGAAAACATTGGGGTGCATGTGCCCCCTTGAATCAGTATTTTTGTGTGTTTGTTTTTTTATCCTTTGGGTGCAATTGCTGGGATGGGATGGAGGGTAGTTCTATTTTTAACTTTTTGAGGAACCTCTATACTGTTTTCCCGAGTGGCTGCACCAGTTTCCATTCCCACCAGCAGTGCACGAGGGTTCCCCTTTCTCCACATCCTTGCCAACATCTGTTTTTTCCTGAGTTGTTAATTGTAGCCATTCTGACAGGTGTGAAGTAGTATCTCATTGTGGTTTCGATTTGTATTTCCCTGATCATGAGTGATATTGAGAAGCTTTTCATGTATCTGTTAGCCATCTGAATGTCTTCTTCTGAAAAATGTCTGTTCATGTCTTCTGCCCATTTCTTCACTGGATTCTTTGTTTTTGGGTGCTGAGTTTGATAAGTTCTTTATAGATTTTGGATACTAAGACTTTATCAGATATTTCACTTGCAAATATCTTCTCCCATTCTCTAGGCTGCCTATTATTTTTGTTGTTTCCTTCGCTGTGCAGAATATTTTTATCTTGATGAAGTCCCAATAGTTCATTTTTGCTGTTGTTTCCCTTGCCTTCAGTGACATGTCTAGCATGAAGTTGCTGCAACCAAGGTCAAAGAGTTGCCACCTATTTCTTCTCTAGGAGTTTGGTGTTTTCCTGTCTCACATTTAGGTCTTTCATTCATTTCACAAATTTTTTTGTGTGTGTGGTGTAAGAAAGTGGTCCATTCTGTATGTTGCTGTCCAGTTTTCCCAACACCATTTGTTGAAGACACTGTCTTTTTTCCATTGGATATTCTTTCCTGTTTTGTCAAAGATTAGTTGGCCATATAGTTGTAGATCCATTTCTGGGTTTTCTATTCTGTTCCACTGATCTATGTGTCTTTTTTGTGTGTGTGTGTGCTGGTACCATATTGTCTTAATGGCTACAGCTTTGTAATATAGCTTGAAGTCTGGAATCATGATGCCTCCAGCTTTGCTTTTCTTTATCAGGATTACTTTGGCTATTCAGGGTCTTTTGTGTTTCCACACAAATTTTAGAACTGTTTGTTCTAGCACTGTGAAAAATGCTGTTGGTATTTTAACAGAGATTGCCTTAAATGTGTAGATTGCTTTGGATAGTATAGACATTTTAACAATGTTTGTTCGTCCAATCCATGAGCATAGAATATTTTCTTTCTTAAGTGTTCTATAGTTTTCAGAGTACAGATCTTTTACCTCTTTGGTTAGTTTTATTCCTAAGTATCTTACGGTTTCTGGCACAATTATAAATTGGATCAGTTCCTTGATTTCTTTTTCTAATGCTTCATGATTGGTGTATAGAAATGAAACAGATTTATGTACATTGATTTTATGTCCTGAAACTTTGTTGAATTCATGTATCAGTTCTAGCAATGTTTTGATGGTGTCTTTTGGGTTTATACAAAGAGTATCATATCATCTTCAAAGAGTGAAAGTTTGACTTCCTCCTTGCCAATTTGGATGCCTTTTATTCATTTTTGTTGTCTGATTACTGTAGTAATTTTTGTTAGTCTGATTACACACAGACTAACATCGTTAGCAAACCACAAAAAACTGGCACAAGTTTTCAAAACCTCTGGGATGCAGCAAAGGCAGTCATAAGAGGAAACTATATAGCAATCCACACCTTCCTAAAGAAGGAAGAAAGGTCTCAGATACACAACCTAACCCTACGCCTTAAAGAGCTGGAAAATGAACAGCAAATAACACCCAAAACCAGCAGAAGACAGGAAATAATAAAGATCAGAGCAGAAATTAATGCTATCAAAACCAAAAATACAGTAGAACAGATCAATGAAACCAGAAGCTGGTTCTTTGAAAGAATTAACAAAATTGATAAACCACTAGCCAGTTTGATCAAAAAGAAAAAGGAAAGGACCCAAGTAAATAGAATCAAGAATGAAAGAGGAGAGATCACAACCAACGCAGCAGAAATAAAAACAATAATAAGAGAATATTAGAGCAATTATACGCCAATAAGATGGGCATTCTGGAAGAAATGGACAAATTCCTAGAAACATATACACTACCAAAACAGAAACAGGAAGAAATAGAAAATTTGAACAGACCCATAACCAGTAAGGAAATCGAATTAATAATCAAAAATCTCCCCAAAACAAGAGTCCAGGGCAAGATGGCTTTCAACGGGAATTCTACCAAACATTTAAGGAAGAGTTAACACCTATTCTCTTGAAGGTGTTCCAAAAAGTAGAAATGGAAGGAAAACTTCCAAACTCTTTCTATGAAGCCAACATTATCTTGATTCCAAAACCAGACAGAGACCCCACTAAAAAGGAGAACTATAGACCAATTTCCCTGATGAACATGGATGCAAAAATCCTCAACAAGATATTAGCCAACCAGATCCAACAATACGTTAAAACAAGTATTCACCATGACCAAGTGGGATTTATACCTGGGATGCAGGGCTGGTTCAATATCCACAAAACAATTAACATGATTCATCACATCAACAAAA
This sequence comes from Panthera leo, assembly GCF_018350215.1. Classification (NCBI taxonomy): domain Eukaryota; kingdom Metazoa; phylum Chordata; class Mammalia; order Carnivora; family Felidae; genus Panthera; species Panthera leo. The sequence goes on from NC_056687.1 coordinate 17,102, forward strand.
GAGAGTACAAGAACCACACGATCCTCTCAACAGATGCAGAGAAAGCATTTGACAAAATACAGCATCGTTTCTTGATAAAAACCCTCAAGAAAGTAGGGATAGAAGGATCATACCTGGAGATCATAAAAGCCATATATGAATGACCCAACACTAGTATCATCCTCAATGGGGAAAAACTGAGAGCTTTCCTCCTAAGGTCAGGAACAAGACAGGGATGTCCACTCTTGCCACTGTTATTCAACATGGTATTGGAAGTCTTAGCCTCTGCAGTCAGACAACACAAAGAAATAAAAGGCATCCAAATCAGCCAGGAGGAGGTAAAACTTTCACTCATCGCAGATGACACGATACTCTATATGGAAAACCCTAAAGATTCCACCAAAAAACTGCTAGAACGATTCATGAATTCAGCAAAGTTGCAGGACATAAATTCAATGTACAGAAATCGGTTGCATTCCTATACACCAACAATGAAGCAACAGAAAGAGAAATCAAGGAATCGATCCCATTTACAATTGCACCAAAAACCATAAAATATCTAGGACTAAATCTAATCAAAGAGGTGAAAAACCTATACACTGAAAACTATAGGAAGCTTATGAAAGAAATTGAAGAAGACACAAAAAAAATGGAAAAATATTCCATGCTCCTGGATAGGAAGAACAAATATTGTTAAAATGTCAATACTACCCAAAGCAATCTACATATTCAGTGCAATCCCTATCAAAATAATGCCAGCATTGTTCACAGAGCTACAACAAACAATCCTAAAATTTGTATGGAACCAGAAAAGACCCCAAATAGCCAAAGCAATCTTGAAAAAGAAAACCAAATCAGGAGGCATCACAATCCCGGACTTCAAGCTATACTACAAAGCTGTAATCATCAAGACAGTATGGTACTGACACAAAAACAGATACTCAGATCAACGGAACAGAATAGAGAACCCGGAAATCAACCCACAAACGTATGGCCAACTAATCTTTAACAAAGCAGGAAAGAATATCCAATGGAATAAAGACAGTCTCTTCGGCAAGTGGTGCTGGAAAAACTGGACAGCGACATGCAGAAGAATGAACGTGGACCACTTTCTTACACCATACACAAAAATGAACTCAAAATGGATGAAAGATCTAAATGTAAGACAGGAACCCATCAAAATCCTAGAGGAGAAAGCAGGCAAAAACCTCTTTGATCTTGGCCGCAGCAACTTCTTACTCAACACGTCTCCGGAGGCAAGGGAAACAAAAGCAAAAATGAACTATTGGGACCTCATCAAAACAAAAACTTCTGCACAGCGAAGGAAACAATCAGCAAAACTAAAAGGCAACCTACAGAATGGGAAAAGATATTTGGAAATGACATATCAGATGAAGGGTTACTATCCAAAATCTGTAAAGAACTTATCAAACTCACCCAAAAAACAAATCATCCAGTGAAGAAATGGGCAAAAGACATGAATAGACACTTCTCCAAAGAAGACATCCAGATGGCCAACTGACACATGAAAAAATGCACAACATCACTCATCATCAGGGAAATAAAAATCAAAACCACAGTGAGATACCACCTCATACATGTCAGTATGGCTAACATTAACAACTCAGGCAACAACAGATGTTGGCAAGAATGCGGAGAAAGAGGATCTCTTTTGCACTGTTGGTGGGCTTTCCAGCCACTCTGGAAAACAGTATGGAGGTTCCTCAAAAACCTAAAAATAGAATTACCCTATGACCTAGCAATTGCCCTACTAGGTATTTATCCAGGGGATACAGGTGTGCTGTTTTGAAGGGAAACATGCACCCCAATGTTTATAGCAGCACTATCAACAACAGCCAAAGTATGGAAACAGCCCAAACATCCATCAATGGATGAATGGATAAAGAAGATGTGGTATATATGTACAATGGAGTAGTACTCGGCAATCAAAAAGAATGAAATCTTGCCATTTGCAAGTACATGGCTGGAACTGGAGGGTATTATGCTAAGTGAAATTAGTCAGTCAGAGAAAGACAAATATCATATGACTTCACTCATATGAGGAATTTAAGAGACAAAACAGATGAACCTAAGGGAAGGGAAACAAAAATAATATGAAAACAGGGAGGGGGACAAAACATAAGAGACTCCTAAATATAGAGAACAAACAGAGGATTAATGGAGGGCGTGTGGGAGGGGGGATGGGCGAAGTGGGTAAGAGACACTAAGGTATCTACTCCTGAAATCATTGTTGCACTATATTATAACTAATTTGGATGTCAATTTAAAAAAATAAACTTAAAAAAAAACTGGCACAATGTTCTACACCATGGCATCTATGTTTTGTAATTGATCCTTAGGCAACCTAGGAGGTAGAGACTTCTATTATCATCCCCCTCTTAGGGCTGAGGCATAGAGCCTGGGTGGTGAAGGGGCTTCCCAGTTTACCTGCTGCCTCACTTGGACCTGGCCTCTTTCTGTGGCTTGTTGAAAGAGGCTGGGATCCTGCTGGAGAAGACGAGGGAAAACCTCATGAGACAGGGTCACCTGGTGAGCAGGTTCCAAGGAACCTTAGGGGGTAGTGAACTGAGCTGTTGAGCCCCCTCCTCATTCATTTGGCTGGCTGGTCCCCCCAGTTCGGGCTATTATGAATAAGGTGCTATAAATAGTCTTTTGTGGACATATACTTTCATTTCATCCCAGTAAGCACCTAGGATTGGAATTTCTATGCCATGTTTAACATTTTAAAAAACTGAAATCATTTTCCAATGAATGAGAGTTCCAGTTACTCCAGATCCCCTCCAACACTTGATGTTGTCAATCTTTTTAATTTTAGCCATTTTAATATATATGTACAAGTAATTTATTTTAATTTGCAGTTTTCTGATGAATTATAATGTTGCCTATGATCCCATATGCTTTTTGGCTATTAGTATATTTTCTTTAGTGAAGTATCTATTCAAATTATTTACCCATTTCTAATGGATTAGTGAAAGTCCTTTATGTATTCTGGATACAATAACTTTTTTTCAACTACATATACTACATATACTTTTTTCCATACTTAGTTTCTTAATTTTGTTGAAGTCCAGCTTACCAATCTTTTTCTGTTCTGGTTTGTGCTTTTTGTGACCCATCTAAGAAATCTTTGCACATCACAAGATCTTGAAGATTTCCTCCTGTTCATGTCTGTAGGATCTATAACTATTTCCCTTCCTTCCTTACTATTGGTAATTAGCATTTTCTTTTGGGGGGAATTGATTTGATAGATGATTATCAATTTCATTGATATTTTCAGTTTTCACTTTCATTTATTTCCTCCATTTTCTGTTTCATTGTTCTGCTTTTACTTGATTATTTTCTTCCTTGTACATACTTTGGGCTTAGTTTACTCTTGTGTTTCTAGCTTTTAAGAAGGAAACTCAGATCATTTACTATAAAACTTTCTCCTTTTCATATGTAAGTAAGGCGATAGTCTTCCCTCTACACATTGCATTAACTGCACCCCACAAATTTTGGTATGTTGTCCTTCATTACCAATTAGATTTTTTCTTATTTCCTTTGTGATTTCTCCTTTGGCCCATGAGTTGTTTTATTTTTTTTTAAGTTCATTTATCTGTTTTGAGAGAGAGAGAGAGAGAGAGAGAGAGAGAGTACAAGCAGGGGAGGGGCAGAGAAAAGGACACAGAATCCCAAGCAGGCTCTGTGCCATCAGCATAGAGACTGACGCACGGCTGGAAACTCACAAACTATGAGATCATGACTTGAACCAAGATCAAGAGTTGAATGCTAATTGACTGAGCCACCCAGGCACCCTGGGCACATGAGTTATTTTAAAATGTGTTAATTTGCAAATATTTGAGGATTTTTCAGATATCTTTGTTACTGTTTCTTAAATATCATTGTGTCTGACAATGTACTCCGTATGATTTCAATCTATTTAAACATACTGAGACTTGTTTTATGGCCCAGAATATAGTCTCCCTTGATGAATTTCTGCTTGTGCATAAAAAGAATCTATATTCTGCAGCTGTTTGTTGTAGTGTTTTACAAATATCAATCATACTAAGTTAGAGGAGAGGGTTCATGTCTTGTATATCCTTAATAATTTTCTAACTATCTGTCCTATCATTTAGTGAGAGAACACTGCAGCAGTCCCCAATTCTACTTATGAATTTGTCTGTTCCTCCTACCAGCTGTCTCAGTTCTTGATCCACATATTTTGAAACTCTGTGAATATATATATATATATATATATATATATATATATATATATATATAAAATGACTTTTTTTAAATTATGAAAACATCTCTCTTTATCTTTGGTAAGTCTTCTCTGTCTGATAATATAACCACTCAGGCACTCCAGCTTTCTTATGTCTAATGTGCACATGGTATGTCTTTTTCAATCCTTTTACTTTAACCTATCTGTGTCTTTACATTCAAATTGTGTTTCCTCTAGACACCATATATTGGGTTTTGTTTTTTCAGCCAGTCTGATATTCTCTGCTTGTTTACATTTTTGTAATCTCAATGTGGTTGAGTTTAAGTCTGCCATTTTATTTCTATTTGTTCCATCTATTCTTTGTTATTTTTCCTTCCTTTCTTTGGATTTAATTCTTTTTTAGTACCTCATATATCTCCTTTTGTGACTTATTAGTTGTACCTCTTTGCTTTATATTTTCAGTGTTTGCCCTGAGGCTTACAGTGTAAATCTTAACTGATACTATCTATTTTCAAATAATATGATACTGCTGTATGGATAATGTAATCACCTCAGAATAATATAATTCCACGTCCCTTCCATCCTTTGTGCTATTGTTTTCATACATTCTACATATGCCATAAACACCACAGTGCAACACTATTATTTTTCTTTAAGTAGTCAATCATGTTTTAAGTAAATTAAAATCATTAAATTTTTATCATCTACAGCATTGTGTATTCTTTCATGGAGATCCATATTTCTGTCTAGTATCATTTTTCTTCAGCTTGAAGAACCTTTTTTAATATTTATTGTAGCTCAGGGGCGCCTAGGTGGCTCTGTCGGTTAAGCGTCTCACTTCGGTTCAGGTCATGATATCACAGTTCATGAGTTCGAGCCCCATGTCGGGCTCTGTGCTGCCAGCTCTCTGCCCCTCTCTCTCTGCCCCTCCCCCACTCACACTCTGTCTCTCTCTCTCTCCTTCAAAAATAAATAAACATTAAACAAATTTTAATATTTATTGTAGCTCAAATCTTCTGTAAACATTCTTTGAGTTTTTGTTTGTCTGAAAATGTCTTTACTTTGCCTTCATTTTTAAAGGATCTTTTCCTCAGTCATGGAATTCTGGGTTAAAAATTCCTTCTTTCAGTACATTAAAGATGTCATCCCATTGCGTCTTGGCTGGCATTTTTTCTGATGAGAAGTGAGCATTCATTGTATCTTAATTCATCTGTATGAAATGGGTCTTTTTTCTCCGGCTCTCTCCATCACTGGTTTTCGGCAATGTAATTACAATGTACCTTGGTCTGTGTGTGCATACAGAAAAGGAAAGAGCACATACACATAGATGTGTGTTAATGTAGGTTTGTGAGTGTGTGTGTGTGTGTGTGTGTGTGTGTGTGTGTAGGCTCAATTCTTAATAATTTCCTAAATGGAGTTTCAGCCATTTCAGTGTTAATTGTGGTATAGATTTCCTAATTTAAAAAATTGCATATGGATGCAAATATGTCAGGCTACCAGAAAGTGGGGAGGAATGGCCAGTCCCCAGCTCCTGGTGCTTTGAGGGCCACCAGGTCTAACATGTGCACAGTATGAAGTGGCCTCATCCATCCCCTGGGCCCACTGGCCAGGAGGGCAGAGCCTCCGTGGCGTTTTATGCATGGGCAGAACCTGAAACTGTGGAACAAAGGTTTCTGCCTCCAAACACGAGGAATGTGGGCCAGATAGTGTCTGGCACACCATTGGGGCCCTGTGGGTGATACAAGCGACAGTGCGGAGAAAGGCAGAGAATAATGGCTTCTCTCTCCCCCCCAAGTCCTAAACCACAGCCTCCAGAAGGAGCCAAGTCCAACCCTTCTAAACGGCACCGGGACCGCCTGAATCAAGAGCTGACCAAACTGACCAACTTGCTGCCCTTCCCTGAGGATGTGCGGGCCCGGCTTGACAAGCTCTCCATCCTCAGGCTGATTGTGGGCTACCTAAAGGTGAAGAGCTACTTTGCAGGTAAGTGGCAGCCGTGGTTTCCAAAATAAGCTATGAGAGGAGCCTGTGCACACAAGCACTTGGAGTTAGTTAACCTTCTGTCTGGGCAAAGGCTGCACCATGGTGTTTGGTCTCAGGCAGAGGAAGAAGGCAGCACGCTCAGCACAGGTGCAATAGGTGAACCAGAATGCAAGCGCGTAAGTGGATGCCCAACCTGATGTGTAAATTCTGGGCTCCACACCATCTCTCAGGCTGTCCATGGAAGGAGATGAACACAGGTCCCAGCCTGGCTGTGTTTTGCACCAGGCTCAGAGACTGGCATATGCAGAAATCCCTAGCTGATGGCCTGAATTCTTTCCTTCCGTTAATTTGTCATTTCTTGTGATAAGCCAAGTGCTCCTCCACCTTGCAAAACTTTGGTTTAGAACAACCATTTTTATGAAACTAGGATATGAATTGAGATATTTCTTATTATCTTCTGGAGCACTTATTCTCCTAAAGTTCTTTACCATGTAATGGGCACAGTCTACTCTTCCATGTCCTGCCTGCTAATTCACTGTGTCATTGCTGAAAGGTAGTTTTAACCCATTCCTGCAAGTGGAACTTTTACTCAGTAAATCCAGAGATGCAACTGAGCACAGGTGAGCTTGTGGCCGCCAGTTTCTCCTGGAGGAGGAAAGTGTGTCCCTTCTTAACTGGTAACATGCAGTCCAGGAAGACAGACAGGAAGACTCTGGGCCTGGATAACATGTAACAAATTGTTACAGCAGCTCAAAATAGAAATTAAAAAATTAGTTGGATCTAGTCGACATTGAAAATACATTGACAATTATGAAACTGCCCAAAATGCAGTGAAAACTTTAGAGGAGCAGCAGCTATTTAATCGCATATAACAGTAATGTGGAATAGCCATGTAATGGTCAAACACATTTGAGGTGCTGGCCAGGGGTCTGGGGTCAGAGGGCCAGGATGACTGCTGAACAGATACAGGGTTTTCTTTTGGGGTGTTGATAGTATTTTGGATCTCGACGGAGGTGGAGGTTGCACAACATTGTGAATGTGCTCAATGCCACAGGGCTGCTCAGTTTAAAATGGTTAATTTTATACTTTATGAATCCTACAGGGGCTGAAATCCTTTGAGGGAAGGGAAGCATAGGCCCTTCAAAGTCCTCTCATTACCCAGAGCCTTGCCTTGAATAGCCTTGCCTCTGTTTCCAGGCTGCCTGCCTAGAGCTGTGCCTGGGCCTTCTCTCCTCCAGATGTCTCTGGTTTGTGCCATGAGCACAGGGGCTGTGCTGCAGGCCACTGACAGTGGTGGAGACCTTAGACCCTCTGACCTGGGTCTGGTTTCCCCCAAGGATGGCCCAAAGGAAAGAGGCACATATGTGCCCCTGGGATGCTCTGGAGAGCTGCTGTCTTTACTAGTTGTGTGTTGTGAACTGCTTTCACATGGAAACACCTTGATCCTCAGCCAGTCTAAAACCTGGTCTGTTCGGAGCTGTGGATCTCAGTCCTGTCTCTGCCACCACTTTTGTACACTCCTCCTCTGGGTCTCTCCTCTGAATGGATGAATGACTTACAAGGCTGTTTCTCATGTAGGCAGGAGTAGGGACAGCCTGGGTGAGAGGCACAGCTACCTCAAGAGCCAGCCTAAGGAAAACAGTCCCCATTCCTTTTGGACCCTCAAACAGGCAGGAAGGCTGGACCCACAGGATCCACACACACAACGGCTTTGTTGAGGACCCACTACCGTCCACAGGATCCTAGCCTCCCCAAGCCATAGAACCCACTGAGCTGCCATATCAAGGTCCCAGCTTCCTCCTGCCATGGCCTAAGACCGAGGCTAGGGTTTTCCCTATCCCTGCCTACTTCCGCATTCAACAGGACAGGTGCCATGTGTCAAAAGTTTCATAACTAAGCAGTTAACCCACATTCATCTGCTATATGCTCTTCAAATCCAGATGCCCGGTTCTCCCTTTCTTTGTGACTCAGCATTATATAATTTTCATATTATGTAATTCATAAAAAAGGATTGTCATCTATTGAGCATCCTCTATGAGCCATGCTTTTTGTCCAGGTATCTCATCTGAGTCTGTGAGGCACTGTCATCATCTATCTGCCAGTACTGATAGAAAAGTGAGGCTCAGAGAACTCAAGGATTTTTAAGGTGGCACAGCAGAGAGAGAGAGCCAGGTCTGAACCTGTTCTCACTGCACTAGGCAGAGTCTCTGTTGCCATGAAAATGAGGTAATTTGAAATCACAAACTCAAGCTAGAGAGAACTGGATGGCCCATCACTTGGGTCTTAGACCAGCTGGGGCCCACTGTAGAGTAAGAAGATAAAGAGACTTTGCTGGAGACCTGGAGATGGGGGCGGGGGCAGGGGGGGGTGGCGCGGGGGAAGCACATAGTCACATGTCCCAAAGAGACAACTGGCTGAACGAGAACCCACTGTTCACACTCCTGTGGGAACTTGGGGGAGAGCCTGGCTGGGACTGTTCTGCCGATGGAGGAGCACATTAGCACTCAGCTTGCAGGGAGGTGCAGGAGCCTGAGAAGACATGGAATGCCTCTGTAGAGTGGTGCAGAACTGGAGGTGTGAGGGCATTCTAGATCCCCACCAGCCTGGGCCTGGCCCAAATGCCTCATTCTTCACAGAAGAATGTCTTATTTCTAGGCTATCTCTATGTGGGGCTGCTCTTGGGTTGAATTCGTTCCCCAGCACCAGCCCCCTTCCCACACCTTAATCTTCCCCAGACAACCAGCTACGTCTCTAGCATGCAGGCCACTCCAGTGGTCCCGGGCCAGAGACAGAGGCAGGAGTGCCCTGGTTTCCACAGGGTTCTCTGATGAACCCTGTGATGAGCTTGTTTTTAAAACAACTTGCAGACCGCTCTGTACAAATGACTTTCCTCTGATTTCAAGCAGCCTCGACTTTTCACAGCTGCTCTTAGATGTTGGCTTGAACAAGCATGAGCAGCTCCAGTAGCCCTTGGGTTTCTTCCCAGGAATCATGACCAGATCACTTAATGGGCACTTCTGAGGCTGTAAGATGCTTTCCTTTTTTCCCCCCTCTTTATTTCAGAGCTGTCATGTATTTTTTTTTATTTCTTCCAAATTTTTATTTAGATTCTAGTTTGTTAACATATAGTGTAATATTGGTTTCCAGAGTATAATTTAGTGATGTATCACTGACCTATAACACCCAGTGCTCATCAGAAGAAATGCCCTCCTTAATACCCATCACCCATTTAGCCCATCCCCCCACCCTCCCTCCATCAACCCTCAGTTTGTTTCCTGTTAAGACGGTTTCCTCAAACACAAGCTATACCAACAAGATTATTACATATTTGTTTTCAATGCCACCTTTGTCTTCCTCAGCCACCCTAAAGGACAGCATTGCAGACTGCTCAGGTGACCCACCCATGAATCCAGGAAGAAGTGAGCATACCTCTCCACAGGTCAATGTAGAACTGTTTTCTGAAGGGGACTTGCTTCTTCAGGTACTGTATGATATTTTCCAACTCTATTCCCTGTCAGTGGTTATAATTATAACAGAACCAGGCCTCAGAGTTTTCCAGAAAAATTTTGTTTCAACTCTTATTGGATTTATCTTTAATTGCCATGAACAGTTTCTGGTTGAATAGAGTATTCTATATCTCTTTTTCCCATTTTTTGGATAATTCTATAACTATTGTGCCATGTGGGTGGGAGTCACACATGAGAAGAGTCAGAAACCCTGGATGTCAGTCCTTAATGGCCACCTGCTAGTCAAGTAGCAGCCAACTCTCCCACAAGGATGATGCTGCATTTCCCTGCCTGCCTCAGGGGTTGTAAGACTCAGAAAGCTGTCTTTCCAAAGACTGTGTGCTTCAGATCCAGGAAATCTTTACTTTCAGGACACTAGGGGGTGTGTAGGTGCAGTCGGGGTTTGGTGCTGTCTTCAGATGAGTCATGTGAATCAAAGAGTCTGTTCCCTGGAGTTTGGCGGCACAAGCATTGGTTTGCAGTTCCTGATAAGGGCCTTTTCAGTGAGATAAGAGCCTTTCTGGAAGTGTCGTTTCCAAAAGACAAAATTTCCAGGTTGCAGGATGTGATGCTTAAGGTCTTTCACTCCTGGGAACACACTGTGAAAACATGTAGTCCTTATTCCCAGATCAGATGCCAAAAGTATCAAACCTGAATTTGAGAAAACTGAAAAAATTTTTGGAGACTTTATATCTCTTTAAGGCCAAAAAGTTTAACAGGTGAATACTGTCTTCCTGTGAAGAAGTTTAAGAAGCAAATCATCTACACATTGTAGCAAAGTAAACCCTGAAGAAAACTAGAGCATGCAGGTCAGCTTTTAAGTTTTGTGAAGAGTAAGAAGGACACTCTGTGAAGCCCTGGGGCATTACTGTCCAGGTATTTCCATTCTTTCTAAGTGAAAGCAAATAGATGTTAGCTATCCTTAATCAACTGGAATACTAAGAAATGCACTGCATAGATCAATTGCAGTGAAAAAAATTTGCTATCATCAGGAATGGATATTGGTAACACACAGGGGTTAGGAAGAACAGGGTAATGAAGGATTACAGTGTTATTTATTGCTCAGAGGTCCTGGACAAACCTCCATCCCTGGCCATTGGGTTTTATCACAGGTAAATTAGGAGTGTTACAGGGACTAGTGCAGCATATAATGAGGCCCTGAGCCTTGTAATCTTCTATTATGGTCATAATGCCTTATAGGACTTCTTTCTTTATAGGCTATTGATTAATTCTGGGGAGAGGTTTTGAGGGATCTCTTTGAATCTTGATGGGAGGTGCACTGTAGATTCTGCCAGTAGCAGATGAAGATTTTGTCCATAAGAACGATGGTAGCTGATTCAATAGGAACAAATGATCAGTGTCTCCAGACTCAGCTAAACCACAAGAGATGGAGCAAATAGATTTCAAAGGGTCATTTAATTCACCTCATTGGCTATTTGATTAATACTGTCAAATTCTTGAATTATACCCCCCTCTGCCGCCTTTGCCTCAGTTAATTTAGAAACAGTATTTTTCAAAGATGCAAACTTAGAATCCTGAAAATTGGTACCCTCAAGGCACCAATTAAAGTAGTTATCCCATTCAGTTTGTTTACTTTGTTTTGTTTTGTTTTGTTTTGTTTTGTTTTGTTTTGTTTGCAGACAAGGGTTTCTAATGTAATTATAAGAAAAAAATTGGGAAGATCAAATGTTCTTCCATATTGGCCATTGAAGTTCTACATTACTTTCAGTTAAGTTGGTATATTTAGTTAGAAATGCACATGAGGGGGGCCATGATTTTAAAACATAAAATCGACAGAGGACCCAGAATGGGGGGGCACCCTCAAAGCATTTTGATGATTGTGATCTGTTTTATTAGAGTCTTTTTCCTAAAGCCAAAGAAAATTCCTAAACAGCACAGTTCCAGTAGAAACAGCCTGGTTTCAAAGGTATCGGACCAAAGTCAGCATATTTCCAACAGGCACAGTTTCAACAGGAAAAGTTAAGTTCTAAAAAAGAGTGGGACCAAAGTCCAAATGAGTACTCTCAGAGGGCAAGGCCTTAACACAGATCCTTAATAAAGCATGGAGAAATCAAAACAGAAAGAGAGCAGAACTCAAAACCCAGAAGAAAACAGCCTCAAACTCCAAGGTTCACCAAGAAAGCAGTGAGCTCAAGTAGCTCTGTGTATACCAGTGGCTTTTGCTCATCACCCCAGGAATTGTTGAGGCGGGGAGGGGAGGATCTTTTCTGGATCCCACTTCTGACACCAAGTAACATTTACCTTGAAAATAAACTGTCAGCTGTTTTACCAGAAAACATAGGTTTACTTGGGAGCCATAGGGAATTGCAATTTGGGACAAACAAATCTATTGAAAAACGATAGGCAAGTCCATACAACAAAAGAGAAGAGACTCTTTTACAGAGGAGAAGGAGAAATTGGAAGGGGATGTTGTAAACAGAAAGTCCATTAGAATAAACTGGGAGCTGGAAGTATAGTGACTTCTCATTGGCTGGGGTGTGACAGTCTTAGGCTGAGATTTGAACATCTCTTACTGGCTAGGCTGGTTCGGGGGGGAGGAGGAAATCCTTCTTCCTCCTGCTGGTAGCAAAATAGCTAAAGTAGTATCAACTTGCAAGATATATCTCTTCCTGTTGTGCTCTGCAATTGATGATGAGTTGTAAGACATGAGAGCTCCCCCTCTGATCCCCCAGCTCCATGATTTAAAAACAGGTTTCCTTTTATATTCACAGAAATATTTGACTTCATTTTGTGGGAGCACGTTCAGATGTTTGGCATTCAAGATCAAATCAAATTTAAATCATTCCATTTTTCTAAAAACGCACAATTAAGAGGGTGAAATAGTAGACCAGCTAAAATTTAACAGAGAAAATCATGGAAAGACACAATTTGGAAGAGCCACAGGGTCAGAAAAGTCTCAAAATCTACCAAAACCTTGCCCTTGTAATGTCCAACTGCAACTGGACCATCGTCTAGAACAATAGAGCAACCCATTAACAATTAGTGAAGGCTAACAGCTTGAAGTTTAGTGGTGAGATCAGGGAAGGAGATAATAAACCGCAAAGGTAAACACCGTTGTCACTATCTGCTGATCAGGAAGACTATGTACATACCCAAGGCTATGCCTTATGGGGAATGAGATTAGAGGCTGCCGGGGGTGAGGGAATTAGACTTCACTGAACTAATCCATCCAGATCATTAAATAAACAAGCAAACAAGAGAGGTGGAGATCATTATCCAGTTAGTATATTACCTAAAGATGTAGTTCTCAACAATAAATCATGAGACATGTAAAGAAACAGGAAAGTGTGACTCATGTAGAGAACTAAAAGAGGGAATAGAAACTGCCCTTGAGTGACCCAGATGTTGAATATACCAGATAAAACTTCTAAGTGGTTTTTATAAATATGCTCAAAGAATGAAAGGAAATAATTTTTAAAATTAAAGGAAGATGACAAAGTCTCATCAAATAGAAAATATCCATGAAGTGAGATATAAAAGGAACTACATGGAAATTCTAGAGTTGAAAAATATAATAACTGAAATGAAAAATTCACTAGAGGGACCAATAGTATACTTGAGCTGGTAGAAGAATCATGGCAGGATTTGAAGATAGATAGAGATTATGCAGTCTGCAGCACACACATGCACACGCACATACACACACACACACACACACACACACACACACGATATGAACAGAGACTCTAAGACATATGGGATACCATTAAATGCACACCAATATACATATACTGGGGGTACCAGACAGAAAGAAGAGAGGAAAAGGAGCAGATTGAATATTCAACAAAATGATGACTTAACACTTCACAAATTTGATGAGAAACATTACTGTACACACCAAAGAAGCTCAAAAATATCTAAGTAGAATAAATTCAAAGAGATACACACCTGGACACATCATAGTCAAAATATTGAAATGAAGACAAGAGAAAATCAAACACCAAGAGAAAAATGATTCATCATGTATAAGAGAACCCCCCACAAGATTAACAACTGACTTGTGATCAGAAACCATGAAGGCCAGAAGACAGTGCAGTGACATAAAGTGCTGAAAGAGAAAAAGAAAAAAAACCCACACATTTCCACCAAGAATCCTATATCAGCAAAACTATATTTCAAAATGAAGGTGAACTAAATATTCCCAGATGAACCAAAACTCAAGGAATTTGCTATTAGCAGACTCACCTTTTGATAAATACTGAAGGATCTTTTTCAGCCTGAAGGTAAGTGATATCCAACAGCAATTGATCCACGTGAGAAACAACAGCACTGATAAGGCAATTATCAGCAATTATAAAAGGCAAAATAATGTTTCTTCTTTCTTCTATATAGTTATTTTAAAAAGCAGTTTCCTGGGGAAACAAACAAGTATATAAATTGTGTTGAGCCTATAATACACAGAAATGCAACATAGTTTACAATAACAACAATACAGAAGGCAAGTGAGAGAAAATGGGAGAAAACTTGTGCTGAAGTAAGGAAATGACATCAGATGTGAACTCAAATACACAAAAATTGAAAAGAACCAGAAATGGTAACAAGAAGTTTAATAAAGTAATTCTCCTTAAACATATATGTGCTCTCCTTTCTTCTTTCAGCTGATTTAAAATGCATTATATTAGGGCGCCTGAGTGGCTCAATTGGTTAAGTGTCCGACTTCAGCTCAGGTCATGATCTCCGTGTTCATGGGTTTGAGCCCCATGTCGAGCACAGTGCTGACAGCTCAGAGCCTGGAGCCAGCTTGGATTCTGTGTCTCCCTCTCTGCCCTTCCCCAGCTCTGTCTCTGTCTCTGTCTCTGTCTGTCTGTCTCTCTCTCTGCCTGTCTGTCTCTCTCTCTCTCTTTCCCTGTCTCTCAAAAATAAATAAACATTAAAAAATAAAATGCATTAAATGTTAAAGTAATAAAATAACATTGTATTACAGATTTGTATCCTATAAAGTTATAATATACATTAAAATATAGCAAAAAGGGAAGAAGGTAATAGAGATATATAGGAGTAAATTTCTATATCTCATTGGAATTAAGTTAGCATAAAATGAAGTATATTCTGATAATTTGTTATGTATATGCAAGCCACAGAGCAACCATTTTTTCACAAACTCAAAAAATACAAAAATATTACATTAAATAAATGAAATGCTATACTAAAATAAAAACTTATAGTAAAAGAGGAACAAAAGAAATATGAGACACAGAAAACAAAAAGCAAAACAGCAAATGTAAATCCCATGATATCAATAATAATCTTAAATGTAAATGATTAAACAATCCAATAAAAAGTCAATGACTATCTGGCTGTATTTCTTATAATCCCTCCCATATGTCTTCAAGAGATACACTTTAGATTCAGAGATGTAAACAACCATATACAAACAACATATACAACATACAACATATACAACATACAACAAACAACCATATACAAACAACAACCATAAGAGACCTGGTGTGACTACATTAATATGAGACAAACTAGACTTTAACACAAGAAAAATTATACATATACATATACATATACATATACATATACAACATACAACATATACAACATACAACAAACAACCATATACAAACAACAACCATAAGAGACCTGGTGTGACTACATTAATATGAGACAAAATAGACTTTAACACAAGAAAAATTATTGGAAATAAATATTTATTTATTTATTTATTTATTTACTTATTTACTTTTATTTTTTAGAGAGTGCAGAAGAGAGGGTCAGAGAGAGAGAATCTTTTTTTAGGGTTTTTCTTAATGTTTATTTATTTTTGAAAGACAGAGACAGAGCATGAGCAGGGAAGTGGCAGAGAGAGAGGGAGACACAGAATCTGAAGCAGGCTCCAGGCTCTGTCAGTGCAGAGCCTGATGTGGGGCACAAACCCACAAGCTGTGAGACCATGACCTGAGCTGAACTAGGCGCCCTGAGAGAGAGAATCTTTTTTTTTTTTTTAATTTTTTTTTCAACGTTTTTTACTTATTTTTGGGACAGAGAGAGACAGAGCATGAACGGGGGAGGGGCAGAGACAGAGGGAGACACAGAATCGGAAACAGGCTCCAGGCTCCGAGCCATCAGCCCAGAGCCTGACGCGGGGCTCGAACTCACGGACCGCGAGATCGTGACCTGGCTGAAGTCGGACGCTTAACCGACTGCGCCACCCAGGCGCCCCGAGAGAGAGAATCTTAATCAGGCTACATGCTTAGCATAGAGTCTAATGTGTGGCTCAATCCCACAACCCTGGGATTATGACCTGAGCCGAAGTCAGGAGTCAATTAGATGCTCAACCAACTGAGCCACCCAGTTGCTCTGGTAAATAGATATTATATAATAATTAAAGGGCCAATCTATTCCAAAGATATAACAACTATTAATATATATGCACCTAACAATTGAGCCCCAAAATACATAAAGTAAAAACTGGTATAATCAAAGGGATAAATAATTCAAAAATAGTAGTTACTGACTTTAATACCCAACTTGCAATAATAAACACAAACAACTAGATAGAAGACTAACAAGGATGTTGAACACTTAAGCCATACTATAAACCAACTAGATGTAACAAACAGTATAGAACACTCAACCAAACAACAGGACAATACACATTCTACTCAAACATGGAATATTTTCCAGATTAGACCATATTCCACCATTAAACATGCCTCAATAAATTTAAAAGAGTTAAAATCATACAAAATATGTTCTCTAATTTGGAACAAAAATAGATACATAGATCAATGGAACAGAATTCAGACCCCAGGAAAAAACCCACAATTATATGGTCAATTAATCTATGAAAAAGGAGGCAAGAATATACAATGGGGGAAAGACAATCTTTTCAATAAACAGTTCTGGGAAAACTGGACAGCTACCTGTAGAAGAATTAAATTGGACCACTTCTAACACCATACACAATAATAAACTGAAAACTAATTAAAGGCCTAAATGTGAGACCATAAACCATAAAAATCCTTGAAGAGAATACAGGAAGTAATTTCTCAGATATTGGCCATTATAGTATTTTTCTTGTCTTTTTTTTTTTTTTAATTTTAGAGTGAGTAAGGGACAGGGGCAGAGGGGGAGAGAGAGAATCTTAAGCAGGCTCCAGGCTCAGCACAGAGCCCAAAATGGGGCCTAATACCACAAACCTAGGATCATGACTAGAGCAAAAATCAAGAGTCAGACACGCAACTGACTGAGCCACTCAAGCATCCCCATGGTAAAATTTTTCAAGAAATGTCTCCTAAGGCAAAGGAAGCAAAAACAAAAATAAATTATTTGGACTATACAAAATAAAAAGCTTTGGCACATTAAAGGGAGCCATCAACAAAAAGACAACTTACTGAATGGGAAAAGATATTTGCAAATGATGTCTCTGATATCTAAAGAACATACACAACTCCAAAAAGCAAACAATCCAATTTAAAAAATGGGCAGAGGATCTGAATAGACCTTTTTCCAAAGAAGACATACAAATGGCCAACAGACACAAGAAAAGATGCTAAATATCACTAACCATCAGGGGAATGCAAACCAAAACTACAATGAGATATCACCTGCCAGAATGGATAAAATTTTTAAAAAACCAGAATGGATAAAATTTTTAAAAAAAGAAAGAAAGAAACAACAAGTGTTGACAAAGATGTGGAGAAAAAAAGTACCCCTCCTGCACTGTTGGTGGGAAGGTATATTGGTCTAGCCACTGCTAGAAAACAATATGAAGTTTCCTCAAAAAATTAAAAATAGAAATACCATATCATCCAATAATTCCACCATAGGATATTTTCCCAAAGAAAACAAAAACACTAACTCGAAAAGATATATTCATCCCTATGTTTATTGCAGCAGTATTTACAACAGCCAAGATATGGAAGCAACCTAAGGGTCTATCAATAGACAAATGGATAAGGAAATTGTGGTGTATATATACAATGGAATATTACACAGCCATAAAAAAGGATGATGAGATTGTGCCATCTGAATCAACATGGATGGACCTAGAATGTGTAATGTTATGTGAAACAAGTCAGACTAAGAAAGACAAATACCATATGATTCCACTTAAAAGTGTAATCTTAAAAAGCACAGGGGTGTCTGGGTGGCTCAGTCGGTTAACTGTCCGACTCTCAATTTCGGCTTAGGCCATGATCTCATGGTTCATGGGATTGAGCTCCACATTGCACTCTGCACTGACAGCACAGAGCCTGCTTGGGATTCTTTCTCTCCCTCTCTCTCTCTGCCCCTCCCTTGCTCTCTCGCTCTCTCTTTCTCTCAAAATAAATAAACATTTAAGAAAAGAAAAGGAAACAGAAACAAATGAATAAACAAACAAAAAGCAGAATCAGACCTATACATACATACAACAAATTGAGGGTTACCAGAGTGGAGGGGGTTGGGCAGTTGGGCAAAATGGGTAAAGGGGAGAGAGAAATATAGGTTTTCAGCTATGGAATGAATAATTGACAGGAATGAAAGGCACATTATAAGGAAAAAATACATATACAATAAAATAAAATTTTATATAATCGATACATCTTTTTAATTTCTAGCAGTTGAAAGCACTAGGGGAAAAAGTTCTCCTACTATATTGGACTTAAATTAGAAATCAATAACAAAAGGACTATTTAAAAATATTTACAAAGTACACACTTTCCTAAACAACCAATGAGTCAAAGAAGAAATCACAAGAGAAATTAGAAAATACTTTCAGATGAATGAAAACAAAAGTAATACAACAAAACTTAATCAAATGCTCTTAAGGCAGTTCTTTGAGGAACATTTATAGCTATAAATGCCTATATCAAAAAAATAAAGATCTCAAATGAATAATCTCACTTTCCACCTTCAGAAATTGTAAAAAGAAGAGCAAACTACAACGAAAGCATGCAGTGGAAGGAAGTAATAAAGACTGGAATGGAAATAAATAGAGGATAGAAAAACAATACAGAAATCCCATGGAACAGTTATTTGAAAAGATAAACAAAATTAACAAACCTTTACTTAGATCAAGGGTGGGGGGGGAAGGACAAAATTCAAATTACTGAAATTAGGAATATAAAAGGAGACCTCATTACAGATTGCATAGAAATACAAAGGATTATAAGGAAATACTAGAGCAACTGTATTCCAACAAGCTAGAAAACTTATATGAAATGGACAAGTTCTTAGCGAGTCACAAACTAAACAAAACAGAAAACCTGAATAAAACTATAACATGTAAAGAGATCATATTAGTAAATCTAAAATATTCCATACAGAGCATCTCAGGTTCAGTGGCATCATGGTGATTTTTACTAAAGATTTAAAGAAAAATTAACACTATTCTTTCACAACCTCTTCTAAAAAAAAAGCAAAAATAGAAGGAGCATTTCTTTACAAGAAAGAAGACTTTACAAGAAAAGAAAACCACAGGGCAATATGTTTTGGGAATATGGATGCAAAAATCCTCAACATAACACTAGTAAAGTGAATCTAACCAACATACAAAAAAAGATTATACTCCCGAATCAAGTGAGATTTGCCCAAGAACTGCAAAGTTGGTTTAACATGTGCAAATCTAGTAATAAAATACACCATATTAATAGAATACAGGACAAACACCACATGATAACCTCAGCTGATGGAGAAAAGGCATTACGAAAAATCTGATACTCTTTCATGTAACAAAAATCTGATACTCTTTCATTAAAACAGTGCTTTCTCTACCTGATATAGGACAACTACAAAAAAGCCAAGGTAAACATCACACTTAAAGTTGCAGACTAAAAGGTACCTGGGTGGCTCAATCGGTTTAACAACCAACTTCGGCTCCAGTCATGAACTCATGATTCATGAGATCAAGCCCCACATCAGGCTAGCTGCTGTCAGTGCAGAGCCTGCTTTGGATCCCCTGTGCTCCTCTCTCTGCCCCTCCCCTGCCCCTACCCCTGCTTGTGCTCTTTCTCTCTCAAAAATAAACAAACAATAAAAAATAAATAAAGTTGCAGATTAAAGATGTTGTCTAAGATCAGGGAAAAAACAAGTTATGTTTTTTCTCCCATTTCTACTCAACATTGTACTGGAGGTTCTAGGGAAATTAGGCAAGAAAAGGAAATTAAAGTCATCCCTACAGAAAAAGAAAAAGTAAAGCTACCTCAATTTGCAGATGACATCATGTTGTGTGAGAAAAACCTAGGGAATCCAGTACAAAGCTAATAAAACTAAAAACAAGTTCAGAAAGTTTGCAGAAGAGATCAATATAAAATAAATTGGGGGGGGGGCGCTAAGATGATGGTGTAGTAGGAGGACCCTAGGCTTGCCTCCTCCCTTGAATGCTGTCATTCTGAATACTCTAGAAATCAACCTAGAATTGATAGAACAAACTGCACAACTAGAGGGACAGAAGAGGCAACTCTGAGGAAGGTAGGAAGTGTGGAGATGTGGTTTGGGGGAGAAACAGACAGTGGTTGCTGCAGAGGGAAAGGATCCCTGGTCACAGAGAAAAGCTAGAGAGAGTGGAGCACACGTGGATAAGCACAAGAACACTTCCCCAAAGCCATTGGCGAGGGGAAATGAGTGGGGATACATTTTGTGTCTTTGCAACCAGCGGGGCTCAAAAGACTGGAGTTTCAGAGGTCCCCAGGCTTTGCTGGGATAGAGATCTGAGGCCGCTGCCCTACTCCTGAGAGAAGGCAGGCAAGCAACCCTGGGGCAGCCTGCCCAATCTGAGGATCACCTAAGTGGCATAGGAAGAGACTCTTCATTCTTTTCGGAGTGCATCTGTGAGAAGTGCCACTGCCTCTCTGGGGACAAAAGAACCTGTGGTTGCCATTTCCCTCCCCACCTCTCAGCATAGGCTCAGAGACACCTGCTAAGGCCAACTAACCAGGAGGCTGGCTGTTTAGGCTGCTTGCTTCAAACTCCACACCCCTGCACTGTGGCACGACTTCCTTTCTGGGTCAAACCTGCATCAGTCTCAGCGCAGCAAGCTCAGCCCCCAAAGGAGCAGCACAGGTCCCAGCCACACTAGGTCCCTGAAGCTTGGAAGTTTAAAAGTTAGCTGACCTGGCTGGGATAGAGCCTAAGGTATGCTGCACTGCTCCAGGCAGGAAAGTGACTGAGAGAGTGTGTGAATACAGTGATCTGAAAAATGCCTGTGATCGCCTGAGGGGAATTTATTCGCTCATCTGAAAGTGCTTCTCTGACAGCAGTGAGAACAAACTCCCCTCTCCAGAGACAGAGGAATGGGCTGGCACCATTTCCTTCCCCCATACATCAGCATAAACCAACTTCAGTAAACAGCACAGCACCAACACTTGCTGCCTAGCCTGCTTACACCAAGTACCACCTGCCCTTACCTCTGCTGGTACTGCTTTTCTCTGGCAAGTGTGCCTAGCGACCAGTGCAGTAGGCCCATCCCTTAGAAGACCAGCACGAACCTTCACATACACCATGTCTACCAACCAGAGAGTTATGCGAACTTCAGTTCTAGTGGAAATAGCATCAGGTCTCTTTTAACAAGCAGACTAGAGCACACCTAGTAAAGATTCACGGCACTCTGGTTAAGGTACAAACACTGTCCACTGTAGGCAAGAAGAAACTGCAGATGACTGACAGGAGGAATACAGCAGCCAAAACACAGCAGCACCCAGAGTGCACCCAGCACACACCAGAGACACTTCCTGAAACACCACGTCCCGGAAACTATATGACCTCTTCTTCATAAAGCCATTACTCTCAGAAGCAGGAAACATAACAGACTTTCCTAACACAAAGAAGAAGACAGAGACCTAGACAAAATGTCAAGATGGAGGAATTCATTCCAAAAGAAACAAAAAATGGTCACAGCCAGGGATCTAATCAAAACAGATATAAGTAATATGCCTGATCCAGAATTTAAAGCAAAAATCATAAGAACACTAGCTAGGCTTGAGAAAAGCATAGAGAACATTATGGAGACCCTTACTGCAGAGATAAAAGAGCTAAAAACCAATCAGGCTGCAGTGAAAGATATAACCAAGATCCAAAACCACTGGATGTAATGACTACAAAGATGAAAGAAGCAAGCAGAGGAATGAATAAGTGATATAGGAGATAGAATTATGGAAAATAATAAAGCTGAACATGAGGTAAAGAAAAATCTTCAAATGAAAGTAGACTTAGGGAACTCAGTGACTCCATCAAACATGATAATATTCATTTCATAGGAGTCCCAGAAGAAGAGAGGGAAAAGGGAGCAGAAGGTTTATTCAAGAAAATGACAGCTAAAAACTTCCCTAATCTGGGAGAAGAAACTGACATCCAAATCCAGGAGATACAGAGAACTCCTATCAAAATCAACAAAAGCAGGCCAACACCAAGACGTAATGTAGTTAAATCTGCAAAATATAGAAATCAAAAATCCCAAGAGCAGCAAGACAAAAGAAGTCCATAACTCACAAGGGAAGACCAATAAGGTTCGCAACAGATCTCTCCACAGAAATTTGGCAGGCAAGGAGGGGTGGCATGATATATTCAATGTGCAGAAGGGGAAAAATATGCAGCCAAAAATACTCTATTCAGCAAAGCTACCATTCAGAATAGAAGGAGAGATAAAGAGTTTCACAAACAAAAACTAAAGGAGTTTGTGACCACTAAACCAGCCGTGCAAGAAATATAGAGGACTCTTGGAGTGGGAAAGAAAGACTAAAATCAGGGGTGCTTTGGTGGCTCAGTCGGTTGAACATCCAACTTTGGCTCAGGTCATGATCTCATGTTTTTTGTGTTCGAGCCCCACATAGGGCTGTGTGCTGACAGCTTAGAAAGGACCAGAGGGCATCAGAGAAACACCAACTCTACTGGTAACACAATGGCACTCAATCCACACCTTTCAATAATCACTCTGAATGTAAATGGACTACATGCTCCAATAAAAGATATAGGGTATCAGATGGATAAAAAAATCAAGATCCATCTATATACTGCTTACAAGAGACGCATTTTAGACCTAAAGACACCGACAGATTGAAAGTGAGCGGATGGAGAAACATTTATCATACAAATATACATCAAAAGAATCCAGAGTAACCATACTTTTATCAGGCAAACTGGATTTTAAACCAAAGACTGTAACAAGAGTGAAGAAGGCGACTATATCATAATACAGGGGAACTAACTATCCAAGAAGATCTAACAATTCTAAATATTTATGCCCGCAACTTGAAGGAACCCAAATATATACAGCAATTAATAACAAATATAAAGAACTAGTTTATAATAATACAATAATAGTAAGAGAGTTTAACACCCCATTTACAGCAATGGACAGATCATCTAAACAGAAAATCATCAAGGATTCAATGGCTTTGAATGACATACTGGACCAGATGGACTTAACAGATATATTCAGAATATTTCAACCTAAAGCAGTAGAATACATATTCTTTTCAAGTGCACATGAGACATTCTCCAGAATAGATCACATACTAAGCTACAAATCAGGCCTCAACAAGTACAAAAAGATTGAGATCATACCATGCATATTTTCTGACCACAACACTATGAAACTTGAGTTCAACCACAAGAAAAAATTTAGAAAGACCACAAATACATGGAGGCTAAAGATCATCCTATTAAAGAATGAATGGGTCAACCAGACATTAAAGAATAAATTTTTTAAAAAATACATGGAAACAAATGAAAATGAAAACAAAATGGTCCAAAACCTTTACAGTGCAGCAAAGGTAGTCATAAGAAGGAAGTATATAGCAATGCATGCTTATCTCAGGAAGCAAGAAAAATCTCAAATAAACAACCTAACCTTACACCTGAAGGAGCTAGAAAAATAACAACAAATGAAGCCTAAAATCAGAAAAACAGAGGAAATAGTAAAGATTAGATCAGAAATAAATGATATAGAAACAAAAAAAAATAGTAGAACAGATAAATGAAACCAACAGCTGGTTCTTTGATAAATTAAATAAAATTGATAAACCCTAGCTAGACTGATCAAAAAGAAGAGAGAAAGGATTAAAAATCACAAACGTGGGAGGAAAAATACAAAATTCCCACCATAAATACAAATAATTATAAGAGAATATTATGAAAAATTATATGCCAACAAACTGGGCAATCTGGAAGAAATGGATAAATTCCTAGAAACATGTAAGCTACCAAAACTGAAACAAGAAGAAATCAAAAACTTGAACAGACTGATAACCAGCATAGAAATTGAATCAGTAATCAAAAATCTTCCAACAAAAGTCCAGGGCCAGATGGTTTCACTGGAGAATTCTACCACACATTTAAAGAAGAGTTAATACCTATTCTTCTCAAAATGCTAAAAAAAAAAAAAAGAAAAAAGAAATGGAAGGAAAACTTCCAAACTCATTCTGAGGCCAGTATTACCTGATCCCAAAACCAGACAAAGACTATACTAAAAAAGAGAACTATAAGCCAATATTCCTGATGAACATGGATGCAAAAATTCTCAACAAGATACTAGCAAATTGAATCCAGCAGTACATTAAAACAATTATTCACCATAATCAAGTGGGATTTATTCCTGGGCTGAAGTATGGTTCAATATTCACAAATCAATCAATGTGATATACCACATTAATAAAAGAAAGGATAAGAATCATATGATCCTCTCAATAGATGCAGAAAAGGCATTTGATAAAATACAACATCCATTCATGATAAAATCCCTCAACAAAGTAGGAATAAATGGAACATACCTCAACATCATAAAGGCCATGTATGAAAAACCCACAGCTAATATCATCCTCAATAGGAAAAAACTGAGAGATTTTCCTCTATAGTCAGGAACAAGATAGGGATATCCACTCTCACCACTGTTATTTAACATAGTACTGGAGGTCCTAGCCTCAGCAATCAGACAATAAAAATAAACAATAGGCATCCAAATCAGCAAGGAAGAAGTCAAACTTTCACTTCTTGCAGATGTCATGATATTCTATATAGAAAACCCAAAAGATTCCACAAAAAATTGCTAGAACTGATACACAAATTCAGTAAAGTCATAGGATACAAAATCAATGTGAAGAAATCCGTTGCAATTCTATACACCAATAATGAAAGAGCAGAAAGAAATTAAGAAAACAATCCCATTTACAATTCCACCCCCAACTAATAAGATACCTACAAATAAACCTAACCACGGTGTAAAGGACCTGTACTCTGAAAACTATAAACACTTATGAAAAAATTGAAGAAGACACAAAGATATGGAAAGACACTCCATGCTCATGGATTGGAAGAACAATTGTCACTAAAATGTCTATACTACCCAAAGCAATCTACACATTTAATGCAATTCCTATCAAAATACCAACAGCATGTTTCACAAAGCTAGAACAAGCAATCCAAAAACTTGTATGGAACCACAAAAGACCTTGAATAGCCAAAGCAGTCTTGAAAAAGTAAAGCAAAGCTGGAGGTATAATTCTAGACTTCAAGTTATAGTATGAAACAGTTATGTTACTGGCACAAAAATAGACACATAGATCAATAGAACAGAACAGAAACCCAGAAATGAGCCCACAACTATACAGTCAATTAATCTTTGACAATTCAGGAAAGAATATCCAATGGGAAAAGAGGTAGGCTCTTCAACAAATGATGTTGGGAAAACAGGATAGCAACATGCAAAAGAATGAAACAGGACCACTTTCTTACGCCATACACAAAAATAAATTCAAAATGGATGAAAGACCTAAATGTGAGACCTGAGACCTGAAACCATAAAAATCCTAGAAGAAAGCACAGGCAGTAACTTCTTTGACATCTTTGGCAACTTTTTTCTAGATATGTATCCTGAAGCAAGGCAAACAAAAGAAAACATAAACTATTGGGAGTTCATCAATATAAAAGCTTCTGCACAGTGAAGAAAACAACCAACAAAACTGAAAGGCAACCTATGGAATGTTATGAGATCACTGCAAATGACCTATCTGATAAAGAGTTAGCAAGTATCCAAAATATATAAAGATTTATCAAAGTCAAGACCCAAAAAATGACTAATCCAGTTAAGAAATGGACAGAAGACATGAATAGACATTTTTCCAAAGAAGACAAGCAGATGGCCAACAGATACATTCAACACGGCTCATAATCAGGGAACTACAAATCAAAACTACCATGAGATATCACTTCACATCTTTCAGAAGGTCTGGAATCAACATTTTTTAAAGTAGCATCATAATTTCCAGCATGGAGTCAAAAACTGCTAGACATACAAGGAAACAGAAATATGACCCATAATTAAGAATAAAAAGTAAGACACAAATCTAGATATGACACCAAAGCTGCAATTCACAGATGAACACTTTGAAATAGCTATTGTAAATATGCTCAGTGATTTAAAAGGAAAGATGGACATAAAAAGTAACATAAGAATATAAAAAAAAATAGAAACTATAAAAAAGAACCAGATAGAAATTCTAGAACTGAAAACATAGCATATCTAAATAGAAAATGACTTGATGGACTCACAACAGATTATATTCAGCAGAAGAAAGGTAAGTGAATTTTAAGACAAGTCAATGGCAAGCATCCTCATTGAATCATAAAAAATATAGAAGAAAATTAAAATTGTCTCAGTAACTTCTGGAACACTAACAAGCCGTCTAGTATACATGCAATTGGAGTTACAAAAGAAATGAAGACAGGAAAAGATTGTGTAGAAAAAATATTTGAATAAATAATGGTTGAAATTTTTCCAACTTTGATGAAAAATATCAACCCACAGAGCCATAAGGACACAATTAAATTGAAGCAAGATAAATACAAAAGAACCCAAATTATAATCAATCATAATCAAATCATCATAATCACATTTTTATAAACCAGGAGAATGGAAAAACAAATTATGGAATGTTTGTGTAATGGAATACTACTCAACAATAAGAAGGAATCACTGATACATTCAACATGCATAAGCCTCCAAAAACCTTATGTCGAATGAAAAAAGCAGGCATAAGAACATATACTATACCCATTTATATGAAATTAGAAAACATGCAACACTAATATATGTTGATAGAAATCACAATAGTGGGCACCTCATTAGGAATGAAGAGAGGTAGAGACTGACTAGAAAAGAGTCACGAGTGAACTTTCTGGGATTGTGGAAATATTCTATATCTGGGTAAGGAAAATGAATGCATTTGCCAAAAACTCATCAAACTATACACTTAATGTGTGTGCATTTCTCTGTGTGTTTATACATCAGTTTAAAAACAAAAGGGTTGTACGCAGATTGGTGCCACTTAATACTACTTCCAAGGAGAAATAGGATAGTCAGAGTTTTTTTTAAGTTCATAAATTAAGGCAGCCCTCTGCTGGGTATTATATGTTGATCCTGTAAGACAGGACAGAAGTATGTTATTTTATTTTTCCTAAACTGTCACCCTTTATTTACTTGAAAAATGTCTAGAGTTATTTTTAAATACCACATTTATAATCTGCATTGTTCTCACATCTCCTATATAAGAACT
The DNA here is from genome assembly GCF_018350215.1 of Panthera leo. NCBI lineage: Eukaryota > Metazoa > Chordata > Mammalia > Carnivora > Felidae > Panthera > Panthera leo. The sequence goes on from NC_056687.1 coordinate 44,296, forward strand.
GCTTAATTGTTTGAATTTCCCTTTTCCCATTCCATAGAAATAACAGAGTATTAAGACATATTTTTGTATTATTTAGAACTGCCTGAGAAAGTGTGGGTAGGATCTAGTGTACCAGTGCGTGGAAAGGTTGGGCTTGGCTTGGAAGATGAAGAGTTTGCCCACTGTAACAAGGGGGAATGCAAAGAATATAGACCCAAATAAAAGTAGACAGGAAGGGGGGGGGGGCGGATCTTGTCATTTTATTCTAATTGCTTTTTATTTTCAGTGCAACAGGAAGCAAGACAGAGAGTGAGACAGGAAAAGAGGTATTGGAGATTTGAGAAGAGAGGAAAGGTGTGAAATAGTCACCTAAGAGAATGAAAGAGTGAATGGAACAGAGAACCTAACAGGACTTTTAAGTAGCATCAGAGGTCCTTTAAGATCCATGGTCATGAATGTAAAGTGGGAAAAAGTGAGGGCACAGACATAGAGGAGGCAGAAAGTTGACTGTTAAGAGGTTTATAATTTGCCCACTTGAACTCCATGAATCGTGAGAAGAGTAAAGAGTTTGAGAGTAGATGGAAAGTAACCAAAACAATGATAGATATGATTATATAGTAACACTGTAATAAGGAGAAAGGAGAATGTGATGTTCTCCAGCAGCATTGCTATTACCATTGTCGTCATCATCATCATCATCATCATCATCATCATTATGAGTGTGAATGACCATCTCAGGTCACAAACTGAGGTGTGCAAGAACCATAGCTCCCTCTGGTTTTCTAAAACTTAATACTTGAAGCCTCTGTCAGTTCATGAATTCCCTATTCTCTTTCTTGAAGTTGATCTAAGTGCATGGGGACATGCATAGCATTAAAGTTTGAGGGGTGGAAGGTATCTCATCAGAGTTGTCTATGCCGGCAACTTCTGAGGGCTCCTGTTCCCTCCTGTTCTCTGGACATGCATCCATGCAGTCCCTTCTGGCTTCCTTATTCCTGACCACTAGTCTCCTCAAGGTTCAGGATAATTTATGTTCTCCTACCCTCTCTGGACTGAGAAAACACTGTGACAGGTCACAGGAATCCTCTGGCTAGACTCACCAAATAATCACTTCTTAGATCTTACCCAGGAAGAGAGACTTTTACTCTTTCATTAACCCTATTACACTTATCCTAGGAGACTGAGTATACAAACAGACAATGCTCAGGACATATGTAAAAATAGAACTTTGACTCACAACCTACAGCAGCCTTCCCAGGAAACCAAACCCTTGTCTAAAATAAACATTTATCCCAGAAGCAAGCCTACTTTCAGTAAGACTTATAGAAAATCAGACTGCTATCTCTAGTAGCATTCAGGAAGCAGGACAATGATTTCTGTAACAATTGGCCCAGAATGGCCAGGACTTGATGAATAACTGACAGCTTCCCTAATTGTTCTCCCTCCTTCTAACTTACAACCAATGAAAGAAAGCCAAATGCTCCCCTGACCAGTCACATAGTAGGCCCTGCCTCTAGTTAGGCATCTCCAGCTTCCCCATGTGAACAGCCTCCAAACAAGCCCCATCTAAAGCCATCCCTTTTCTCCACTAGGAAGCTTTCCTACTCCTCTCTCTGCCTTTGAGTCTCTGCTAAAACTCAAGTGACCATGGCTGACTCCCTTGCTGCAGCAAGCTCTGAATAAATAGCCTCTGCTTTTCTCATTTGGTTGGTGTTCCTTTATTTCCACAATCCTGAATGCATACATGAGGTTTCTGGAGCAGAACACATTAACTATTATTTACTTACAAGCAAACAATAATCATGTGGTTCTCCTGAGCCCCCATTCCTTGCTCTTAGGCAATGAGATAAAAGTGGAGTTTACTCTACTCTTTTGAGCCTGTATTATGGGCAAGGAATGCAAAAATACTGATTTAGGCATTTAAACACAAGCTGTTGGGAGGAGCCAAGATGGCGGAAGAGCATGGAAGGTTTTTTTGCATCTTGCCTCCATGAAATACAGCCAGACCAACACTAAACCATCCTGCACACTAGAAAACTGATTTGAGGATTAACACAACAATCTGCACAACCAGAACCACAGAACTCAGAAGGTACATGGTGTGGAGAGGTGAACTGGGGGAGAGAGAAGCCACAGAGGGCAGGGAGCTGTTTTTGCTTGTGGAGAGAGAATGGAAACAGTGGGGGAGAATATGGGAAAAGCACCCCCCCACCGCAAAAGCAGTTGGAGAGAAAGTGGAAAAGTGTAAACAGCCGCAGGGACTGAACTAATGAAGGAGAAAGGAGAAAGGAGAGTGTTTAAACTCCTTTAAGACTCTATAAACAGGGGGGGCGCAGTCTGAAACTCCGCAGCTCAATAACTGGAGGTGCTCTGGTGAGAAGGATGAACCCCCAGGAGCAGAGTGGAGTCCAGGGGTCTTCAGGCCACAAGGGGAAAGGCAGTTCCCCTGTTGGGAGGACATCTGGTAGAGGCTGTGTGGCCCCCACACAGGCAAAGACCCAAGTGGACCCAGGAGAACAACCACATTTGCTGGTGCTGGAACAAGGTCATTAAGGGTGAAGCCTGGTGCCAGATGTGTGTTGTGATTTTCCATAATCCCTGAAACGCTGCTGATACATGATCGCGTGAACTTTTTCTGGGGCAGGCTGGCACCCAGCCGCAGTCTCTGGGCATCGGCAGCAGCTTGGTCCTGCGAACGTTCCTGGGTGCAGCCAGCACCCGGCCATTGCTTGGTGAGACACTCCATAGAGGGTCAGAACAGGTCAAAGCCACAGTCCCTCAGAAGTGAGGGGTCAGCAAACATAGCTACATCTGAGATAAAATCCAGGAGGGAGGTGCTGCCTGGGGCTTGGTCACAGACAGTGTAAACGTGGGGAGTGGACAGAAGCCGGAGACAAAGGACGGGTGCACAATTGCTGATCGGAGAGAACAGAGTTCCAATACTAGAGACCTGGTAGCTGAGTGACGCCATTTTCACCGTTCCTGCACATGTGCATACACCACCTACAAGCACCACAACAATCCACCCCATTAAGCTAAGCAGCAAAAACTAATGGAGGATGGAGCCATTACACTAAGCCCTGCCTAACTGGGCCAACCTTGCTCTTCAGGAACACAAGTCTCTCCACCTGCTTAGTTTACAGACTACAATGCGCTTCATGGTTTGACTTCTATGGAAAACCAAGTAATTTCAATCGTATTTCAGTCTGTTCGCTGGTCCACCTATTCAATTTTCTTTTTTTTTCCTCTCTTTTTCGTTTCTTTTCTTTTTTTTGAATACAGAAAGAAATAATCTGTCTTTATTTTCAATTTTTATTAAAATATTTTTAATGTTTTTCAACTTTATTTTATGTAAATTTTTCAAATTCTATTTTACTTCCATCATTTCATTTTATTCTATTTCAGTGTATTCATTTTTTCAAATTTTCAGACAATTTCCTTTTTTTTTCTTCCCCTTTTTTCTCTAATCTATCATGCCCCTTTCAACACCCAGACCAAAACACACCTAGGATCTAGCATCATTTATTTGATTTGTGTGTGTGTTGTTGTTGTTGTTGTTGTTGTTAATTTTTTTATTTTAATTTTTTTTATTTTTTTACCTCATTAATTCCTTTTCTTCCTTCAAGATGATGAAATGAAGGAATTCACCCCAAAAGAAAGAGCAGGAAGAAATGACAGCCAGGGACTTAACTAACACAGATACAAGCAAGATGTCTAAACCAGAATTTAAATTGTTTTTAAGGTTTATTCATTTTTCACAGAGAGACAGAGCATGAGCAGGAGAGGGGCAGAGAGAGAGGGAGACACAGATTCGAAACAGGCTCCAGGCTCTGAGCTGTCAGCACAGAGCCCGACGTGGGGCCCGAACTCACGGATGGCAAGATCATGACCTGAGCTGAAGTCAGATGCTTAACCAACTGAGCCACGCAGGTGCCCCTGAACCAGAATTTAGAATCACATAATAAGAACACTAGCTGGAGTCGAAAATGGATTAGAATCCCTCTCTGAGGAGATAAAAGAAGTAAACGCTAGTCAGGATGAAATAAAAAATGCTATAACTGAGCTACAATCTCGAATGGATACCATGGCGGCAAGGATAGATGAGGCAGAGCAGTGAATCAGCGATATAGAGGACAAACTTATGGAGAATAATGACACAGAATAAAAGAGGGAGACTATAGCAAAAGAGCACGATTTAAGAATTAGAGAAATCAGTGACTCATTTAAAAGGAAGAACATCAGAATCATAGGGGTCCCAGAAGATGAAGAGAGAGAAAAAGGGGTAGAAGTGTTACGTGGGCAAATCACAGTGGAAAACTTTCCTAACCTGGGAAAAGACACAGACATCAAAATCCAGGAAGCACAGGGGACTCCTATGAGATTCAACAAAAACCAACCATCAACAAGGCATATCATAGTCAAATTCACAAAATACTCAGGCAAGGAAAGAATCGTGAAAGCAGCAAGGGAAAAAAAGTTCTTTTTTCCCTTAACCTACAAGGGAAAACAGATCAGGTTTGCAGCAGACCTATCCACAGAAACTTGGCAGGCCAGAAGGGAGTGGCAGGATATATTCAATATGCTGAATCAGAAAAATATGCAGCCAAGAATTCTTTATCCAGCAAGACTGCCATTCAAAATAGAAGGAGAGATTAAAAGTTTCCCAGACAAACAAAATTTAAGGAGTTTATAACCAGTAAACGAGACTTACAAGAAATTTTAAGGGGGACTCTCTGAGGGGAGAAAAGAGGAAAAAATACATACATACATACATACATACATACATAAATACCGAAAACAACAAACACTAGAAAGGACCAGAGAACACCCCAGACTCCAACCATACAAACAACATAATGGTAATAAATTCAAATCTTTCAGTACTCACTCTAAACATCAATGGACTAAACCCTCCAATCAAAATCATTACATATGGTAACCAAATGGATAAGAAAACAAGATCCATCTATATGCTGTTTACAAGAGACCCACTTCAGACCTAAAGACACCTTCAGATTGAAAGTAAGGGGATGGAGAACCATCTATCACGCTAATTGTCAACAAAAGAAAGCCAGAGTAGCCATACTTATATCAGACAATCTAGACTTTAAAATAAAGACTGTAACAAGAGATGAAAAGGGCATTATATCATAATTAGGGGCTTATCCACGAAGAAGAACTAACAATTATAAACATTTATGCTATAATGTGGAAGCACTCAAATATATAAATCAATTAATCACAAACATAAACTCATTGATAATAATACCATAATACTAGGGGACTTCAACACCCCACTAACAGCAATGGACAGATCATCTAATTAGAAAATCAACAAGGAAACAATGGCTTTGAGTGACACACTGGACCAGATGGACTTAACAGATATATTCAGAACATTTCATCCTAAAGCAGCAGAATATACATTCTTCTCCAGTGCACATGGAACATTCTCCAGAATAGACCACATACTGGGACACAAATCAGCACTAAGTAAGTACAAAAGATTGAGATCATACCGTGCATATTTTCAGACCACAACACTATGAAACTCGAAATCAACCACAAGAAAAAATTTGGAAAGGTAACAAATACTTGGAGACTGAAGAACATCCTACTAAAGAACGAATGGGCTAACCAAGAAGTTAAAGAGGAAATTAAAAAGTACATGGAAGCCGATGAAAAGGATAACACCACAGCCCAAAACCTCTGGGACGCAGCAAAGGCAGTCATAAGAGGAAACTATATAGCAATCCACACCTTCCTAAAGAAGGAAGAAAGGTCTCAGATACACAACCTAACCCTACGCCTTAAAGAGCTGGAAAATGAACAGCAAATAACACCCAAAACCAGCAGAAGACAGGAAATAATAAAGATCAGAGCAGAAATTAATGCTATCAAAACCAAAAATACAGTAGAACAGATCAATGAAACCAGAAGCTGGTTCTTTGAAAGAATTAACAAAATTGATAAACCACTAGCCAGTTTGATCAAAAAGAAAAAGGAAAGGACCCAAGTAAATAGAATCAAGAATGAAAGAGGAGAGATCACAACCAACGCAGCAGAAATAAAAACAATAATAAGAGAATATTAGAGCAATTATACGCCAATAAGATGGGCATTCTGGAAGAAATGGACAAATTCCTAGAAACATATACACTACCAAAACAGAAACAGGAAGAAATAGAAAATTTGAACAGACCCATAACCAGTAAGGAAATCGAATTAATAATCAAAAATCTCCCCAAAACAAGAGTCCAGGGCAAGATGGCTTTCAACGGGAATTCTACCAAACATTTAAGGAAGAGTTAACACCTATTCTCTTGAAGGTGTTCCAAAAAGTAGAAATGGAAGGAAAACTTCCAAACTCTTTCTATGAAGCCAACATTATCTTGATTCCAAAACCAGACAAAGACCCCACTAAAAAGGAGAACTATAGACCAATTTCCCTGATGAACATGGATGCAAAAATCCTCAACAAGATATTAGCCAACCAGATCCAACAATACGTTAAAACAAGTATTCACCATGACCAAATGGGATTTATACCTGGGATGCAGGGCTGGTTCAATATCTACAAAACAATCAGTGTGATTCATCACATCAATAAAGAAAGGACAAGAACCACATGATCCTCTCAACAGATGCAGAGAAAGCATTTGACAAAATACAGCATCGTTTCTTGATAAAAACCCTCAAGAAAGTAGGGATAGAAGGATCATACCTGGAGGTCATAAAAGCCATATATGAATAACCCAACGCTAATATCATCCTCAATGGGGAAAAACTGAGAGCTTTCTCCCTAAGGTCAGGAACAAGACAAGGACGTCCATTCTCACCACTGTTATTCAACATAGTATTGGAAGTCTTAGCCTCTGCAGTCAGACAACACAAAGAAATAAAAGGCATCCAAATCAGCCAGGAGGAGGTAAAACTTTCACTCTTCACAGATGACATGATACTCTGCATGGAAAACCCAAAAGATTCCACCAAAAAATTGCTAGAACTGATCCATGAATTCAGCAAAGTTGCAGGATATAAAATCAATGTACACAAATCGGTTGCATTCCTATACACCAACAATGAAGCAACAGAAAGAGAAATCAAGGAATCGATCCCATTTACAATTGCACCAAAAACCATAAAATATCTAGGAATAAATCTAACCAAAGAGGTGAAAAACCTATACACTGAAAACTATAGAAAACTTATGAAAGAAATTGAAGAAGACACAAAAAAATGGAAAAATATTCCATGCTCCTGGATAGGAAGAACAAATATTGTTATAATGTCAATACTACCCAAAGCAATCTACATATTCAGTGCAATCCCTATCAAAATAACACCAGCATTGTTCACAGAGCTACAACAAACAATCCTAGAATGTGTATGGAACCAGGAAAGACCCCAAATAGCCAAAGCAATCTTGAAAAAGAAAACCAAAGCAGGAGGCATCACAATCCCGGACTTCGACCTATACTACACAGTTGTAATCATCAAGACAGTATGGTACTGGCACAAAAGACACTCAGATCAATGGAACAGAATAGAGAGCCCAGAAACGGACCCACAAACATATGGCCAGCTAATCTTTGACAAAGCAGGAAAGAATATCCAATGGAATAAAGACAGTCTCTTCAGCAAGTGGTGCTGGGGAAACTGGACTGTGACATGCAGAAAAATGAACCTGAACCACTTTCTTATACCATACACAAAAATAAACTCAAAATGGATGAAAGACCTAAATGTAAGACAGGAGGCCATCACAATCCTCGAGGAGAAAGCAGGCAAAAACCTCTTTTATCTTGGCCGCAGCAACTTCTTACAAAAGCAAACACAAGCAAAAATGAACTATTGGGACCTCATCAAAATAAAAAGCTTCTGCACAGTGAAGGAAACAATCAACAAAACTAAAAGGCAACCGACGGAATGGGAAAAGATATTTGCAAACAACATATCAGATAAACGGTTAGTGTCCAAAATCTATAAAGAACTTAACAAACTCAACACCCAAAAAACAAATAATCCAGTGGAGAAATGGGCAAAAGGCATGAACAGACACTTCTCCAAAGAAGACATCCAGATGGCCAACCGACAACGAAAAAATGATCAACATCATTCGCCACCAAGAAAATAAAAATCAAAACCACAATGAGATACCGCCTCACACCTGTCAGAATGGCTAACATTAACTCCAGCAACAACAGATGTTGGCAAAGATGTTTGCACTGCCTGTGGGAATGCAAAAAATTAAAAATAGAACTACCCTACAACCCAGCAATTGCACTACTAGGTATTTATCCAAGGGATACAGGTATGCTGTTTCGAAGGGACACATGCACCCCAATGTTTATAGCAGCACTATCAACAATAGCCAAAGTATGGAAAGAGCCCAAATGTCCATCAATGGATGAATGGATAAAGAAGATGTGGTATATATATATACAATGGAGTAGTACTCAGCAATCAAAAAGAATGAAATCTTGCCATTTGCAAGTACATGGATGGAACTGGAGGGTATTATGCTAAATGAAATTAGTCAGTCAGAGAAAGACAAATATCATATGATTTCACTCATATGAGGACTTTATAAGGGAAGGGAAGGGAAGCAAAAATAATATAAAAACAGGGAGGGGGACAAAACATAAGAGACTCTTAAATATGGAGAATGAACACAGGGTTGCAGGAGGGGTTGTGGGAGGGGGGGGGTGGACTAAATGGGTAAGAGGCATTAAGGAATATACTCCTGAAATCACTGTTACACTATATGCTAACTAACTTGGATATAAACTAATTAAATCAAATTTTTAAAAAATAGAAAAAAAATTAAACACAAGCTGTTACCCTCCCCTCCTGAAAAGAAGGATAAAACCCTTGGAAAGGTTCATGAGTTATTACTCTAACCATTTGCAATGTAAATAAGCTTTTCTAGGGTAACAATAAGACCATTGTCTACATTTTTACAACCCAGGATGACCCCATGTTCCCAGGTCTCAGTAAGGTTTCCTCAGAACCCCTAAGTGTGCAGAAACATAAAAAATATTTTCTCTAAAGCCCCTCAAACCTCAAATCTATCTGGGGTTTCTGCCATCCTCCATGGGGGAGAACAGCCCTCATGCCCACCTTCCTGAGCTTTCTCAGGACCTCCCAGCATATAAGCTCTCTTCACTTCTCTCTTGAATCTTTACTCACATAGACTGGAGGCCCTCTCAAGTCTCATGGGCAGGGAGCTGTGCTGATGTCCTGTCACCCAGCACTGGCCAGGCTCTTGTCTTGACTGACCCATTAAGTCTTTCCTTTGTTGATGCCTGAGAACTTGGCCTTTGAAACAAAAATGTCAGGAAGAGTCCTCCATTTTTTTGTTAAATCACCTCTTCCCAAGGCATGCAGGGTTCTCAGAGTCCCCACCATGGGGACCAGACAGCAGGTAAAATGGGATATTTTGAGATGGAATGTTGTGAAGTCCTGTCTATTCCCACCACACAAGGTTAGTGCCTCTTCCAGGCACATCTCTTCCCATCCACAAGCTCATGTGTTCATATTCTTTAAAAAAATGAGCTTATTCATATTTGAAAATTATAAAGATAGGCAAAAATCACACCACCATAAATAACTTCTGAAAAGATTTTGATACTCACCTTCTTACACTCTCTTCTATGGTCAGTACATGGAAGTCACTCAGCACCTTAAACTTGGCACATACGTCCTTCCGCGCCCCCCCAACACCCCACCCCAGGAATGCTCTTTTCCTTCAAGCTAAACCACCTGCAGTCTTGAGGCCAAGCTCTGGCTTCTTGCCAGGGCCCAGATCCCACCTTCCTCTGTGAACTCTAGACCCCCAAAGCCCCTACATCTTGCTGTGAAATGCACAGCAGGCTGCATTGTGTTGTTTGTTCTCTGTGCTCCCCACTGAGCCTGTCTCCCATGTAAATTCTTTTCTCCTGGAGGTCAATGGCTGTTTGTCACATTTGGCTTGGGCTTAGATTTGGGAACATGTGTGTTCAATAAATACCGCTGAATAAATACAGTTTTCCTAATGAGCATTTGTTTGTAATTTGTACCTGGAAATGTTGGGGATGGGGAGTGGCTTTAAACTACAGGTATATGTTTCCCTGACATAAGTATAGAAAAATGTTTCCAACTGAAAGCTTAAAATTAAAATGCATCTCAGTCACAACCAAAACCATGTCCTAAGATTGGATGCCTCCTTAGGATCTGCTGAGGAAATGGTTAAAAATGTATACTTTGCAAGTTTCTAATAGGGTGGCTCCCAGAAGGGGTTGGAGGATCAATAAGCACTTTTTTTAGCCACCTGTTGGGGTGAGACCAACATGCAGCCTCAGCTGATAGACAACAAGCAGTTTTTTCGTCCACTACAGATGAGAAGACTTCAATGGATTTGTGTAACCAAAGGGTGGGACCCACAACAGAGATGCAGAGGGGAAAACAGCCCATGTGCATGTGTATTTGTTTAATTCAGTTTGCAGTGTTCTCAATAGACTGAAGCTGGAATTTGGCTCTACTTTGATGCCTCACACACACACACACACACACACACACACACACACACACACACTGTGCCTTCTTTTGGGAGCTGGCATGAGTGAGCAGATATTTGTAACCAGATATCCCAGGCCCTGCTTTAAAAGTGACCATTCAGGGTATGAGTGGCACCAAAAGAAAGCTCACAGAAACACCTAACAACCCTGATCCCAGCCCTCGGGAGCTCCACAAGACAGAAATGAGGAAAAATCTGAACTAACTCTTCTCTGCCTCTCCCCAGGCCCTCAACGGCTTCCTCATGGCAGTTACAAAGGATGGCTATGTTTTATACGTCTCTCCCACGGTCCAGGACTACTTGGGATTTCATCAAGTGAGTGGTTTTATTTTTCAGTTGAAGAGTTTGGCAAATCTAGGGGGTGAGGCAGGGCCATGTAATGCTTGTCTACATGGGGCTGTAATGGAACTTTGAAGACCTGGGTCTCCATCTCAGTCCCACACATGTACGTCATATGTCTTTGACTGAGCCTTCCTAGAGCACTGGCTTCTTTCATCCAGTGGAGGGCATGGTAACCCATATCCTCTGAGAAGCAGATGCCAAGGTAGGATGAGATGAACAAGAGATTTCTCAGGAGAAAATCCTGGGAGGACCCAAGAGGGAGCAGGGGTTGGGGAAAGCAGGTCTGTCCCTTGGGCAAGAGACCAGGAAGGAACGGGGGTGGGTGGAAGAGTCTTCTACTGCAGTGCAGGGCCAGTGGGACCTCCTCAATCCAAAGTCATGCGGCAGGCAAGCTCCTCTTCTCCCAGGAACAGGCCTGCCTTGGTGTCCCTATCATGCTCAGTCACTGGCTGGGGGCAATCCGTAGGAATTGTGGCCCCAGCACAAACAAGTGGTACATCAAAGAGAGGCAACCTTACAATAACCTCAGTCAGAAACCTAAGAGGCACATTATCATGGCCATCACACTCACTTCTTGTGCTTCACAAGTCTACTCCTCCACCAGGGTTTGCGGAGCAAATCCTCCTTGGTTCCTATGAGCCTCTCTCCCTGGGGGAACCTCAAAAAAGAGAGGTGAGTGGGACAAACTCCAGCTGGTCTCAGGGTAGCACCTGGAACTCCTCTGCTCTCCATTCTGAATTCTTCTCACCCTCAGCCATCACCTCAGCACATCTTGATGGCTTAGCTAGAGGTGTGATGCAAACCTTCACTACTGAGGGGTCTGAGTCCCGGTATCCAGTGCCGTCATGGTCCTCACATCAGGGTGAAGGTCCATGGGGGCCAGATAATACCTGAAGTGCCAGCTAAAGTCTGGCTCACAGCAAATCCACAAAGTGTCAGGACCCACCCAGTGGTCATTTACCCATTCCATAAGCATGTAATTGGAATCAATCTAGTTGACAGCTGGTGTAACCCCCAGACTGGGTCCTTGGCTCATGGAGTGAGATATATCAAAATATAAAATGCCAAGGGGAAACCCCTGAAACTACCTGAAACTACCTGAACCTACCCCCAAACTGACTCCAGTCAAGATAGTAAATCACATGCAATATCATATCTCAAGGAGGTCATGGACAGTGGTGCTGTTGGATAGAAGGTATGGTCAATATCTTACCATGGCATTGTAGGGCCCTTCCTCCTAGGGACCATGCCCCCTCTTCAGCCAGTGGATTTCAGATCTGAAATTTGTCTCAGGTCCAGAAACTGAGCAAAGGATTGTCATTTTTCATCAAGGTAACAGCCCCCAGCCTACTGACCCTCCTTTGTTGCCTTTAATTGTAGATGTTAAGCAGCATCGTTGTTGGCTGCCCATCTCTTTTGCCCCTTGGGATGCCACGCTCTATTAACCATCTCCACAACTCCCTATGGTCCAAGCCCCCTTGATTATTTCTTCTACCTTGCTGGCCACCACTGTAATTGAAGCCTACAGGCTTGGTCAGTAATTGCTGCCATCTGACCTCTCTTACTTCAGGGCTCCATCATCCCAATGGACATTCATGAGCCCACCCCAGTGTCTTCCTCTCCTACCATCAGCCCTGACCTGAAAAGAACAGTCACCTTACTACCAAATTTCTTATGATGGTGCCCCTCCAGTAGTGCACTCCTGTAGGCCTTGGTGTGTGGTATGTCCCTGGGCCCTCCCATGGTATGCAATCTCTGGTGGGTCTTCTGAACTGATGAATTGCATTCATTCCACCACACCCATTTCCCTCAGCCTTTTTGTCCCTTTCTCTGCCATCTGCCAGGACAACTCTGGTATTACCCTCTCACTGACCACTGGCTTTTTCCAGCCTCTAAGAGCCATCCCAGCATTTAGTTTGTCGCATTTTCTGAAGTTCCTGCAAGGGTGTAAAAATTGTATGTCCTAAAAATTCTGACCTGACCCTGGCAAGGAGAGTTAGCCGACTGTACAGCTCTCAGGAAGCTGAACAGGCCAAAGGGGAGCCCTCATGGCCAAGTTGCCCATCAGAGAAGTCCCATCTCCCAGGAGCAGGCCTGCCTTACAGTTGCCGCCACAGTGGATTTTAGTGGGCAGCAGCTGGGACGTGTCTCAGTTATACTCCCTGCAGCTGGAGACCTGAAGGGCATTTTCATTGCTGATGCTGAGGGAAGACATTCCATGCTCCACACAACTGCCGTGCAGACTGAAAAACAGCAATGCTTGTGCAAGTGCATTGCTCACCAAGAATACCATGCTGTGTAAGGGGTTCATAAAATGCCATAGCAACAGAAGGTTTTCTGAAATCAAGGCAATAGGAAGACTCAAAATCCCTCCATCTCCATTCCTCACATATTCCCATGCCCACCTTGCACTCATGGATGTGCGCAGCATACCCCACACCAGCTCTGGACTTACGCCTCACTTGTGATGAAAAGACACTTGCTGAGAAGTTTTACGGTCTTTTCACCTTTCCTTTAGAAAAAATGTCAGTCAGTACCATTATGCTGTATCTGATTTTCAGCTGAGAATCTGAGAAGGAGTTTTATTTGTCAAAGACAGACCTGAGGCCTGAGCACTTGCCATACCCACACTGTCAGCATCGAACTTTCTGCCTCCTTGCCCTTGCTGAGGACAAATGTGATGTGAGGGAGGGTTCAGAGATAGGGACCCTTATAAGAAGACTTTACAAAAGAAAGAAAAAAATAAACTTGGCTAAAGCCCTTCATATCCAAGAAATGCAATGGGTTTCTCTGTCCAGTGTGGTTAGGGGAGGCAGGGCTGCCCTGCTGTGATGCCTTTCCAGTTCAGAACCTCCAGGGGCAGTGAAAAGAGCTGCAGACAGAATGACAGCAATGTGGGTGAACAGGAGAGAAGTCAGGGTCACTGCCTGTGGCCTCTGCCTCTGTGCACAGCTCTCCCACACCAGTGCTGTGTATGGCTTTTAGAGTTCGACCAGGTAGAAGCAGGGAGCACGGATGTGTCGGGTGCTGGGCACTGTCAGAGCACTGTTGCATTCCTCCATGCTGTCTGTTCTGTTTTGCCCTGGTGGTCCCCTGGAAGCCCACCTCCCTTGGCCTCAGCCCCCATGCTGCCATCTCTGTTATTTCCCCTCCAATCTTCATGCCATTGGCCCTTCACCTCCTTCCAGCCTGGAGGCCCATACAATGTCTCTGTCCTTTCATCAGCTAAACCAGACGCTTGTAAATATTTATCACCATGCCATGTGCTGGGATGGATATGCTCCTGAAAAGTTCATTTTCCCTGAATTTATTGCAGAAAATGGTTATATACAACAGGTTTCTAAAGATCATGCTTTGTGTGGGTTCAGAGATGCAGGGGAAGAGTGAAGAAGAATAACTTATTTGGGGTAGAATTTGGGCCAGAAAAACTTTTTATTGCTGACAGAAAACTTTCAGCTGCACTTAATTCCTCTCAGAAGATCAAGAATAATCCCAAACTATACTCAAATAAAACATAACTTAATAAATTATTCACTACAAGCAACAGTAGAGACACTCATTACCTTTCTTACTTTTTTAATGTTTATTTTTGTCAGAGAGAGAGAGAGAGACAGAGAGAAAATGAGTGGGAGAGGGGCAGAGAGAGACAGAGACACAGAATCTGAAGCAGGCTCCAGGCTCAGTGCTGTCAGCACAGAGCCCGACATGGGGCTCAAACCCATGAACCATGAGATCATGACCTGAGCTGAAGCTGGATGCTTAACCGACTGAGCCACCCAGGCGCTCCGACTTATTACATTTTTAAAATTAAACCTGCTTGATTTACAAGGAATACAGTAAGATTTCTCAAGGCAAACTGGCTTGAAAACAATTTAACATTCTCCTTATGTGTAAAATATTTGCAAAATCTGTATGGGGATAGGATACCTTAAATTTTGTTCACATTCAAGTCACTACATTGCCAAACCCATTTCCTTTTTTTTTTTTTTTTTTTTTTTATGTTTCCTTAGTTATTTTGAGATAGCGAACAAGCAGCGGAGGGGTACAGAAAGAGAGAGAATCCCAAGCAGGCTTCACATTCAGCCCAGCACGGGGCTCCAACCCACGACTATGAGATCATGCCCTGAGCTGAAATCAAGAGTCAGACACTCAACCGACTGAGCCCCCTGCCTGCAGTGCCCCTGAGCCCATTTCTTTAGAGTGAATACATTATATAATGTATAAATACATTAGCATTTATATTCACTCATCTCCTTCAACAAATGACAGAACAAACTTGGCTCTCCCTGGAAATGAGATTTTTGTTCTAATCCAGTTTAATTTTGTTATCCAGAAGAGCTCAACATTCTCCTTCCACAGAACTTTAAGCCAACTCTCCAGGGCTATTCAGTAGCTTCCAAAGGGTGTCCCCACCTCAGACATCTCCCTGCTAATGACCTGTGCCTTGTCTGCTAGACAGTCATTCTTCCCTTGGCCCCAAGCACTGCCACCCCTTTCAAGAGAGGATACAGACATGGCCTCCAACACCATGGGAGTGCCCACCTCATGGATGTTTTCGGGGTCTGGGGACAGCAGCAGCCTGATAAGATGGCTGTACAAAACCAGAGAAGGAAAACAGAAACAGTGCACCAACCAGACCCAGGATGGGGAGGGACAAAGACAGGTGAGTACACGATGCCTGGAAGGATCAGAGGTGCTAGACATGACTTAGGTTCATTGGAGGTGAACAGGTCATACCTGGCCTCAGGAAGGAAAGAAGCATCCCCTGGAGTGTGACACTGCCCCTTGGTCTTTGCAGTCAGATGTCATCTATCAGAGTGTGTTCGAGCTGATCCACAAGGAGGATAGAGCCATGTTCCAGAGCCAATTTCTCTGGCCTCCAGATGCAGCACCTATCAGCAGAGAGGGAGAGCAGGACAACCACCGTAAGTCAGGAAGGCTTGGGGGGAAAAGGGCAAATACAAAATCAATCCTCTACATGTGTTTCAACCCGGTATACATGTGTTTCTTCCATGAGGAAGAAATTAGATAAGGAAGTCAGGCTTTCTCACTCAGATGTAGATTTCATTAAGCACTGATCGAGCCCTCACTAAGTCCCACGAATATGAGGGAAAGAGAGGAGGAAGGACTGCAATCACGAATCAGGTAGTGTGCGTTGGCACAGGACTCTACATCTCATATCTGTGACCTCATCTGATCCTCCTAGGAACTGGAAACTATGCATGAGGCATGAGTACCTGTTGATTTTACTACCAGTAGGAGGCAGGGAGGGATTTTTGATGATCTTGTTCACTGATGTATTCCCAGCGCCTGGAACAGTGTCTGAGACAAAGTAAACATTAGCTGCTTGAACAAATGAATGTTCAGATGAAGAGAGTGATGCTTGCCCAGATGGACCCAGTTGGTGAGTGATAAGACTCATGCTGGAGGAAATATCCACTTGCCCAGGCAGGTGCATCCTCTGAACAATGATCAAGCTGGCACAGACTCATATTTGTGTATCTAGTGAGTATACAAGTTAGGTGGCCATTATGGCCATAACGTGTTACTCTGCCAACTGGTGGGAAACCATAGGCAAAAGGCAATACTGTCCTTTACAAGTAAATGCCATTTTGTAAATCCAATACAGGACCCCTCTCCAAGGATTTAGAGTACACTTAATGCATCTACAGAGGATGCAAAGAAAGGCTCTTCTGTGCTTTGTTGTGACGGATGGTTAGAAAAAAATAAAATACTCAAACAGAGGCTTCAATTAGGAAAAAAAAAGTGAATCCATGTGCCAATATTTGCACACTAACGACATCCTTTTTGTGGTAGATAACCAAAAGTATTAAGCAAGAATAAACCTACAAGGCTGACTATAATATATGGTTGTGTAAATTCGTAAGATACAGCTTTAACTCAACTCAGCTTTGGCTGCTGTGATTTTAGTCCATCTCTCTTCAAAGCCTGCTCCTACTTCAGACATTCGGCACAAGATTCTGTCTTAACTAGCCATAAATCCAGCAGAGTAAAGTTACTTATCACAAAATAGGACTTCACTTTTTTTCTTTCCCATAAGATTATCAGCTCATTGAAGGGAGGAACTTTGTCCTCAGCATTGAGCTTGGACCTCTGTGCGGGCTGTTTCTGTGTCTCCACCCATGTCCGTGTTGACTGGCTAGGGTCAAAAGAGAAGGGAACATAAGTGTGAAGCTCAGACTTTTGTACACTGCCTGACACTGCCAAGTTTGAATTATGTCCCTAACAATGGATAGCCTGGAATTTTGCATCTAATTT
The DNA here is from genome assembly GCF_018350215.1 of Panthera leo. Classification (NCBI taxonomy): domain Eukaryota; kingdom Metazoa; phylum Chordata; class Mammalia; order Carnivora; family Felidae; genus Panthera; species Panthera leo. The sequence goes on from NC_056687.1 coordinate 61,454, forward strand.
CATGTTTTTAAATACTTTTTATACCCTTATACCTCTGTAGTAGCAGAAACCATATAGAAGTCTACCTATATATTTATAACTATATGCGTAATTTTTTCAAAATACAAGCAAAATTTTAATGCAGTGCTATAAACATGGAAGAAAGATATCTGAAGACCACCCAACTAATCCAAATTCAACTTGATGTGTGCTTTATACATGTGTGTATATGTTCTAACATTTATTGATGGTGTACCATGTGCTAGGGGTTTTATTAAAGATTACAAAAGTAGTAAAATTTATCAGATCATAAACCTGCCTTTGTTCCTCCCTAGACTGCTACACTTTATTCTTCTGCAGAAGAATAAAGTCCAGACAAATCAATTTTCATGTGACAAAGGCAAAACCATTAGCACAACTATAATCATACTTGTCAGGTTGAGAATTATAGCAAAAGATAACAAATTTGGTTTTTGCCTCTTTGACTTTCTAATGAATCTTCAATGGTACTTTTGTATTTAACCCAAAAGTTTGTTTTTTCCTTTATTATCCTTTGCAAAGGATACAAACCCCTAGGACAGGGAAGAGAGCAAGCTAAACCAGCACTCCAAAACGAGTCAAAGTGGCATCCTTTTTTACGGATAAATGGAGGAGGGCAGTGCAGGTGCAAGAAATAGCATGGGTGCAAAGTCCCTGAGGCAGAAGTGGACTTGGCATAGATGAGGAATGGCAAGGAGGACACTGAGAAGGGCACAGACAGAGAGTGAAAGGGAAACTGGCAGGTGACTGAGTAGGAAAGGGGTGCAGGGGTACAGGCCACTATAGACTTTGAGGTAGGAAGCCACTGGAGAGTTCTAAACAGATAGTTGACATGATCTGACCTATATTTTAAAGTTACTCTGGCTACTGAATGGAGAACAGACTATAGGGGCAGGGGGAGAAGCAGGGACACCAGTTAGAAGGCTATGGCAAAGTTAAAACAAGAAAAGAAAAAAATGACGAGAGTAACAGTCAATGTATAAAGGTTACAATGTGCCAGGCACTATTCCAAGTGCTTTACATATATAAATGTAGTTCTCATAATAACTTTCTTTAAAGAGAGATAAGAAAATTTGGGCCAGTAGAGTTGTTAAATAACTTGCCCAGATTCATACAACAGGTCTGGGTTCAGGGTCTGTGCTGTTCTCGGCCTAGACGGTCTGCCCAGCTGATGAGAGACTGGCCAGCACAACAGAGGTATAAGTGATGAGAAGTGGTTAGTTCCAAGGTGTATTTCAACAGTAGAGCAAATAGGGTTCCTGGATATGTATGTTATGTACATCATCTCATTTTTAACTTGATCCTCATGACACTGTAAAGCCAGCTTGAGTGGCTAATCAAGGTCATCCTGTCAGGCAAGGCCAAGGTTCACTGGGCCACAGGGCTTATGATCCCACATTCTCTCCACCCACCAGCTTCTTTCAGAGCTACAAATATTTTGGCTCTGTGGTGAAGAGTGTTCTAATAGAGCTTCCTCACTTTTCTGTCTTCCCAGCTCTGCCTGGAGAGAACTGTCTCTCACTTAATGGCACCCCCACTGACAGCCTGCAGCATCAGCCCTTGGAGGACCCCTCCTATCTGGAAAGAAGTTTTGTCTGTCGGTTCCGCTGCCTGCTGGACAACTCTTCTGGGTTTTTGGTAATCACGCTATCCTTACAGGCTCAGGAACTTCCTACAACAGAGCATGGCTCTGCTCAGATGGAACACTGCCCAAGGGGTGAGCCAGGCTTCCTCACCGTCCCAGGAAGGGCCATCTGGCCTTCAGCTCACTGCCATTTCAGAATCCCAGGTTGTCTTTTGAACCTTCCTCTGCCTGGTTAAGATATGGGACATGTTTGGGGCGCCTGGGTGGCGCAGTCGGTTAAGCGTCCGACTTCAGCCAGGTCACGATCTCGCGGTCCGTGAGTTCGAGCCCCGCGTCAGGCTCTGGGCTGATGGCTCGGAGCCTGGAGCCTGTTTCCGATTCTGTGTCTCCCTCTCTCTCTGCCCCTCCCCCGTTCATGCTCTGTCTCTCTCTGTCCCAAAAATAAATAAAAAATGTTAAAAAAAAAAAAAAAAAAAAAAAAAAAAAAAGATATGGGACATGTTTACTTGATATTTAGTTACACCTGTTACCTACAGTACAGTCCTCAGTGGAGATCCCTGGTGAACTCAGGATGTTAATATACACCTTCTTCACCATCCCCCAAATCAGCTAAAAGTGCCTATCAATTCCTGGAATCATACACCCTCTCACAGCTCAATCAACTCTGTGGCTCTATGAAAAAGGCTGTGTGGGTCAAGGACCTAAGGGAGGATGGAGAAGCCATGAAAAATGATCAGGGCCAGATGGGCAGAGCAGAATGAGAAGGCTCCAAGCCTGCACACACCTATACTGAGGAGTCCTACCTGTTCAACTACAAGGAGGATACTGGACCCTCTGAATTCCATAAAGGGAAAGTTGTATCAACTGTTTTAGCTACTTCACATCCTCTTCTGTCTTCTCATTACATTTGGGGTCTGCTTTTTCTAGGAGCTGAATTTCCATGGCCATCTTAAACTCCTCCCTGGGCAGAACAACAGATCAGAAGATGGCATCCTCATGTCTCCTCAACTCACCCTGTTTGCCATTGCAACACCTCGCCAGCCACTCACCATCCTGGAGCTCCAAAACAAAACATTTCTTTTCCAAACAAAACACAAATTGGATTTCACACCTATAGCCTGTGATTCCAGGTACAACCCTCTGACCAGAAATCGTGACTCCTAGGGAACCAAGAGTGCTTGGACACTAGTTACTAGTTACTAGTTAGCCCAAATCCTGAATCTAGAACCAAAGGCAAGGCAAGAACAATTGGCCAATCCTGTCCAAACAGGTCCTGTAATGTTAGTTTAAAAGATGCTGCTTATGGGGGCGGTGTAGCAAACCTTCCATGTGGGAATATGGGGTTTAGGTTAGTGTGACGCAGAGAACAAATCCTTAGTGATACTTTTCTCCCTCTTAAAGACTTCTAGTAACTAATCGTCGTGAACACCCAAGAAGTCCCACTATAAAAAGTCTAATTTAGTTGGGTTTGACCCAACTTTTCCCAAATTTTATTTGACCACTGAACCTTTCTTGGGGAAATCAATTAACATGCCCCTTAGAACACATTCTAGAAAGCAAGTGATTCAATGTGTTGTTACAACTATAATATGCACGTTTTATTTCTTACTCAAAGACTGGTCCTTAGCATGCTGGGGAGTCACAGAGCCCTTTGATGAAAGCTGTGGGACTTCTCCTTAACCAAAGTTCACTTGTTCACCCACATGAGTAACTGTAGGTACAGACAGACCCCTGTTCCACAGCGCAGGCAAGTAAGCACAGGCTTAAACAGCATTTTGGATTACAAGTGTGGTAGAAGTGTCCGAGACGATCCTGTCAGTGCGGAGGCCTCTTAAAGGTCCTGCTCCAACCCTGTGGCAGGAGGGGTACCCTTGCCGGACCTGGAGTGTCCTGGGGAAGACCGCTCCTGGGCGCTTCGGTGGGTGGGCACAAAGCAGAAAAGGCTGCAACGGAGAACTGTTAGGAGTTTGAGGGATGAACAGCAAGGCCGTAACGTAAAGGAGTGCGGTGTCTCCTCTGCACAGAGGCAAGGTGGTCCTGGGTTACACCGACAGCGAACTCTGCAGGAAAGGATCGGGCTACCAGTTCATCCACGCGGCCGACATGATGCACTGCGCCGAGAATCACGTGCGGAGTGAGTTCGGGAGGCGCCCTCAGGGCCCAACCTCGCCCCGCGGGGCTGGGGCAAATCCTCCCCCCGCCTGCTGCCCCCCCTCCTGCAGAGGGCTCCGAGGGAGGGCAGGTGCGCGTCCGAGCTCCGATGCGAGCGCAGGCTCTCTCTGCAGTGATGAGGACGGGCGAGAGCGGCCTCACGGTGTTCCGGCTGCTCACCAAGCAGGCCGGCTGGCTGTGGGTGCAGTCCAACGCCCGCCTGGTGTTCCGTGGCGGCCAGCCCGACTGCATCGTCGCCCGGCAGCGGGCCCTGACGTAAGTGCGGCCCCGGGGGACGGGGGCCGGGGTGGGGGTGGGGGGGTGGGGGGAGGGACCTGTCGTAAGTGAGGGCGCGACGTCCGCTGGGGCCCAGCGGCAGTGCGAAACCCGACAGAAATGAAGTCCTTGAGGTCCCCCTGTGAGGACCCTGTCGTAAAAGCAAGGTCCCGACGTAAGTGTAATCGTGCAACAAGACGTAACTAAAAGCCCGTATGGTACAACGAGATCCTCGTGCAGAGGACCCGATGCAAATGAGAACCGGAAGGGAGGGTCTGAAACCCTGCCTTGGGAGCGAGGTTTCCTGTAGCCTCGAGTTGGCAGCCTCTGAAGTCCACCCAGCTTTCAGGGGCCAAGTAAAGCTGCAGCTCATCTATAGTTGTTTGGCCGTAGACAGGACGCTCAATTCCCGTGGGCCTCAATCTCGGCCAACAGTAGGGTAGGCGGAGCACTCCACGAGGGGGAGGGGAGGCGCTTTGTGAGCACATGGGTTCAGTTCCATGGCTTCAGTCGGCCTTGTTCCCAGTGAGGCTGGCGGAGCCTAGGAGAAAGAGACTGGCGCAAGTATCCGTGTGTGCCTTTGGCTTTGTAATGGACTCGCCTGCTTCTGCTGAACAATTAGTGCAAGCATGTACATGCACACCTTTTTTCCCTAAAAGAACCACAAACAGGGCTTTATGTCAAATTCTCGTATTTGCCTGGGTCACCGATTCTCATATTCGTGGCTCCTTGGGCCTATACCAAAATGGTTGCTCATTATCAAGGCCCTGAAAACTGCTTACAGAGAATTCCCAGGTTCCTATTTACCCAGAGTTCAAATTCTGAACATAGAATCTTTCCTCAGCTATATTCAAAGGAAGTCACTGCTCCCCATTGCACTCTGCAAAAATCTGACCATGTGTCTCTCCTCAGAAATGCCATTCCTTCAGCCTGACTTCCCCACTTTTTTGCCACTTTTCTGCATTGGTAACGTGGTTTTTAGGGAAGAAGAGAATCAAAGCTATCACTCTGTAGGCTCTCTTCAGTAGGGTACACGTTCTGGGTAACACAAATCTGCCACTCACGTCCAGAAGACCCGGGTTTCATGGCCACTTTCTCGTCTATCTGCAGCATACTTTGTGAGCCGAAATATGCATACAAACAAGAGGAGTCTAATTGTTACCAACATGTTAAGACCACGAAGTGTTCTCTTTCAGCATGTGAACTTACATGGCCAGACTCCATTTGGGTTGTATAACATAGATGGTCACAATTGGAAATGTAGGGAATGATGAAAGAGCCTAGATAAGTTATCTGGCCCAGGTCTAATTAGTGTCATATTTTGAACAGTGACCAGAAAGCCAATAATGCCAAAATATGCCACACATAACAAAACGTTCCTGCTTTCTGAGCCTACAGCCTTCCTGAATAATGCTTAGATCACAGGAAATTATAGAACTGCATCAAATCACTTGGATTCTGAGCTTGATTTCACCCTGGTCTCAGATAAAGCACCTCGTAAATGTGCCTCAGTTTGCTGCCTTGCAAAAATAAGAGAGCTTCAGTATGCATTTTCTATGGCTCTTAGCAGCTCTATTACTCGTTGGCGTCACTAAGCCAGATGTTCAGAACCCAGTACTTTTGTTGAGTAATGTTGATTTCATTAAGTATAAAAGTAATACATTCCCATTCTTGAAAATTTAGAAAATGAAAAACATTGCAAAAGTAAAATGAGAATCAGCTGTTATCCTACTACTCAAGAGACATTGTTGTCAATATATTGATGTATTTCCTTCAGGTATGTTTTGGCTCATATTTAAGTTTTATACTTGAAACTATATTCTATATATAGTTTTATATTCTGGTGTTTCCACCTAAGAATAAGTTGAAAGCAAGTTCTCATATCAAAAGTATCCATAAATATCTTTATGACAGTACAGTATACTCCTCTTTGGATACATCATACCCTTTTATTAAATATTGGAATTAGGGAGGGGTTTTTCCATTATTATGAAGGCATTGTGATGAACACTTTTGTATATAAATATCTGGCTGCTATTCTGATTTCCTTAGGAGAATTCTCAGGAGTGGAATGTTTAGGTCAAAGGGTTAAAACATTTCAAAGGCCCTTGATGCTATTATCAAATGGCTTTCAAGAAAGGTTGTACCAAATTATTCTCTGGCCAGTCTTACTGCAACACCGACTTCAGCACAGATTGTCCTAGCACCAGATAGAGCAATGAAGAAGCAAGGTGTCAAGAAACAAAACTATGTTAACATATGAAAAATTAATTGTTCAAATAAGAAGTGTTTTAAATCCACAGAACAGGACAAAGTAAGTGAGGTTGGGGCAACAGAGTAACCATTTGAAGGATAGGGAAAGTTAAATTATACCTTTTTACAATGAAAGGTATTTACCTTCATACCTTTTACAATGAAACTTTATCCACATTTGATTCTCTTTTTGTGAAACTTTCATGGAACAGTTCTGCTGCTGGTAATTTTTGCATCAGCCCTCCCATAAGTAACAGCTATAGTAACAGCTATAACTAAAACTTCTGGACAAAATATTATAAAACAACAACAACTAACCAGTCACCGGAGGATCAACACTTGAAAGAAGGGAATGGCACTGGGTGAGTTTCCTGGGTTTTACTGCTTTTAGTCTGAAGGAAGACTGCCCTTGGGCTCGGCAGGTTAACACCCAAATAGAAAATTTATGGTCTCGATGACATGAGAACTAGACAACAGAGAGTGCAGTGACCGCAGCAGCTGCAAAATGAAATAATAATTTCTAGTTTTTAACTTCTCTCTTCTAGAGAGAGAGCTGAAGAGAAAGAGCCCTCCAATTCTGTGAATAAACTTAGTCCAAATCCGCTCACCCCTGAACCATGTATGTGTGGGATGGATAGCCAACCTGAGGCCTAAAGAAACCAAAGAGATTCCAGCTGTTGCCCATCACAAGGGAAACAGAATTTGCATTTTCGGTCAAGTTCAACAAAGCAAAAACGTCAATGGTCTTTGGGGGAACGTGACAGAATAAGAATCTACAGTATATCATCACAATGTCCAGGATTAAATCCAAATTTACTTGTTGTTTGGTCAAGGATGCAACCCAAAATTACCAGATATATGAAGAAACAGGAAAGAAAGTTTCAAAACTAAAGGCAGTCACTGGAGACCAGCTCTAAGAAGGCCCAAACACTAGATAAGAATTTTATAGCAACTATTATAATTATGCTTATGGACATGAAAGAAAATATGCCTATGATGACTGCTATGATGAATTCAGAGCAGAAAAATAGAAACTATAAGAAACAAATGTTTTTCATCTCCAAAGTTTTATTTAAATTCTCATTAGTTAACATATAGTGTAATGTTTTCAGGAGTAGAATTTAGTGATTCATCACTTACATATAACACCCAGTGCTTATCCCAACAAGTGATGCCCATCACCCATTTAGCCCATCTCCTACCCACCTCTCTCCATCAACCCTCTTTGTTCTCTATTGTAAAGAATCTCCTTTGGTTTGTTTCCCTCTTTCTCTTTTTTCCCCTTTGCATTTATTCATCCATTTTGTTTTCTAAATTACACATATGAGTGAAGTCATATGGTATTTGTCTTTCTCTGATGGACTTATTTTGCTTGACATAATACATTCTACCTCCATCCATGTTGTTGCCAATGGCAAGATTTCTTTCTTCTTGATGGCAGAGTAATATTCCATGTGTGTGTGTGTGTGTGTGTGTGTGTGTGTGTGTGTGTGTGTATTCTTCATCCGTTAATCAGTGCACACTTGGGCTCCTTTCATAGTTTGGCTATTGTTGATAATGTTGCCATACATATTGGGGTGCATGTGCCCCTTCAAATCAGTATTTTTGTGTCCTTTGGGTAAATACCTAGCAGTGCAATTGCTGGAGTATAGGGAAGTTCTATTTTTAACATTCTGAGGAATCTCCATACTGTTTTCCAGAGTGGCTGCATCTGTTTGCATTCCAGTGTAAGAGAATTCCCCTTTCTCCGCATCATCACCAACACTTGTTGTTTCCTGTGTTAATTAATTTAGCCATTCTGACAGATGTGAGGTAGTATCTCATCATGGTTTTGATTCCTATTTCCCTGATGAGTGATGTAGAGCATCTTTTCATGTGTCTGTTAGCTATCTGGATGTCTTCTTTGGAGAAATGTCTATTCATGCCTTCTGCCCATTTCTTCACTGGATTATTTGTTTTTTGGGTGTTGAGTATGATAAGCTCTTTATAGATTTTGGATGCTGACCCTTTATCAGATATGTCATGTGCAAATATCTTCTCCCATTCTGTAGGCTGCTTTTTCATTTTGTTGATTGTTTCCTTCACTGTGCAGAAGCTTGTTATCTTGATGAAGTCCCAATAGTTATTTTTGCTTTTGTTTCCCTTGCCTCTAGAGCCATATCTAGTAAGAAGTTGCTCTGGCTGAGGTCAAAGGGGTTGCTCCCTGTGCTCTTCTCTTGGATTTTGATGGTATCCTAACGTTTAGATCTTTCATCCATTTTGAATTTCTTTTTTGTGTCTGGTGTAAGAAAGTGGTCCAGTTTCATTCTTTTGCATGTTGCTGTCCAGGATTCCCAACACCATTCATTGAAGAGACTGTCTTTTTTCCATTGGATATTCTTTCCAGCTTTATCAAAGATTACCATATAGTTGTGGATCCATTTCTGGGTTTTCTCTTTTGTTCTATGTGTTCTGTTTTTGTGCCAGTACCATACTGTCTTGATGGCTAAACTTTGTAATATAGCTTGAAGTCTGGAATCATGATGCCTCCAAATTTGTTTTTCTTTTCCAGGATTGCTTTGGCTATTCAGAGTCTTTTGTGGTTCCATACAAATTTTAGAATTGTCTGTACTAGCACTGTGAAAAATGCTGTTGGTATTTTATTTTGTTTTATTTTATTGTTTATTTTTTGAGAGAGAGAGAAGGTGCAAGTGGGGGAGGCCAGAGAGAGAGAGGGAGACACAGAATCTGAAGCGGGCTCCATGCTCTGAGCTGTCAGCACAGAGCCCTACGCAGGGCTCAAATCCACAAACTGTGAGATCATGACCCGAGACGAAGTCGGATGCTTAACCGACTGAGCCACCCAGGTGCCCCAGTTGGTATTTTAATAGGGATTGCATTAAATGTGTAGATTGCTTTGGGTGGTATAGACATTTTAACAATATTTGTTCTTCCAATCCATGAGCATGGAATGTCTTCCTATTTCTTTGTGTCCTCAATTTTTTTTCATAAGTGTTCTATAGTTTTCAGAGTACAGATCTTTTACCTCTTTGGTTAGTTTTATTACTAGATATCTTATTGGTTTTGGTACAGTTATAAATAGGATTAATTTCTTGATATCTTTTTCTGATGCTTCATTATTGGTGTATAGAAATGCAACAGATTTCTGTACATTGATTTTATATCCTATGACTTTGCTAGATGCATGTTTCAGTTCTAGCAATTTTTTTGTGTGGAGTCTTTGGGGTTTTCTACATAGAGTATCATGTCGTCTGAAAATAGTGAAAGTCTGATTTCTGCCTTGCTGACTTGGGTGCCTTTCATTTATTTTTATTGTCTGGTTACTGAGGCCAAGACCGTCAGTACTATATGTTAAATATTAATGGTGAGAGTGGACATCGCTGTCCTGTTCCTGAGGAAAAAGGACTGTTCCTTTTTCTGTGAGGAAAAGCTCTCATTTTTTCCCCATTGAGGATTATATTAGCTGTGAGTCTTTCATATATGGCTTTATGATGTTGAGGTATGTTCTGTCTATACCTACTTTGTTGAGAGTTTTTATCAAGAATGGATGCTTTATTTTGTCAAATGTTTTTGCCACATCTATTGAGAGGATCATATGGTTCTTATCCTTTCTTTTATTAATGTGGTATATCACATTGATTGATTTGTGAATATTGAACCACACTGCAGCCCAGGAATAAATCCCACTTGATCATGGTGAATGACTATTTTAATGTACTGTTGGATTCAATTTGCTAGTATCTTGTTGAGAATTTTTGCATCCATGTTCATCAGGAATATTGACCTGTAATTCTCTTTTTTAGTGGGGTCTTTGTCTGGTTTTGGAATCAAGGTAATGCTGGCCTTGTAGAATGAGTCTGGAAGTTTTCCTTCTCTTTCTTTCTTTCTTTCTTTCTTTCTTTCTTTCTTTCTTTCTTGAACAGTTTGAGAAGAATAGGTATTAATTCTTCTTTAAATGTTTGGTAGAATTCCCCTCTGAAACCATCTGGCCCTGGACTTTTGTTGGGAGATTTTTTCATTACTGATTCAATTTCTTTGCTGGTTATGAGTCTGTTCAAGTTTTCTATTTCTTCTTATTTCAGTTTTGGTAGTTCACACGTTTCTAGGAATTTATCCATTCTTTCCAGATTGCTCAGTTTGTTGGCATATAATTTTTCATAATATTCTCTTCTTAAAAGATTTTTGAGAGAGAGAGCATGCAGGGTAGGGGCAGAGAGAGAGGGAGACAGAGACTCCAAAGCAGGCTCTGTACTGTCAGCACAGAGCCCAGTGTGAGGCTTGAACCCACGAACCGTGAGATCATGACCTGAGCTAAAACCAAGAGTCAGATGCTTAACTGCCTGAACCACCCAGGTGTCCCTATAATATTCTCTTATAATTGTATTTCTGTGGTGTTCCTTGTGATTTCTCCTCCTCATTTATGACTTCATTTGGGTCCTTTCTCTTTTCTTTTTGGTAAGTCTAGCTAGGAGGTTATCAATTTATTAATTCTTTCAAAAATCCAGCTCATTTCATTGATCTTTTCTACTACTTGTTATTGTTTCTATATTGTTTATTTCTGCTCCAATCTTTATTAATTTCCTTTTTCTGATGACTTTAGGCTTTATTTGCTGTTCCTTTGCTAGCTCCTTAAGGTGTAAGGTTAGGTTTTGTATTTGAGACTTTTCTTGCATCTTGAGGTAGACCTGTATTGCAATATACTTCCCTCTTAGGGCTGCCTTTGCTGCATCCCAAAGGTTTTGGACTGTTGTGTTTTCATTTTCTTTGGGGCTTACATGTATTTTTTTTTTATAAGAAACAGAAAATTTGAGATAGTATCTAAAATAGAAAGCTCACTGGGTGGATTTAACAACAGATTGGAGATGACAGGAGAGTTTATGACCTGAAGCTAAATGAATACAATCATCCAATCAATAGAACAAAGAGGGGAAAAAAGATTGAAAAAAGAAATAAACAGCCTGAAGGATCTATGGGACAGTATCAAAAGGTCTAACATGTAGGTAAATGGAATGCTGAAAAAGAACAGAGTGGGCAATATATCTATATCTGTCTATCTGTCCATCCATCTGTGTGTGTGTGTGTGTGTGTGTGTGTGTGTGTGTGTGCAAGCATGTGTCCATATGTTTGAAGAAATAATGACCAAAAACTTCCCCAATTTGATGAAAATTGTAACTGCAGATTCAAGAACCTCAGTGAATTCCAATCAGGATAAATACAAAGAAAACCACACCAAGGCATAGTCTTGTCAGATGTTGAACACCAAAGATAAAGAGAAAACTTTAAAGGCAATTTAAGATAAAAAGGACATTACATATAAGAAACAATGATTCAAATTATTGTGGACTTCTCACCAGAAACAATGGTGATCAGAAGACATTAGAACAATATCTATGAAATCCTTTTTAAAATTTGTCAACTCTGTATTCTGTGACCAGTGAACATATCCTTCAAAAATAATAGCAAAAAAAGACATTTCTATTAAACAACAGCACCAAAAAAAACCCTAACAATTTATTGCCAGTAGACCTACAGTTTAATAAATGCTAAAGGAAATATGTCAGGCTGAAGGGAAATAATATCCACTAAGACCTTAAACCTCAAAAAAAGGAGTGGAGAGGATGAGAATGGTAAACATGTGGATAAATATTAAATATTATTTTTTTTACTTTTTAAAGAATACATACAACTGCTTACAGCCAAAAATAGAATATAATATGTGATTTATAACATATGTAGATGCCATATATGTGACATCACTAGCATAAAAGATTGGTTTTAGAAGCACATGGACTATACCATGGAAAGGTGCATGTTTTATGTAAGTGACACAGTACTAATTGTAAGTAGACAGTGAAATGTTGAAGGCGTATTTCATAAATTCTAGAAGCCATTAAAAATATAATGCAAAAGATAGAGCCAAAATCCATTATATAAATGAAAATTGATTTCTTAAAAAAGTAATATATCTAGGCAGGAAAGGGGTGGATGGGGGTAGGGGAAGAAGGGACAAAAAGAAAGTAAATAGTAATATAAAAGACCCCAATCCAGATATGTCAATAATTCCATTAAACGTTAATGGATAAAACACTCCAATTAAAACACACAGATTATCAAAATGCATTTTAGAAAGTGCACTCAACTATATGTCTTCTACAAGAGATATGTTTTTAAATAGTGTCACAAATAAGTTGGAAGGAATCAGATGTAAAATAAAACATATGTAATAAAAACAGTAAGCACAAGAAAGCAAGAATGGCTGTGTTCATGCAAAGTAGACTTAAAGACAAAAGCTATGACCAGAGATCTTCAGGTGAGATACCGGCTTCTCTAAAGGCCCCTCCGGTGATGGGGTTTCCTATGCCCATAGCATCCTGGTCAGCTTGTGCCAAAGGCACTCCTTTTAGGTCAGTTATCCTTTGTAGAGCTACAAATCAAATGGAGTCAGCCCAGCTGAAGGTTTTTCACTTTGCTAAGCATGATGTTACATGACTGTTGGGGCAGCCCTATGGCAGCCATATCCCATGAGTCTTTTGGAAGGGAGAGGAGGAAGGAAGAGAAAACTATTTTTCCCAATGAAAAACAGATGTGTATGTCATATTTGCATAATGACTTATTCTTTTCAAAGTAAACTTAAAAGTTTAGGGAATTTCTACATGGATTTTTGGACTACTCCCACAAATAAGCAGTTTCCTCAGACTACTTCAGAATCCAAGACAGAAAGTGCTTACCAAGAATGTAAGAGAGGAGCAAGTTCGATATTGTGGCTTCTCCCTTGTATGGACAAGCCAGAACAGATGATGTCCTGCCCCTTGCTCAGTTACTTGGCCACTATTGTCCCCTGACCAGGAGAGCCCCGTTTTCATTCTTATATCAATTTTCAGATGTGGTCTTTTGTTTCGTTAACCATAGGAATGCAGAGGGGGAAGATCACCTGCGCAAGAGGGCCCTGCAACTGCCGTTCACCTTCACCACAGGGGAAGCCATCCTGTATGATAGCAGCCCCCTGAGCCCTCTGACTTCCCTCCCAGCCAGGAAGAGGATCCGGGCAAGGAAGGGCACCCCCACTGGTCAGGGCCCTGTGCACCCAGGCTCTCTTCTGGGAGCCATGATGCGGCAAGATGAATCCATGTATTTGTCCTGCATGGTCCCAACCACCCAAGGCTCACCCTTGGAGAGGCAGGGGTCCAATGGCAGACATGAGGACAAGGAAGAGAAAGAGAAGGAGGAAGACCACTCCTTCCTGTCCCTCATTGAGACCCTGCTGGAGAAGGACACAGAAGAACAGCCTGATCTCTGCTCCACTCTCCAGCACCTGGGGGTCACTGACCTCAAGCAGTGTTTGTGGGAAGAGAGCCTTCTCAGGGCTGACTCAGGCCCTGCAGTGTCTCAGAACTTCCACCCACTGCCCTCCAGTCAGGGAGGGGGCTCCCACAGGGAAAAGGAAGTACTTTTTCATGACAGTGGAAATGTGGCATTGCCCCCACCAGCCAGCACAACTGTTCCACAGACCCTAAAGCCACAGCCTTCTCTGGGCTCGGGCCAGCTAACTGGGGAAGTAACTCCACCTCAGAACATGGGCACAGTGACCAGCTGCCTTCACACACACACCCAGCATTTTTTCACCACTGGCCCTACATTCCAGAGCCCTCCACAGTGGCAGCCTCAGCACACCCAGGCAGCACCTTTAAATTTTGGGATATGCCAGAAACCAACAATATTTGACTTCAGCCCCCTCCCCGAGGCCTCCAGCCCCAGACAGCCTGCTCAGGTGTTTCAGCCAAACCACACATCTTTGCTCCCTTTAGGAGAAAATGTTGTCCCTGGACACCTGGATCAGCCAGACCCTGGTTTTCTTGATTTTTGCAAAGAACCTATGCTCTGGACAGCCTCACACAGTGGTCAGTGTCAAGGGCCCTTCATCTCCTCAGACCCTACCTCCTGGGGCACCCATCCCTCGGAGAGCATTTGGGATTCCCCCATCCAAGGCCAGCCAGTAATGGTCCCTGTGGAAGTGGAGGCAAGGCAGGCCCAGCCTGACCCCTTCCACCACCTGAGGTCAACCATGGCCAACTCATGCCCTCCATGGGCAGGGCCAGCCAGTGACATTCCTCCTGAATTGTGCTGTGGTTTGCCCCCATCTGTGCAGGGGGCACTAGGTACCCCAAAGGACACACTTGGGAGTCAAGAGCACCCACCCCACTCCTTGGTGGTGAGCCAGCTCTCGGGGAGCCCTGCCTGTCCTTCCCAGGAGCTCCTGAACAGACCCTTGGCTATGCAGGACTCTTACAGCATGGACTGCCCCTGCCCAGCTGCCAAGCAGCAGCAGTGGCTGCAGACCCAGGAGGCATACGGGCCAGTGAGAGAAAGATTTCCAGGTGTCCAGCACCTGGGTGGCCGCTCAAGAGATGCCATTCCCCCAACCCTGCAGCTGAGCCCCTTCCTGTCCTCCAAAAGCAGCTCCCCAGGTATAGGCAGCAGCCAATGCAAGAGCCCAGCTGAACCCACAAGGCGGAGCAAGGACAGACCGGTCATCCTAGCCCCAGGTGCTGTGGTGAAATCCCAGGTGCAGTCCAGCCCTGTTCTGCCTCCCTGCCATCCTGACCCTGCCTGCCCATCTACGTCTACGCAGGGCAGCCATGACCTCCAGCTCCAGGTAGGTGTTGGCAAGCAGGACCATGGGAATTTGGGGGTAGCAGGAAGGGGTGCTCCAAGTGCAGACCTGCTGGCAGATCTGAATATGAGGAGGCATCAGCCCAGCTAGCCAGTATTGTTGGAAGATCCCCCAGCCCACCTGGGCCTAGGCACAGCATTGCTGTGAGGCTGCAGAGCAGGCACACATGGAGGGATTCTGCAAACATAGCAGGTCACTGTCAGTGTTGGTCAACTGAGGCCAGTGAGGGTGGCAGGAGCAGCTTTACCCCTGGGAGTAGCCTGGTTATGACCTGGTAGGCCCTCCAGCTGTAGTCTGCTCCCACTCTGGTGTCTCTTGGGCCATCAATGAGCCACCTGGACACCTGCATGTAATTTAGCCCAGTTTTGGACACCCAGAGTTGGGTTGGTTGTAAGAATTTTGAATTTGATGCCCTTTTCTGCTGTGCTCCCCTCCTGGCACCATTTCCAATACCCAAAAGCAGGTTACCACAGGAGTGCTATTCATCGTCTGGTGCTACCAGGGAAGCAGGACCTCCACACACAGATTCTTCAAATAACTGTAGCATACACCCCCCAAAGCAGCTTTGGATGGAAGTCACACCAGCGGTGTTGTGGCCCCTCTGCCTCACACAGAGGAGCAGATGTGCCTTTCTGGTGATACAGGGATGCCCTTAGGGCTAAGAAGGAATGTGGTGTCCCTGAACCCCAGGTAGCCTCATAGGACTTCAGTAGGAGCTCCCTCACTTCTCTGGATATTCTGCCCAGTCTCGTGTCACTCTGCCACCTCTCATTTCTGGGGTCTTCGTGCTCCTTCAGCTCACACCCCTTTTCAATTTTTTATTTTCCATCTGCCATAAGTTAGAAAATCAAAAGACCAAATTTGTTAGACTTATATCTGAAACCAAAATAATTCCTAATTAAAGCCTCAAATTTACATCTTTTGTAATCAAGTATCAATTTTAGGGTCCTTGGATTAACCCTCGTGTTCTATAATTTTGTTCTAACTGTTCTAAATGTTTCTCATTTTCCCATGGCAGTGTTATCAAAACAAAGTGCACAGCACCAGAGCACCTGGGATTGCAAGCCTCAAAGGAAGCACGTTTTCCTCCAAATTCTGACTTAGGCCATATCGTGCTCTTCGCCCCTGTCTGTGAACGTGATTTGGAGCCTTAACTATTAACATTTTCCCTTGAATTGAAGTATCTTAAATTTTCATATTTCTGGGTCAATAGTTAACTGTTTTCTATGTGTAATTACACATATCTGAAACCTTATTCTCTGTATCCCAAAGATATGTGGGGCTTTTTTTCCTCATTTCATTCTGTGCACTTTATACTCAAGACACACACAGAATTCTCATCCTTGTTAGAAAAGTAACTTTTGATCCACAAAAATGTTCATAGGAAAGAGACATAATGGGCATCCAACCCCCTAGACACATTCCAACATTTGCCTTCACAATGACATTTCCAAGCTCAGAGCTGAGGCTCAGCATCAGACAACCTATTTACAATCAGGGCCACCCAGACACATGGTTCTTACAGCACAATGACATGCTGAGAGCCACACGTGGAGAAGGGATGTGAGCCCTTTGGCCTAGACCCCTGAAAAGGATTTGGCCTTCACCCAGTATCTAGGACACGGGAGAAGAGGGTCCTCTGTGGAGCCCATGTGCAGAAAGAATCGTGTCCTGCCTGAGAGGAAGGCATGGGGACACTGTAGATGGAAGATCCAGACAGTGGTGCACCTTTGAGGCACAGAGTGCATGGACCTCAGTCTCCCAGCAGAGCAAACAGAAACACTGGCGGCCACTACTTCTCCTGCCATAAAGGACTCAGAACGGTCAAGACTCACAGTAGCACTTCCACTGACTTGTGAGGCTTCAACCACAGAACTCATTGTTCAGGAGCTGAATGGACGAAACATCATCAAGTACAACCGCCATTGGACTTGTTCACCACTGTCACCCAGAACCAGGCACACAGTGGGTGCTTAATGAATGGTAATAAACAAGTAGTCAGGAGTGGCCAGAGGGGCTGGCTATACTGGTTCACTCTTTTGTGGGGTGTGGCACACACTACCCTCTAGGGTACAGGGCTCCAACCAGCTCAAGGAACCAAGGGAGCTTCTTCCATTACAACTCAAGGGAAGGCCCAGAGACTCTGGCATAAAAATGACCAGAGGGGCCTCCACTGCTGCAGAGTTTGTAAGTTCAGACAGGGAGGGGCTGCACTAGGTTCCCGTCCAGGACCTTCACGGATCAGGAATATGCCCCCTCATTAGCCAAGGTCATGGAAACCACTCTTGGAGGCTGGGGGAGGGGTCCCGCCAAGCACATGGGTTGACAGTGGGGTAGGGAGTTTCCTAGAGGGAATTTAGGGTTCTCTTCAGGGATTATCAGAGAAGATGCTATTGAAGGCATAAACAGAAAGTCCAATTCTGTCTGATTTAAACAGATCAGGGGTTGCTCCCCAGATAGAAGCCCAGTGCAGAAGAGAGTCTTTGGGATACTCCAGTGTTGCTGATGTTTCTCTCTGGTTCTTGGTGTTTCCCTGTGTAGTGTGTTTGCTTCACTCTGGACATGTGGCAGTTCCAGAGCCCAAACCACAGCCACAATGTGCCACACAGGAGTCTGTCCTTCCTTTCTGTGCCTCTCTTTCAAGAACAGGTAAAATTTCCCCAGAAGTTCCCAGCAATAACTTTTACTAACCTAAGATGAATCATGTGCCTTTGTGTGAACTAATCATGGAAGAAGAACACAGGGAGGATGGGGATGCCTGGGGTTTCTGGGATTTCCCAGGTAGATTTGGGAGGCCCAGAGCACAGCACTGGACCTGGGATCATCTCTCATTCCCGAGTTGCTACTCAGCAGAGGAGAGGTGACTGTACCATGGGTGGAGAGGCTTTCGGTACATAGGCAATTCATGAATCTTCTGAAGGCTTGGTGGGCTCTCTGTCTTTGCCATCTAATGATCTCTGATTCCTGCAGCTGAGCTAGGCCCACAGGTGGCCACAGGAAACACAGTAACACAGGGGCTGGAGTCTAGACAGACCCAACTCTAAGCATGAAGGCCTACGAAAGTCCAGGGCAGCTCTCACCCAGCTCTGACTGGAAAACCCAATATCACAAAGTATTGGTATTTATAGTTGGCCTAAGGACTCAGTGCAATTCCAGTCAAACTTGCCAGGTTTCTCATAAAACTTGAAAAATTGATTCAAAAATATATAAGGCAGGGGTGCCTGGGTGGCTCAGTTGGTTAAGCATCTGACTCTTGACTTCGGCTCAGGTCATGATCTCATGGTCTGTGACTTCAAGGCCCACATTGGGCTCTGCGTTGACACCACCGAGCCTGCTTGGGATTCTCTCTTTCTCTGTCTCTCTCTGTCTCTGCCCCTCCCCTGCTTGCTCTTTAGCTCTCTCTCAAAATAAATAAAAATAAACTTTAAAAATCTTTAAAATGTATAAGGCAGATGAAGGACCAAGATTAATCAAGATATCTAGTCATAAAGAAGAACAAAAGGCTATAGTTGCCATATTGCCTGTCAAGGCTTTCATAAAGCACAACAATGAAGAGACTATGGTATTGGTGCGCAGTCACACAGAGCAGAGGAACAGATTAGGAGCCCAGAAATAGACCACACATCCAGGAACTCATATGCCAGAAGGGATCAGAACTACAGTTCTGAATAGAACTGGTTTATTCTAGTGTACCTGGAAGTCTCACAGATCTGACTCCTGCTTCAACAGTATTTGGATGGAGCAGACCCAGGAACTCCCCTTCTTCCAGTCTCCACTCATCCTCCAAACTTTTTTCCAGTGGCAACCTTCAGAGCCATCTTCTCAGCACTCTCTGCCTTCAGGACCAGTCAGCACCCTACTTTGAGCTAGCTCCTTATTACCAATAAACCATGAGCTCCTAGGTTTGTCAGAATTATTCCCCCATGGTGGGGTGTCAACCACCTCACCAACATGCATCTGTGGCCCTCCAGTACCTATCTCTCTCTAGGCTTCTATTTCTACTATGAAGACATGGCTCTGGAGGGCATGGGCCACTTCTGCAAGTTGGCTGAGGAGAAGCCCAAAGACACTGAGCATCTCTGGAAGATGCAAAACCAGCATGGCAGCTGCATCCTCTTCTAGGACATATGAGCTGTCCCAAGATGAGTGGAGTAAAACCCTGGATACCATGGAAGCTGCCCTGGCTCTGGAGAAGAACCTGAACCAGGCCCTTTTGGGTCTGCATCCCCTGGATTCTGCCCACGCAGACCCCTGTCTCTGTGACTTCCTGGAAAGCCACTTCCTGAATGAGGAGGTAAAACTTATCAAGAGGATGGAGACCACCTGACTCACTTCTAGCAGGCTGGCTGGCCCCAGGCTGGGTTGGGCAAGGATCCCTTCAAAAGCCTCACCATCAAGCATGACTAGCAGCCTCTGGAGCCCCACCGCCTTTGAGGGGCCCCTCTGGTAATCCTCTGGTGCCAGGGCTTCTGCTTGAGCTTCTCTATGCAACTACTAGGCAATTTTTTTAACCACCCTGGAATGCTCTACCAAGTCACAGACCAAATGGAAGCAATAAAACAATAAAGCTTTTTGCAGGGAAAAAAAAAAAAGCTATAGTGGACAGATAGGTCATTCAGCAATGGAGCTAAAATGATTGGTTATCCATATGGAAGATAATAAAATCGGGTCTTAGTCTTATGGAGCAGATAATTAATAAAGTCTAAATGGAGCAGATCATTAGGAAAAGCAAAAGTTTCAGCATTTTATTTTTTTAGGCATTTACTTTTGAGAGAGAGAAAGAGAGCACTAACATATGGGGGGAGGGACAGAGAAAGAGGGAGACACTGAATCCAAAGCAGGCTCCAGGCTCAGAGCTGTCAGCACAGAGCCGGAAGCAGGGCTTGAACTCACGAACCACGAGATCATGACCTGAGCTGAAGTTGGACACGTAACCACTTGAGCCACCCAGGCAACCCAAAAGTTTCAGCATTTTAGAAAAAACTATAAGAGATTATATTTATGACCTCAGGATAGGAAAGAATTTCTTAAACAAGACATAAAGAGCAAAAGCAAAAACAAAAAAAAAGGAAAGAATTGGTAAATACTTTTTAAATACATTAAAAATTAGTAACCTTTATTCATAAAATATGCCACTTGAAATGGAAAGACAAATAAAAACAAACTATTGGGACTACACCAAAATTAAAAGCTTTTGCACAGAAGAAAAAACTATCAACAAAAGGCAACCTACTGAATGGAAGAAGATAGTTGCAAATGATATCGCCAATAAGAGGTTAATATCCAAAATATATAAAGAACTCCATACAATTCACCACCAAAAAAAATCCAATTTAGAAATGGGCAGAGGACCTGGACAGACTTTTCTCCAAAGAAGACATACAGATGACTAACAGACACATGAAAAGATGATCAACGTCACTCGTCATCAGGGAAATGCAAATCAAAACCACAACTAGATATCACCTCAAGCCAGTCAGAATGGCTAGAATCAAAAAGACAAGAGATAAGGATGTTGGCCAGGATATGGAGAAAAGGAAACCCTTGTTGGTAAACAGAGTTGGGTTTTCTGTTTATGATTTCCAACAGCAGCTGGGAATGCAAACCGGTGCAGCCACTGTGGAAAACAGTGTGGAGATTCCTCAAAAAAATTAAAAATAGATCTACCCTATGATCCAGTAATTCCACTGCCCAGGTCGAGGAAGTACAGAGAGCTGAAAAGAGGATGAACCCAAAGGGGTGGAATATATTAGACTCTACTGGTGAGAGTTTACATTGTTATAAATTTGGAAAAGAATTCAAATTTGCAAAATAATTATCGGTGAAGTTGAACAAGTGCACACTACTCTTCCTAGATACACAAAAGAAGATAAATGATTGCACAGATATATTGTGAGATATTTACAGATATTGTGGTGGCTGCAAAATCCTTGAGACACCAACAAGGCAAGCAAATTCTGTAATAGCCATATGATGGGATACTGCATTCATCAATGGAAACTAATGCATGCATTAACATGGGTGAATTTCAAGACATAATGTCAGATAAAACATGTAAATTGTAGAAGAATACACATAGTATGATACCATTTATATAAAGTTTAAAATAATTAAAATGAAACTATTTTATTAACAATACACACACATGTATTAAAGAATGATAAAGCCTAAATATCAAAACTGTGGGGGCAGGGGGTGAAAACAAAAAGCAAAAAATAGGATGTGATTGGGAGGGGCGAGCAGGGTGTTGGTCCCAATATTGGTAATGTTCTGTTTCTCTCACCAGTGGTGGGCTCATGGGTGTCCTTTTATTATTCGTGGGTATGTATGATGCTCCATAACATTAAAAATACTTTTTAAAATTCTCCCTATGCTTCTATCGTGAAAGGGACCAGTTACATAAAATGGCACTTCCCAAAGTGTGGGATCCTCAGGATGTGATGTAGGGGGTCTTGTTAATATCCAGGATAATCCCCCAGTGTGGTTCTGTGAAGTCCGTAATGCCATAAACATCTATTCTTGTAAGCAGAAACTAGGGCTCAGCTGGGTACTTTCCCAGTAATAGTACCTAGATGGAACAGCATTATTTTATTTTTACATTATTTAGGAGGTCTTGCTTATCTATTCATGGCAAGGCATATATTTTTTCCATTTTAAAAAAAGAATTCTACCCCCAGGAAAACGTTGACTTTTCCCCTTATTCTTTTACTAAATACAACTGAAAGCCCTAAACATTATGTATAAGACACACATTTTTAAAAAGGCTGAAGTGGAGAGAATAAGACAGAACAACTAGAAACATTAGACCCCAAGGGATAACACAGCACTGAGTTACCTGTTTTGTTTGGTTGTTGGTTGGGTTGGGTTTTATTGTTTTTGTTTGTTTGTTTGTTTGTTTGTTTAATGTATCCCAGACTTGGAGCTGAAGAAGCCAACTGAAAACACCAATGAGCACGACTAAGAGAGGTCCAATAAAAACTGGCTCTCTCTAATCAAGTAGCCAGAAGGGGGACCACCTAGCAAAACAGAAAACCTTTAGATATGATTTCTGTACTCCACCCAAACACCACAGAAAATACTGTGACCCATAGTCAATCTTATGAGCAAAGAACAAGACTTTCACTGTCTCCAGGCAGTACAAACCCTCCGCCAGGGTGCAGTCACAGAATACCAAGTAGGGAGCCAGGACTTTTGCTCCAGTGGGCACTAACAAGACCCAAGACCCAGCAGTGTCAGTGGAGACCAGATGGGGAGCAGTGACAAGCCACTCCAACCCCACTCAGCCAGAGGTATTAGTAGAGGCTTTGAGGGGAGCCAGAACTCTCATCCTTGCCCTGACAGCAAGAACCTCTTCCTC
Organism: Panthera leo; assembly: GCF_018350215.1. Classification (NCBI taxonomy): domain Eukaryota; kingdom Metazoa; phylum Chordata; class Mammalia; order Carnivora; family Felidae; genus Panthera; species Panthera leo. The sequence goes on from NC_056687.1 coordinate 83,765, forward strand.
AGTGTCAATGGTGGCCAAGTGTGGAACCTAGACCTCTACACCCACCTGGCTGTAACAAGGCAGTGTTCCCACTTCCCCTGCTAGAGCAGTGTCAGGAGAAGCCAGCTAAAATAGAAGATCTAAATTAAGATCCAGAGTCTCATAACATAATACCCCAAATATCCAAGTTTCAGTTGAAAATAAATTGTCATACCAAGAACCAAGGAGAGCCCAACATGAATGAAAAAAGATAATCAATAGATGCCAACACAAGGTGACAGACATGTTAGAGTCACCTGCAAAGAACTACTGGGTATTTATCCAAAGGATACAAAAATGCTGAATACATTGTCCAAATGTTCATAAACTGCTGAATGGATAAAGAGGATGTGGCATGCATATATATATATATATATATATATATATATATATATATATATAGTGAAATATTATTCAGCAATCAAAAAGAATGAAATCTTGCCACTGCAACAACATGGATGGAACTAGAATATATTATGCTAAGCAAATAAGTCAATCAGAGAAAGACAAATGTAATATGATTTCACTCCTATGAGGAATTTAAAACAAAACAGATGAACATAGGGGAATGGAAGGAAAAATAAAATAAGATAAAAAGAGGCAAACCGTAAGAGACTCTTTTTAAAAAATGTTTATTTATTTTGAGAGAGTGTGCTATCTGTGAAGGGGCAGAGAGAGGGAGAGAGAGAATCCCAAGGAGGCTCCATGCTGCCAGCACAGAGCTGCATGCAGGACTTGAACTCATGAACCGTGAGAATGGGACCTGCACCAAAATCAAGAGTTGGATGCTTAACCAACTGAGCCATGCGGCACCCCTGTAAGAGACTCTTAAACAGTAAGAGACTCTTAAACATAGAGAACAAACTGAGGGTTGCTGGAGGGGAGGTTGGTGAGGGGGTGGGCTAGATGGGTGAAGACATTAAGGAAGGCACTTGTTGGGATGAGCACAGGGTGTTATATGTAAGTGATGAATCACTATATTCTACTCCTGAAACCAATACTACACCATATGTTAGCTAACTTGAATCTAAGTATTTTTTAAGTTTGTAGGGGGGAAAATGAATTGCCTGCAAAGATTTGAAAGGAACCAGCAAAAAAAAAAAATGCTTCAGTGAACAATTACCAAAACACATGAAACAAATAAAAAAATAGAAAGTCTCAGCAAAGAAACAAAAAATAAAGAAAAATAAAAAATTTTAGAACAAGAAAATATAATACATTACTGCAATAAATTCCATGGATGGACTCAACAACAAGGGAGTGAAAAAACCAAGCATCAATGAACTGGAAGATAGAACAAGAGAAATTACCCAATCTAAACAGCAGAGAGAAAATAGATTGGGGAAAAAAAGGGGGGAGGGGGGGAGCAGAACCTCAGGGACTTAGGGAACTATAATAAAAGCTCTAGCACGTGTGCCATCAGAGTTGAACAAAGGAGGAGGGGAGGGCTGAAAAAGTACTCAAAGAAATAATGGCTGAAAACTGCCCAAATTTGGCAAAACACATAAACCTGTAGATTCAAGAGCAGAGAAAAACCAAAAGTGATAAACTCAAAGAAATCCCCACCAATATACATCATGGCAAAATTTCTGAAAATTAAAAAAAAAGAAGAAGTCTCGAAGCATCAGCTGAGAGATGGCACCTACCTGTGGGAGGGATCACTATGAATGACAGTGATTTCTTGTCAGAAATCATGGAGGTAAGAACAAGGTAGCACTGCCTTTCCAATGGTTGAAAGAAAAGAATTGTCAATCCAAATCCCTGTCCAGCAAAAAATATCATTCAGAAATAAAGAAGAAATCAAGACATTTTCAAATGAAGGGAAATTAAGAGAATTTGTCACCAACAGAACTACCCTTTATAAAATTGGCTGAGGGGCACCTGGGTGGTTCAGTCAGTTGAGCATCAGATTCTTGATTTTGGCTCAGGTCATGATCCCAGGGTCATGGGATCAAGCCCCACGCTGAGCATGGAGCCTGCTTAAGATTCTCTTTCTTTCCAATGAAATCCTGCCATGTGCAACAACATGGATGGAACTGGAAGGTATTATGCTAAGTGAAATAAGTCAGTCAAAGACAGATATCATGTTTTCACTCATAAGTGGAATTGAGAAACTTAACAGAAGACCATGGGGGAAGGGAAGGGGTAAAAATAGTTTCAAACAGAGAAGGAAGCAAACCATAGGAGACCCTTAAATACACAGAACAAAGTTAGGGTTGATGGGGGCAGTTTGGGGGGGGGATGGTGACAGGCACTGAGGAGGGCACTTCTTGGGATGAGCACTGGGTGTTGTATGCAAGCGATAAATCACAGGTATCTACCCCCAAGACCAAGAGCACATTGTATACACTGTATGTTAGCTAACTTAACAATAAATTTGTTAAAAAAACAAATTAAAAAAAAATTCTCTTTCCCTCTACCCCTCTCCCCTGCTCATGCTCTCACTCTCTCTCTCTCTAAAATAATAACAAAATTTTAAACTGAAAAAAAAAATTTAACTGGCTGAAAATCATGCTCTAAAGAGAAAGGACACAATAACAAAGGAAACTGTAACACCAGAAGGAAGAAAGAACATGGCAAAGAGTAAGGGTAAATTAAATAGATATTCTCATCATGAATCATCTAAATTAGGTCTGGCAGTTGAAGCAAAAGTATAACACTATCTGAAATGCTTTCTACCTTAATTAATGTGGAGGAAATATTCAAGATAACTATATTATAAATAAGGGAGTATAAAAGAACATAAAGAAATGTAAGTTTTCAGGGAGACTGAGTGGCTCAGTCAGTTTAGTGTCCAACTTCAGCTCAGGTCATGATCTCGCAGTTCATGGGTTCGAGCCACACATTGGGCTCTGTGCTGACAGCTTGGAGCCTGGAGTCTGCTTTGGATTCTGTGTCTCCCTCTCTCTCTGCCCCTCCCCGACTTGTTCGTTCTCTCTCTCTCTCTCTCTCTCTCTCTCTCTCTTTCTCTCTCTCTCTCTCTCAAAGATAAATAAACACTTAAAAAATGTATGCTTTCCACATTTTACTAGCCTGGTAAAATATGGATACCTATAAACAGAAGATATATAAATATAAATACTATATACGAGACAGAGAGAAAAACCAGAGACCCAGAAGAACAAATGGTTCTTTCCTGAAGGCCTGAGAACCAAGAGAACCAATGGTGTAGCTTGATTCTGAATTTGAGTCTGCAGGCAGGAGAGGACCAATGCCCTGCCTCATAAGCAGGCAGAGAACAGATTCTCCCTTCCCTTTCTCAGCCTTTTTCTTCTATTCTGGTCTTCAATTAATTGGATGAGGCTTACTCATATTGGGGAGAGCAATCTGCTTTACTCTGTCTACCAAATCAAATGTTAATATCATTCAGAATCACCCTCACAGACACACCTAGAATAATGTTGAACTAAATATCTGAGTACCCCACAGTCAAGTTTATATGAAGAACACTGTAGGTAAATCAAACTGGAATTTTAAAAATTGTTCAAGTAATCCACATGAAGGCATGAAAACAGAGGAAACAAAACAAAAATAAAATAGTAGACATAAGCACTAATATATAAATAACTACACGAAATATAAATGGTCCGAATAAATGAATGAAAAGACAGACTGGTAGACTGGATTAGAAAACATGATTCAACTGTATGCTGTCTACAGGAAACTCACTTCAAATATAATAATATAGGCAGGTTGAAAGTAAAAGGATACAAAAATGCATCATGAAAATATCAACATAAGAAAATAAGAGTGGCCATATTAGTATCAGATAAAGTAGACTTCGCAGCAGAGAAAATCATGGTCCCCACGATCAGTGGGTGCAGCATGCCCCCATGGAAGGGGTCTGTCCCAGGCTGCCTCTTTAAAGTCTCCTCAGCAGGAGATGAGGAGTGGGGCTGGAGCCCGTCCTACACTGGGAAGAGGGTACCACGGACCCCTGATCCCACTGGCTTGTCTTCAGAGCAGGGATAGGATGCAGGCTTCTGGGCACCTGTGCTAATCAGCCTGTGACCTGCCCCGTCCCCACCCAGGGCTATGCCTTCTCCCAAACCCACGACCTCTCCCACCAGTGGTTTCCTGGGAACTAGAGGCCCCTTGTTTTCCTGTGGGGCTGGCACTTGTCTCCATAGCCTTGTCTATCTAGCAGGAACACAGCCCAAGCCTGTGGGCTACCACGTGTGTCCTTCATCTGACCCCTGACAAAACACTGACGTGCCACGTTATTTCCCAGACAATGCTTTGAAACGGGCAGGGAATATCTGAGTCCCACTTGATCTGCTGAAACAAAAGCACAGCCAGGCTACTGGTGCACCCCGCTCTCGGAGACGCCCTGAGATGCTGCCGCAACAACTCTGGGCTCAGGATGTAGGAAAATGAGTCACCTAGCCCAGAGAGCTGCACCCAGGGAGGGGGATTGTGATGGGCAGCTGGGCATCCACTGGCCTTGATGGGCCCAAGTGAGCATAGACCATGATCCTGTTCATCCAGGGGGGTTGCTGCATCTCCTGTGAAGACAGATCTGCCCACCATTCCATAAACCCAGCTCTTGCCAGGTCCCGGAAGAGTACAAGAGGAAATGACAGGGCTTCCTGCGCTATCAGGGTCAGGCTCAAGGCCAAGGGGAGGAGGGCTTATGGCTGTAGGCTCTGTCTCCTGCTGCTCCCTCAGCCTCTCTCTTTCATATAAACTTCAACCTGTGCCCTTAGCAAGGTAAGCACAGCCACCCGGGTGCACCTCACAACAGCAGAAAAGGGTGGGCCTCCCCCCCGGACCTCCCCCAACAGGCCAGAGCCACATGCCCAACCTGAGCCATCACTGGGAACAGATGTGGCACCAAGTTGGCCTCAGCAGTCAGGATTTGCCTAGAGGTGCAAGTGGGTCACCCTTCCTGCACCACACAGGAGAGGGCGGGCAAGAGCAGACGGAGCTGGCTTGGCCAAGCACCGGCATGTGAGAGCAGCACCGGGTATACGGCCAGCCTCTGAGCTCAGGACTCACCCCCAGTGCTCCAGATCCTGAACCTGACCGCCACCCAGCAGCAACCACAGCTACTTCCTGGAGCCATCAAGGCTTCTCGCCCAGGCCTCAGGATGGAGGTGGCATTTCTGAGCCAGCCTTGGCAGCCCTCCGGGATCTGGCCCTACGCACCTCCCTGCAGCCCCATCCAGTCAAGGTACAAAACATTTCCATTACCACAGGGTGCTGTGCTGTGGCCACCTCCTCTTTGGGTTCCAGCATCACTGAGAAAGGTAGAGTGGGCAAGGATGGAGTGGGGACCCCAGAGGTGCTGCTGGCCAGACATGGGGATGAGGGCCAGGGGAGCTCACAGTGACAGGCAGTGAGTGAAGGCTTGCATCTGTCTCAGGAGCAATGGAGGTGACAATTATTGCGGATATTCTAGGTATTTTACTGTATCTGCCTAATAACCCTCTGAAGAACATACATTATTATCCTTACACATGGGGAATCTGAGGCATGGTGAGGTGGAGGCAGAGTTAGGTCTTGAAGCCATGAAGTCTGGGGTGATCAAGGGAGGGACTTGGGTTGTGAGTCCTGGGACCATCAGATTCACTGGTCTGGAGCTTAGGAGAGAGGCCTGAGGCCCTTGGGGTCATCAGTCAGTGTGGGGTTAGTCTGTGAGAGCTGGTGGGCAGGCAGACCTTGGAGAAACCTCAAGATTCTCTACAGGGAAGGAGGAAGGAGGGGGGCAGCCTGACAGCATCTGGTTTGTTGGGAGGGGACCCAGCCCACTGTGAAGGTGCAGACCTGCACGCAGATGTCTGAAAGGCCACGGGTCCCAAAATGAGGTGGCCATTCCTCTAGAGAAAGGTTGGGTGGAAAGCAACTGTCTCTAGGAGGCAAGAGTGGGGATTTTCTTTCTTCTCGGACATCACTGCAAGTGGTCTGTACAAGGAATGTCTTGATTGTGCAATGGAAAAAAAAAATTTTTTTTTTAATCAAAACAAGCCAAAATAATAAAGTAGTGCTCCGCAGAGCTCTGGCCACCTTCCCGTCCCCGCCTTCACCGGCTCACTCGGCCCAGCTTCCGGCTCCAGCAGCGTATGTGCTTTTGGCAAAGAGTTTTCACACGATAGGAACCCTCAGAGAATTGCTCCACACCCCTGCTGCTCCCCGTTAAGCTCCATGACTCAAATTTTGTTGCTGCATTCAGGGGAAGTCTAGTGAAGAAAATGAAATCTGAAAGAGGTCCGATAACCCTGTCCATTTTTATGGTTGTTGTTGTTGTATATTCTGTGCAATCTACCTCCCTCTGCTTGTACATAAAGTGACACTCTTGTTACTCAGCAGGTGATCCGGGGAGCTGTTGAGAAGAAAACAGTGGCAGACTTCAAAATTTAAAGGAGCTCTTCCAATTTTCCTGATCCTTACAGGTAACAGATTTGCTTGCCTGCTTAGGATAATGTCTTCAAAGATGCAAATTTATTAATTAGGGTCACATGTACATTCTTGCATAAATAGGATATATAGCTGCCACCTTTTCTCCACGCTGCATGTTCCACAGGCCACCAGATCCCACTGCTGCACCAGCTGCTATGTTGGCATAGCTCCAAGGGCACCCTGTCCCCACCATCTCCTGGAGATAATCGTTTTCCTTGATTTCTGGTTTACTTTTAATGGGTTTCTTTTGGAAAAATAAATATATGTATGTGTGTGCTTATATTTTCTCATACAAAAAGTAGCATACTAATACACTCTTTTGTACCTTGTTACTTCCACTTAACAATATATCCTGGGAATCAAACCAAATCAGTCCATAGAAACTTTCGTTTCTTGACAGCTACGTGGTATTCCATTCTACGGATATATGAGAATTAATTCAGCCAGTCTCGTATGGGTGAAGGATATTCCAGCCCTTTGCTATTACCAAGTACTACCTCAGTGAAAAGCTTTATACATATTACTACTGCACGTTTGTGCAGGTGCAGCCTCAAATGTTAACTTTAACTACTGGGGTCTGGATGTTGTCTGAAACCCTGTGTGTGTGTACGAGGAAGGAAGAAAATGTGATGTGTGACTCCCTTGGAAGGGTGGCTTGATGTCTCTGCAATAAACGGTCTTATCTGTTGAAAACGAACAAATGAACAAACCTTGGTAGTCTGCTCTGGGTGTGAAAAGCATGGCTCCCAAGGCTTGGAGGGAATCAAAGAAACAAAGATGCAAGTGGCTTTGTCTAAGAAAGACACACAGTCCTGAGGTGGGAGAGGACACATGGCAGAACCAGGTAGGACCAAGAGAAAAGCACTAAGAGTTCAGTGGAGGTTTGGGCTTCTAGAAACATGGTAGCCAGAGGCACAACTGTAAGTATTATAAACACTGCTCTCAGGTGCTCTCACAGCACCCCCTGCCGACCTCGGAGATGCCCACCGCACACACTGAGTAAAAGCCATGTAAATATCAAAGAATAGGGTGGCCTCAGCTCCCATCTGTATTCCAACAGAAAAATTACTTATGCCCACTTTGCATAAGCTACATTTTGTTCATATCCTAAAAATTATCCCATCCAACAATGCAATATCATGTCTATGCTTCAGAAGATGTTTGGGGGACTCACAGCATCTTACAGGGTGAGGGGTCAGAATGGACATTAGACACTGCTGCTCACCAGAGCACAGGACTCCCAGGCAGAGGCTTCAGCAGGGGTCTCAGCAGGAAGACAGACGAGCAGACTGTTCAGTGTCCATGAAACATGTGGGACCCTCAGAATGATGAAGCGCTAAGGGGGGAGGGGAGGCGGGGGGGGGGCGCTCAGCCGCTGGAGCAGTGGGATCCAGAAGCTGCCACTATTGTGCCCCCAACTGCACCCCAAGGGTGGACCCAGGCTCCCAAACTACAAAAAAGTGGCTTGTCTGTGCTGCATTTTGCAACCTAGTAACTAAAATGATGCTCTGCTCAACATAAGCCCTCCTGAGCCAGCATGGAGCTGCCCACCTGCCCAAACCCTGCAGGTGGCAGAAAAGACATGCTTTCACTAAATAGGTTGTCCATAGCACCTCCACAAACCAAAGACCCAAAACACGAAAAGTAAGTGGAACTTGCATTGAAGGAGGGAAAACCATAGCCCGAGAGCACACAGAATGGAACAAAAGGTGAAGTGGCCCAGGTTCAAGTCAGCAGGTGTCTGGTACAAGGTGGGAGCTGGGGCACCTGACAGAATGATCAGTGTGGATCTCAGGAGCAGACACACTCACACCACAGACTGCACACACTCACACACATGTATGCAGATTGGACAGTGCACTCAATGGTATTAGTATGAACAGATCTAGAAAGTAACCTTTTGTAAAACCAAGTTGCTACCTACTGTCATAGTATACCTTGTGTCTCAAAACAGTCATATTTATACAATAATGACTAGAAAAAGGTACGTACATACCTACACATGTAAATACATAAATTATAGAAATAACGTCTGAAGGTGTTTGCTGCTTTCTTATCTTACCTGTATGAGACTGATTTTATTTTACAAAGTTTGGTTCATGGTTTTAGTGATGAGCAACAAAGGCAAATGTGGAAAGGGATCCTTCTAACCACTAAGGAAATTACTATACTAGTATTTTCACAAGGCATGTTGAGAAAATAAGCCAAATCCAGACGGGTAGGGTGGGGTACTCAGTCAACCAAAATCATCATGTCTCCATCAGTTCTTGTTGCACAACAAACTTCTCCAAAAATTAATGGTTTGTGGGGTTTTTTATTTGAGAGAGAGAGCAGGGAGAGCAGCAGAGGGAGACAGAGAATCTTAAGCTGAGCTGAGAGCATGGAGCCCAACGTGGGGCACGATCTCACAACCCTGGTATCATGACCTGAGTTGAAATCAAGAGTCAGACACTCAGCCAACTGAGCCACCCACGTGCCACCAAAAATTAATGGTTTGAAACAAGGATCACTTATGAGTTCAGGACTGTGGTCAGCGATCCCTCTGAGTCAGCTGAAATTCTCTGGCTAGTAGTATCAGCCTCACTCCCACATCAACAGTCAGCTGGCACTCCACAACAGGGTTGGCAGGCTGAAGAATGACCCCCCAAAATATCAAGTCCTAATCCCTATAAATGTTGTCCTATATGGAAAAGTGATCTTTGTGGATGATTAAATTGAGAGTCTTCAGATGGGGACTGTCCTGGAAAGCATTATCCAGGTGGGCCCTAAATGAGGGTCCTCGTAGGGAGGGTCCTGGAGAGAGGCTCCAGACAGAGCAGAGGAGGAGTTGAAGATGGAGGAGGAATAGAGCCATGCTATGTTGCTCTAGAAGCCGGGAAAGGCCAGGAGGCTGAGCCCCACTCCACACCCTCCCCACCTGTACCCCAGCTGAGCCTCCACAGAGGATGCATAGCCCTGTCGACACGATGGGTTAGTCCAATGTGACTGATTTTGGACTTCTGACCTCTAGAAGTGTAAGAGGATACATTTCTGGTTTTCAACAAACAAGTTTGTGGCAATTAGTTACAGCAGCCATAGGGACCTCACTTCTGACTCACAGTTCATGCTAGCTATCACTGGGCCTGGTGTCTCCAGCAAATGGCCTGGGCTTATTCACACAGAGGTGGGCAGCAGAGGATGGCAGGCCCAGTGTAAAAGCACTTTTCAAGCCACTGTCTTCTTGGCCAGAGAAGTCATGTGGACCAGCCCAGAATCCATGGCTGGAGAGGAACAGATTTTACAGAAGCAAAGTCACATGGCAAAGGGGCACACTTACGGGGGCGGGGGCGGGGGGGGGGGGGGGAGAATTGGTAACTGCTCTGAAATCTGCCACATATCAGCTCCTTCGTCTCCAAAAGCAAGTCAAACAGACTTCCAACACTACAGTCCCACCTTCCAGTGCCTCCAGTGCCCTCAGGGACTCTTTCTCCTTCTTGGAACAATTTTCCAGATCGCAGTGCTCTGGCTCATGAGCACACTGGGGTGGTAACATCACCCTTACGACTCCACGGGATGGCCCACGGCAGCTCTCTGGGGCTGGGGTCCTGTGCCCAGGGCTCCGGGCAGCTCCCTGAGCCCATTCGCTCTGCACCCAGTGGAGATGGCACCACGCAGACATCACCCAAGTTTGCTGCCCGCATCTTTGGAGTGGTGGCCACCACAGCCTGTACCACACCAGGGCCCAGCAGAGCCACACCTGGGGTGGCAGAGGAGCGGGGCCGGTGATGCGAGGTGGTGCCGGACAGCACACACCGAGGTCCCACAGGCACAGTGGCCCCTCCTTTGATGGGAATGGCAGCTCTGACCATCTCTGAACCGTTTCTGCTACTGTCACAGAGAGTAGCTCCTGGCTTCTGCGGAGACAGATGACTTTCCTGACCTCATCAGTCACTCGGCCACACTCTAGTGTTCTCACTTTTTGTAACGTGGATAAGCTAAGACTTTTCCAAATCTTTAAGTTCTGCTTCATTTTTGCTTAATAATTTCATCTTTGAGTCATTTCTGTCTTCTCGCATTTTGTTACAAGCAGTCAGGAGCAGCCAACCCACACCTTCAACACTTCGCTTAGAAAGAGCCAAGTACCCAATGTCATCACTTGCAAGTCCCACCTCCAACAAAACCCTGGGATATGAACCAACGGAACCTAGTTCCTGCCACTTTGCAACAAGGATGGCCTTTCCCCCAAGCGTCCCATTACATGCTCCTCCTGGTTTCTGTTGCAGGCCTGTCAGAACAACCCTCACCCCCCACATTGCCACCAACATCCTGGTCAGGATTACTCAGCAATTCCTCTGGATTAAAGCTCTCTCTACAGCCCTCCTCTTTCCCTTCTGAGCCCTCAACAGAATCACCACTAAAAGTCCATGCACAGCAGTGGCTTTTTCTAGCTCCTCAGAACACTTGCAGCCTCTGCCCATCACCCCATTCCAAAGCCACTTCCTCATCTTTCAGGTGTTGGTGACAGCAGCCCCTCACTCCTCTGTACCGATTTCTATCTTCATCCATTTGCTGCTGGAACAAAATAGCATGGACTGGATGGTTTATAAACAACAAAAACTTATTCCTCCCACTTCTGGGAACTATGCCCCTGCTCCCCATGGAGGTCTCATCCCTGCCCCTACATTCCACAGTCATTCCCACCTCAGGACCTTTGCTCATACCATGCCTCTGATCTCAGCATCCCCTGGATCTTCCCAGTGCTCGGCCTCTGTCATTCCTGCATGTGTTCAGATGGTGCCTGTGGAAAAGCAGCCCTGGCCATCCAGGGGCTGTGCCTGTGCACCCACAACCCCCCACTGGCTGGGCTGGTCTCATCCGAGCTCTGCTGCGCTGCATCTGAGTGCCTCCCTTGCCAGACTGCAGGCTCCAGGAGGAGGCATGGTTCCCATCTTCTTCACAGCTATGTCCCCAGCACCGAGGGCAAAGCAACTCAACATTCATCAAATAAATAAACTGCAGCAGTTAAGGGATCAACCCAGGGAAAGTCCTTGGTCACCGAGGAGTGACAGGGCTGTGTGCCATTGAGCATTTTGAGTGGTTTTTTCTTACTTGGGGCGGGGGGCTATAAATTCTTCCTGGACCTTCTCTACACTACCAAATCCAGTAAGAGTATGTGAGAAGCAGTATTGTGCCTGGACATTCCCCCCCCCCCCCCCAACCCCCGCCCCGCGTCCTGGAACTGTGAGCCAGCCGCACCTTCTTCGCAGGCCTCCCCAAGGGCTCTGTCACGCTGTGTACTTGGAAGCAGAGGCTGGGGTGGCCTGGATGGGTCTGTCCCTTTAAAAACAGCCCTGTGTGGTTCTCAGCTGGGTCTTGGCTGTTTGGTGGGCTCACTCTGCCGCTGAGTCAGTGTCACTAGGGCTACATCACCTGGGGGCTCACCGGGGGTGAGTGGAGACACACAGCCTCTCTCTCCCACCCAGGGGGGTTTCGGGAGGCGGGAGCAGAGGTTGCTGGGAGAGGGAGAGCCAGTCAGCCCGCTGGCGGCTGGGTCAGGCGACCCCTCACTTCTGCAGCAGTCGCAGGCCCCGCCCACGTTCAGGCCCGACAAGGTCACGGTGAGGAGGACAGGTGGGAGGGAGCTGGTGCCACCTGACTGACCAGGCCACGTGCCCTGGGACCACGGCAGGCCTGGCCACTGTGCAGAGAAGCCCCCAGGCTGTTTCCCCAGCAGCCGCCCACCTTCCTCCACAAAGCTCAGAGGACCAGGCGGACCCGGAGCCTGCACCCATCCATCCCAGCTCCTGCCTGCCTGCCTGCCCCTGCCGGTGAATCCCATGAGCTGCTGGGGGACGGGATGGGGTGGCGGTCCTTGAGACCGGGACTGTAGACAGGCTTCCTCCTCCCCTCCCCCTACTACTTTTCCTAAAATAAACAAACCTCACTTCAAACAAAGTCAGGAACCCCTGAAGGGGAAAGACAGCCTCACCACTGCGCAGCTCAGCAGAAGCGGGAAGATCCCCTCTCAGGGGCCAAAGCAAGCCGCCCTCGCCTGCAGCCAATGAGAAGCAGCCACCGCCCTCCAATGGGCTTTCGTTCCAAAGCAGTCCCGCCCACCCCCTTCTCTATAAAAGAGCCTCCCCGGTGGTTGTCCAGATTTGCATGTGCTTCTCCACCGCCTCCTTTCCCTGGTTTGCGGTTCACCTGTTGCTCCCGGGTAAACCCATTTTGCTGGTGAAATAACCGACTATATTATCTTTTAAGGCCAACACTTTCCAGGCTGTGAATCATCCAGCCCTGCATGAAAAGTAGAGAAGCCAGCTTGAGGTCTTCCGTTTTGTCTCTCATCTGTTTATTTGGTGGCGTACGCTGAATCAGCAGTTAACAGTGTTAACAGTGTCATAAGTCACTAAGATCCGTTGTTTTGTTTGTTTTTGCTGGCTACATGGCCTTAAGAAGCAACCAATAAGGAATTTTGCCCTTCAAAAAACGTTTCTTATTTGCTCCTAAGCCTATTTTTGTTTGATGTTGCTTTGGGCTTTGCAGTGCTATATAACCCACTTCCTGGGTTTCCAGACAAGACATGAAACCCAGGAAGCGTGAAATATGTTATAAGAACAACCCAGGAGGAAACCCACCTGGTCACCAAATTGGCTTCCCTTTATTGAGATGTGTTGTCTGTCAGGTTGCATCTGAGAAAAGTGTAAGATGTTTTTAAATGTTTTCTGCTGAGTTTCATAAATATGCTTTTGGAACAATTTAATGTGAATCTTATGTAATCTACCATTGATCTCAATATGTGATCATACTATATTATGAGGTTTGTAAAATGTTTAGATTGCAAGGTCACCTGGCTGGCTCTGTTGGTGGAGCATGTGACTCTTGATTTGGGGTTGTGAGTTAGAGCTTCATATTGGGCTATTTTTAAAAAAATAAAATTTTTATTTTATTGGTGGTCCAGTTGGTTGGACATCCAGCTTCGGCTCAGGTCGTGGTCTCGCGGTTCATGGGTTCAAGCCCCATATCAGGCCATCTGCTGTCAGCGAGGAGCTGGATTTGGATCCTCTGACTCCCTCTCTTTCTGCCCTCTTCCTTGCACATTTTCTCTCTCTCTCTCTCAAAAATAAATAAACATTTGGGGTGCCTGGGTGGCTCAGTCAGTTGAGTGTCCGGCTTCAGCTCAGGCCAGGATCTGGCAGTTCGTGGGTTCAAGTCAAGTGTCAGGCTCTGTGCTGACGGGTCAGAGCCTGGAACATGGTTTTGATTCTGCGTCTCCCTCTCTCTCTTCCCCTGCCCTGATTGCACTTTGTCTCTCTCTCTCTCTCAAAAATTAACATTAAAAATTTTTTCAAAAATAGTTAAATAAGTAATTAAAAAAAAAATAAAGAGTATAAATTATTTTTAAAAAGAAACTCTGAAAGGAAAATGCAGAACTGGTGCTATATGCATTCACTAATTCCTGAAAAGTTGGATTAGCTCATCAGTTTGCATTGAATGGAAACACTGTTCAAATTTGTGAAATGTTTATTCACAATTCCAAGTATTTTCTGGAAAAAAAACAGTTATTCATTCAACACATATAAGTATTACAAGAGCTAGGATACATCAGTGAACAAATATTTTGCCCTAATGAAATTTATGTCCTAGTGCAGAGATGGGAATGTAGAAAGAATAGTTGGGTTTATTAAGGAACAAACTTGGAAGCGTGTGACTTTTGTCTTGTATACAAAGGGAGTATGAGGTGCACTTGAAAGATGCCTAAAAGAATTTCAACAAATACAATTTTACCAACACAAATTCAAACTGTTAAAAGATTTTTTTTAACCATTTTTAAACTTGTATTTCTTTTTGAGAGAGAGACAGAGCACAAGCAGGGAAGGGCACAGAGAGAGGGAAACACAGTATCTGAAGCAGGCTCCCGGCTCTGAGCTGTCAGCACAGAGCCCAATGTGGGGCTCAAACTGGGGAACCACGAGATCATGACCTGAGCCGAAGTCAGATGCTTAATTGACTGAGCCACCCAGGCGCCCTGTAAGATTTTTGATATGGAAAGTCAGTACAATATGTTAATAGAATTATTTATATCTACTTATACGTATATGTAAACATGCAAGTTTTTAATATTTAATAGGTTTACTTATTTTATACTTTTGTTGATGAAAATATCTAAACCTACACAAAAATAGTGCAATGGGCCTCATACACATCAGCGGCTTAGACAATCACCAGCATTTTGCCATACTTGTTTCACCAATCCTCACCTTTCTTTTTGCTGGAGTAATTTCAAAGTAAACCCCAAACATCATGTCGTTTCACCTGCAAAACCATCAGTTGCATCTCAAATAAAAAAGACATTTTCTTACCTGACCACAATGGCATTTTCACACCTATGAAAACTCACCATAATTTCTTAATGTCAGTTTGTGCCTATTTCAAATTTAAACTTCCCATATTGCCCAAGAAAGAAAACGTTCTTTCGGTTTTATTCATTGGCTTTATTACGATCAGGACAGTGGCACACACACTGTATTTTGTTCCTGTGTCTCCTAACCCTCTTCCTGCCACGGCTCCCTCCCAGCCCACCCCACCCCCACCCCCTAGTGTGAGTGCGGACAGGATCTGTCCTGTCACTGCCATGTCAGGTGGCTGAGTCATGCATCCCCCAGAATTCCTAAATCCAGACCTGGCTTCTGCAGATGCTATTTCACTAGTCCTTCTGCCATCTGTGTTTCCTGTAGAGTAGAAGTTAGCTCTAAATGTTTGACTAGATGCAAGACCCTTTTTTTAAAAGAATATTTAAGTAACTAAATATGTTCTTTAAAAAATGAATGGTACTTGTGATGGTTAATTTTGTGCCAACTTGGTTAAGCCTATTTAGTCAAACATTGTTCTAGATTTTCCTATGAAGTTATATTTTAGATGTGATTAACCCTTAAATCATTAGACTTTGAGTAAAGCAGTTAACCCTCTCTAGTCTGAGGAGCCTCATCCAATCAGTTGAAGGTCTTAATAAAGAGAAGACTGATCTCCCCTGAGAAAGAGAGGCTTCTGACAGCAGACCACCTGCAGACCTGAACTGACCTGTCCTGGTCTCCAGCCCATGGGGAGAGAGGAGAGGACACCAATATGCACAGATACTGATGACGAGGATAAAGGTGTAAATGATGTAGATGGATATGTAAATAGAGAGAGATGATACAGATACACACACATAAACCCTATTGGTTCTGTTTCTCAGGAGAACCCTGACAAATACAGTACTTTGTAAGGGAATTTTAAGGGAGAATATTTCAACAAAAATAGCTCCCCAAAATATGAAAAGGGCAAAATGAGACATCAAATTAATAAAAAATAATGCTGACAATATTGAAGTTATGCTTGCCCCCTTTTTGTCTCTTCTGTTCAGATTGAACTTTGATGAATTTTGGAGGTCCACTGCTACACTTGGTTGGAAAAGAGTGAACTGTTGAGGGCTACAGCCGTGTTTTCCTATTTACTTATTTATTTTAGAACTCATTTAATATTAATTATGTTCTAGCACACTAAAAACAAACACATTTATTCCTGCTAGGGCTTCAAGCAACCTCTACTTTTATGTATTTTTTAATGTGTAGCCAATTTCCTTTTTGTAAAGTTGGCGATAATAATATCGGCCTTAGGATGCTACATACAGACTCTGGCCCCAAACAGATCATCAACGATCATTGCCAATGATCATCATTCTCATCAGCGTCACTGCAATTCTGCTCTGAATCCATGCTGAGCTCCTCACATAGCAGAGAATGCGTTCACTCTGGTGTGAGTGTATGAAATGGCATTTTAGTTTTTTAAAAATGGGACTCTTTCCCAGGCCACACTTAACAGGACTCCCAGCTGATGTGGCCAATCTTCCCCCAAAGCCAACCTTTTGCTCTCCCCAGAGGTCCCAGCTCCTCCCGCATTACTCACGGCCCTCTGGGCTGTGTGCAGTGGAGCAGAACAGCTCAAATGAGGTTCGTGCATTAGGGAGAAAGCAAGGGCTGCAGGGCAATGAAGAAACCTGCCCACGCCTGCCCGTCCCCACTCCTTCCTGACCCACAAGGGGCCTTCTCTTAACACACCCGAAATTACCATCTGTCACGCCAGTGCCTGTCACAACATGTGGTCAGTCGGGTGCCTGCCTGGCAGCTTGGCGACCTTGGGGAAACCTCTTAACCTCTCCAAGTTCCATTTATTAATCTGTAAAAGAGGGATAATGTGACTTTCAGGGCTCTGTGAGCATCTGCATTCATGAGTGTGAACGGAGCTGACTACACCAAAGAAAGCTCAATAAAGGCAAATGGACAGATAAATAGACAAACAGACGGCTGGATGGACAGAGGGACAGACAGACGGCTGGATGGAGTGTATCTCTCGCCTTGCAGATTCCAACACATTTCCATATACCTGATCCTCACTACATCCTTGTGATAAGGGCAAGGAAGGTGAAGTCCGCTTGAAAATAAGGCCACCATCCCAAGACCCTGGAAACCTGGCTGGTTTCCACAGTGACTTGCAGCATATCCTGCCTACTTCTCACCACACTGCGAAGTTGAGGACATATGTCTTGTGTTAGGTATTTCTTGCATGAGTCATGTATGGACAATTTCCAAAAAAAAAAAAAAATTTTTTCACTAATGTCAACCTAAATTATCGTTATCATATAACTTAAATATATGCTAATATAAACCCAAAACAAATGCATAAATTGAATACCAATAAACCCTTGTGCCCGAGGCCTCCAGGCTGCCACAAGCCGCAGTGAGGGGGTGGGGGTGGGGTGGGGGAAGTTCCCAAGATGAGCTGCACAGCAGGAGGCCCTCCCACCTACTTCCTCAGGTCTGGTCCAGGACCATCAGGCCTTTGTATGGACTCTACTTTGTACTTTCCTAATTTCTTGTGAAAGTAGAGTGGCCCTGGTGACAAGATGGATGCTGGGACACAGCATCAATCCCAGATGGGCTTCTTTCCACATGTTGGGTCATCACAAAGATGATGTCATGATCTTTAAGCTCCCAGGAGAAATGTGCAGACAGGCAAAGGGCAGCATCTAACCCAATGCCCGCCCTGGCCTGTCCTGGCCCTTGCCAGGGCAGAGCCACGAAGTCACCCTCTGACCTTCCTACCCTACAACTGTCCTCACATCTGCCCTTTCTTGCTCCTGGGGAGGGGATACCCCCAAAGCCTCCTCTCTTCCCACGCAGATAGCTTGCTGTTCACCCAAGGCAAGTGGTGCATGCAGGCCCTGCTCAGGGCACAGCATGGCTGACGCCCACTGGTGGCTCTGACCCAGGACCTGGCCCCTCCCTGAGGGCTGACCCTTGCTCCAGGGCTGGCAGGGCTGCCGAGGTCCTCTGGCATGGCCTCGGATGACCAGCAATGTGCTTTCCACCTGTCCTCTCCTACCTGGAGGCTGACCTGTAGGGACAGCACCAGCAGGCTCCCTGGCCCTCAGTTTCCATTGTTTGGAGACTAGCCTTGTCCCTCTCTCTTGGGAGGCCCCCCAGCCACCTGCAGGTTTTCTCATAAACTCTACACAGGAGCCCGTGTGCAGAGATGGGGTCCCGGCCCGGGATCCCAGGTCCCAGATCTGCTGGGGTCCCGGCCCAGGGATCCCAGAGCCTGGACCCCCTCTTCTCCTCTCAGCAGCCACTGGCCAATGCCTGAGTGTCAGCCTTGGGGTAGAAGGAGGCAGAGTTCACTAGCTCTGCTCATCTCAGGGAAGGAATATAAATCTTCAACAGGACCAGCCAGATGAACCCAGGCTCCACCACCTAAGGGGCACCCAGAAGCAGGGGAGCTAAGGAAGCCCCTCTGGACCCACCAGACAGGGGTGCAAATTCGTTCTAGAGGTGTGTGGGGCCAAAGCCCTTCAGCCATGGCTCCCTGTCCCTGTCCCAGCCCCTGCCAGGCACAACATGAGGTGGGGATGCTGGGTTGGAGGCTACGAATTTCACTTCCCCCACAAAACCCATGGAGAGAGGAGGCAGTGAGGAAGGAGGCCCATGCAGGGTCAGTAGGAGGAAAACAAGGACCTAAGTTTCCGTGTGGGGGTCAGTCACCAGTTTATCTGCTGCTCCTTCTTGCATTGCTCCAAAGACAGTGGGCAGAGCTGATGGGCACAGAGACCCCTCTGCTAGCCACAGAGCACAGCAGTTGTCCCGGACACCGGTGAAACGTAGGGGAGGGCTGTCTTCAGGGCAACAAGGCCAAGAGCAATTGAGGCACAGTTGGGAGTGGGAGACTGACACAAAGCTGGAACTTGACCCAGGTAAACGCCCAAGTTCTATTTCCAGGCTCCAATTCACTAAAGAAACCTCCAAGAGCCTCCTACTTAAAGGAAAAGCGCACCAGGTACTTCCACAGACAGAGAACCTACTGGCTTCAATGGGCTGCAAGAGAGCCAAGCAGTGTGCCTCAGTGAGGGTGTCCACAGACAGACCTACAGTCCTCTGCTGGTGGACACAGGCTCTCAGTCCACCCATGGCCAGCGTCCTCAGGCCCCTCTGCCTCTGCACCAACCGCCTTCCACAGTCAGGTTTATACCTGTGCTGTGCCCGGACCCACCTCAGCTGTAGGGTGGGGAGGGAGTTCCTGCCCTTGGTGCTGGCTGTGGGGTGACTTGTGTGGAAGAATGGGCCCCACAGGGCTGAAAACACCGGTGCTGAGGTGTGGGCCTCTCGTCCCCTTTGCCGAGCGGGAGCGTTCACACTCAGAGAACCCCTGGTGAATGGATTGGCCAAGATGAAGGAAAAACTGGAGAGGCCGGGCCCAGGCCAGCGACAGCCTTTCAGACGCCCCAGCCTATGTCTGCCTGAGGCGAGGGGGAGCCGAGAACCTGCTGCTGCAAACCTGCCGTCGCCTGGCAGAGAGATCACCGTGGCTGGTAGTCCTGCGGCCTGGGGTCTCATCTGAGCTCACATGGCTGCACACACATTAGTTAGCTCCCTGCTGGGCAAAAAGGCTGCTGATGGAGTCGGCAGCTGAATTCCAGAGAAAGAAGCCCTGTGCACCCGGTCTGGACCCCTGGGGCGCCATCTGCATGTGTGCCAAGCATGTTTTGTAAAGAACCAGCCAAATGCATCTCACACGAGGTCTTCCTGTCACAATATTGAGATTGCTTCGTGGCCTCTGGGGTCAGATGCTCACAGCTGTCAGTTCAAGGATGCAAAGGACTCGGTGCACAGAAACCGCACAGCGGGGACCAGGACCAGTGAGCAGACAGGTATTCCTAAACACAACTTGCCCCAAGCAAGGGCCAATTGCTTGTCTGCCCAGCTCCAGAGCCAGAAAGGAATGGCAGCTAGGACTCTGGAGAAGGGCTGGGAGTCAGGGCGTTGGAAAGCTACTCGCACTCTGGATGACATAGGATGGGGCTCTGCAGCTTTTTCGGCTGTAGCTAGAGACTCTGAGGGGCTGAGGCGGGGAGGGCCCTGGGAGGACCAGTGCCCAGAGGCTGCGGAGACCCCGACCCCACAGGGCCTTTGCACTGTTACCCTTTGCCTGCAGACCCCACTTTCCTCAGGCCACCTCCTCAGATACGTGTCTTCTACCCGCCCTCTGAACTATACCCAGACTGACAGCGTCTCTCACTCCTGATGTAAGCATCCAGAACATTCTCTTCACAGCTCTACCATCACCTGACCTGCTGAGTTTGTTGGCTTTGTTCTCCAGAGTGTAGAAGCTCTCTTATGGTTGCTTTGTTTTCTCGATGGATATAGAAAGCATGGCCATCAGCTCAGACTTGGGGCTTCAAGGAGGGCAGGTGTGCAGTGGTGACACCACTGATGGGTCCTGGCCCGACCAGACCCCAACAGACCCAGAAACATGTTTGGTGTAATGTTACCATGAATGAGAAACCATATTTTAGAAACATTTGAATATTCGATTTGGTGTAACATGAGTAGGCGTCTCTTCTAAGTCTTTTTTTAATATCATTTTTAGAAATGGAAAAATTTTAGATTGCATCTATTATCTAATTAAAACTTATTGTAATGTAGCCACACATTTCTTCCACCCTCAGTTTTAGGTTTGTAAGTATGTACACATGTTCTCACTAAAAATAAAAAGTACATTTTTAAAGGTTATTTACTTATTTGCAGGGGAGAGGGGAGACAGAAAATCCCAAGCAGGCTCCACGCTATCAGTGCAGAGCCCAACACAGGGCTCAATCTCATGAACCGTGAGATGACCTGAGCCGAAATCAAGAGTAGGGTGCTGAACCGACTGAGCCATCCAGGCACCCCAAAAAGTGCATTTTAAGTCTAGATAAGTAGTTTACCATTCTTTAACGAAAGGACGAGGGGGTGTTTCATTCAGTTACATTTCCAAGGACTGCAGTCAGAGCCGCACAGGTTTTCCTTGTCACTCCAGACGTGCTGCAGAGAGAGCCCTGGCTAGACTCCAGATGTGCTGCAGACAGCAAGCCCCACTGACGAGAAGGGAGCCCTTGAGGACCAAGCCCCCGTGCACCCAGACTGGGCTCCCGCCTGGCACAAGGGCTCTGTGCTTGGCGCCCCTGGGCAGGTCAGGGCTTCTGGGGAGCACTGCCTTTGTTCTTTGGTTGCGATAGGAACCTTAAGTCACAGGATCAGCCAGGGAGATACCCTTTGCAACTTCCGCCAGCCCTCTGGCACCCACTTCTCTCCATTTAGGACATGGCTGTGGTGAGGGGTAGGTGGTGAGAGGGGGACCCTCAATTCCATGCCACTGTGGCCCTGCCCCAGTTGGTGAGCCAGCTGGAGACAGAGCTGTTTCCCTGATGGTGCCTCACCTGTTACTTAGGACCTTCACCCTCTCCCTGGATTCCCCCCCAGCCTGGCCCTTCTCGCCGTCTGCCCACTCACCTCCAATGCCCAGAGGACGGTGGCCCGGTGGGGCTTCATGGACCCAAGCCTCCTGCGCATCCTCACAGGGCTGGAGTCTCAGCCTCTCCTCCTGGGAGATCTCCACATTTTACAGACAAGCTCCGACCATATCTGCAAAGTGACCTCCCCCTCCCGCACCAGATCACCCAAGCACAGTCTCCATCCTGCTCCACTGCACCAGCCTGTGGGCTCACCCATCCCCCACTTGGTTTTCAGTGGTCCCTGGCCGTCCCAACCATGTGTTTGCTCCAGGAGCCACACTGACACTCAGTTTCCTTGGAACCCATGGCCACAGACACCCTATGACAACAGGTGACTCGGCAAGTTCAGGCAGTTCTTCTGGGCTGCACCTCCCACTTGGTGCTCCAAGGGATGTTCCGTCCTGCTGGCTTGGGTCTGCCTCCCCTTCCTCCTGTCCTCCAGGGTGGAAGCTCATCTGTACCACCTGCTTGGTGTCTCCCAGGTATTGAAAAAAACCAGGGGCTCTGTACCCTGAGTACCCCATACTCACCATGGCCATGGCCAGGGAAGCACCCCAGGAGCCCAGGATCAGACATGGAAGAGAGGGCAGCAGGAGGTGGAGAAGAGGTCATGGGACACAGCGAAGTGGCAGCACAGGTGTCAAGAAGAATGAAAAATAAAGGCTGTAGAGTCGGCGGGGGCACAGCAAGTAGTCTGCTAGCAAATGTGTGACTGGAAGCCAATACGAAGAGAGAAAACAGGGCAGAAACCAGTAAAGCAAAAATCTCCAGAATGTTCTAAGACCGATGAATAATATCAACCCACAGATTCAAGAAGCTCTGTGAACTCCAGGCTGTTTTAAAGGTTTACACAGAGGGGCAACAGTTGGTTAAGCGTCTGACTCTTGATTGCAGCTCAGGTCATGATATCACGGTTCGTGAGTTCGAGCCCCACATCAGGCTCTGTGCTGCCAGCACAAAGCCTGCTTGGGATTCTCTCTCTCCCTCTCTGCCCCTCCCCTGCAGTTACTCACTTTCTCTCTCTCTCTCTAAAAATAAAATAAAATAAAGACAAAAAATAAAATTAAAATTAAAAGTTTGCAGGGCACCTAGGTGGCTCAGTCAGTTAAGCATTCAACTTCGGCTCAGGTCATGATCTCACAGTCCGTGGGTTCGAGCCCCACCTCGGACTCTGTGCCAACAGTTCAGAGCCTGGATCCTGCTTTGAATTCTGTGTCTCCCTCTCTCTCTGTCCCTCCCCCGCTCACACACTCTCTCTCAAAAATACATAAACATTAAAAAAAATTAAAAATACAATAAAATAAAAAGTTTACACAGAAAACAATGTGATAAAATTGCTGAAGACCGAAGCCGCAGAGCAAGTGTTAAAAGCAGGAGGAAGGTGGGTTTGGTGGCAGAGCCACCAGCCAGGAAAGGGAAGGGCACCAGGGCCCTCACACCCACCACCGTCTTTCCCTCCCCAGAGAGCAGCAGGGTGGGCTGCTGTCCCAGTGGGTATCCGACCAAGGAGGGTCAAGGGTCCTGAGGAGCTGGTGGAATTTACCTCACTGGGTTTTAACCCTTTTGTTCCTCCAAGTTCTCCTCTGGAACGCAGTGTCTACAATGTGCCTGTCCCGTCGCCGTTCCAGAATTCTGCTCCAAGGTCTGGCGTAGAGGTGGCTTTGGAGCAGGTGCTGGAATAGGTTGAGACTCTGGGGCTGTTGGGGCGGAACAAATGTATTTTGCATACCAAAAGGACCTGAATTTTGGGGGTCAGGAGGCAGGATGCTATGATCTGAACTGTGTCCTCCAAATTCCATATGTTGAAGCCTGTCTGCTCCAGCTGCCATAACAGAAGATCACAGACTGGGTGGCTAAAGTCATTTCTCATGGTTCTGGAGGCTGGGAGTCCAACATCAAGGTGACGGCATGGTGTCTGGTGAGAGCCTGTTCCGGTTTCCAAACGGCCTTCCCACTGTGCCCTCACTTGGAGCAAGGGACCAGGTGCTTTCTGGGGTCTCTTTTATGAGGGCACTAATCCCACTCATGCAGTCTTCATCCTCATGACCTAATCACCCCCAAAAGGCCCCAGCTTCTAACACCATTGCATTAGGGGATTAGATTTCAACATGGGAACTTTGGAGGGACACCAACACTCAGTACATATCAAAGCCCTAACCCCCGATGTATCTGTATTTGGAGACGGGGGCTTTAAGGAAGCAGTTAGGTTAAATGAGGTCACTGAGGTAAAGCCTTCACCCAGTTGGATGTGTCCTTACAGGAAGAGACACCAGAGAGCCCATGCTCCCTCTCCCCGCCATGGGAGGACACCTGGAAAAGGTGGCCATTTAGAACCAAACTGTCCTGGCCCTTGATCTCGGTCTTCCCAGCCTCCAGAGTTAAATTCCTGTTGTTTCAGCCACCCAGCCTGCGGTGTTCTGTTGTGGACACCTGAGCAAACTAAGAGACTTTAAATCCTGCTGACAGAACAAGCAGACAAAACTATCAATCAAGATCTAAATGTCTGAACAACACAACTGATAGACGTGACCTTAATGGTGTATTGAGAGCTCCATGTCCTCTTACAGGACACACCTTCTTCTCAAAAACTTGCGAACACCACTCAGGTTGTTGAAATCACTCAGGTTGTTCTCTGACTGTGGTGAAATTGAGCTAGAGATTAATAAGAAAAAATAACTAGAAAATCCCATCTTTTGAAATTAAGCCAAAATTTCTAAAAAAAAAAAAAAAAAAGCCCATGGTACAACAGAAGAAATTGGAATTGGAATTGGAATTAGGAAATACCTGAAACCAGGAGACACTAAAAGTGTATCGAGATGAGTTGTTGCAGCTGAAGCAGCTCTCGAGGAAAATTCAAGTGTCGGAAAGGAAAAGTTGAAAACCAATGCTCTAAGCATCTACCTCATGGGGGAAAATTGATCTCAACCCCCTCCCTCACATCAGTGACAGAAACCAAGGCCAGGTGGAGTGCTGATTTATGTGCCAAAGGTAAAAACAATAGAAGCTATGGAAGAGACTCCAGGAGAACATCTTATAGATCTTGGAATAGGAGAAGATTCCTTAAACAGGACACAGGAGGTGTTACTCATAAAGAAAAATAATGTCAAACTGAACAAAATAAAACTTAAGAAAGACTTCTGTTGATCAAAATACTCCAAAGAGAGGGAAGAAGAAGCCAGAGTACAAGTTCACAGAACAAATCTTTGAAGGACTCCCAGCCGGATTACATCAAGAACCCCCACAAAATTAATGAGAAACAGACAATCAACCACTACATCCATACACCCACCAGGCCGGTGGAGATGAGAACCCCAGATGACAGCAGGGACTGACATGTGCATCGCAGTGCCCTGCAGGCCTGCCGTATGGACATAAGGCTCTCTGACTGTGAAGGACAATCCGGCCATTCGTACCTGGTAAAGCTCAAGTCCAGGTGTGCCTCCAATAGAAATGTGCACATACATTCGTGCTCCAAACACACACCTGCACAGACCCCATTAGCTGAACACGGGGAACAATGCAGCTGTCCAGCGGTAGAGGAAGACCCATACCATAGAGAGTGGTACATGAGACAGCAGGACACCACACGGTAACATGAAGGCCACGCATGCACACAACCCACGGACGAGTCTCACAAACATCATGAGAACTGAGGAAGGCAGACACAAAAGGGTACCGTCTTACACCACACAGGCTGCCACACCAGGCCACCCTGACTGAGCAGCTTCAACATTAACTTATTTCTCATGGTCTGGGGACTGGACGTACATCAGGGCACAAGCCCATTTGGTGACCTGCTTCCTGGCTCTCAGACGGCCTCCTCCTACTGGGCCCTCACGTGGGGGCAGGGGGAGGTGCCCTCTGGACACTCTCCTAGATGGGCTGATCCCCCACTGATCCCATCGTGGGGGCCTCTCCTTATGGCCTGACCACCTCCCAAAGGCCCTGACCCCAATATTGTCACTCTGGGGGTTAGTGTCCAACCTATGAATTTTAGGAAGACAAAAACTGACTGAATACTCTTTAGAAAATAGACAATTTATAATTCCACTCATATAATGTTCAAAACCAGGCATAGCAATCTACACTGTTAGAGGTTAGGCATAACCCTTGGAGGGTACTGAGTGGAAGGGGCACTTAGGTCCCTAGTGGGTTGAAGTGTCTTGGAGTGAGTGCGAGTTACATGGATGTCCACTCTGTGCAATTTCACCCATCTCAGGGCACCTGGGTGGTTCAGTCAGTTGAGACTCTGACTCCTGATTTTGGCTCAGGTCAGGATTTCAGAGTTTGTGGGTTCAAGCTCCATGTCTGGCTCCAAGCTGAGGGTGCAGAGCCTCACTGGGATTCTCTCTCTCCCCCTTCTCTCTGCCCCTCCCCTGCTCATGCGCTCGCTCGCTCTCTCGCTCTCTCTCTCTCAAAAGTAAATACATAAACTTAAGAAAAGAAAGAAATTTCACCCATCTGTACACATGTGACCTATGCAGTTTGGGGTATATATTTTATAGTTCAATAAAAAGCTAATTAAAATTCAAAACAATACACACACAAAAATGTAGACACATACCTACAGGCATGGAAGTTTCTTCATATTAGATGAGAAAAGTTACAAAGCAATGCATATAGCATGATCCCATGCTTGTAAAAAGAACGTGTGTACACAGAAACAGGACACACGCCAACATTCATTTATTTAAAAATATTTATTGAGCACGTGCTATGTGCCAACACATAATTTATTTGGAAGACATCTCTACAACTGTACTATCCATGCAGAGTCCCGTCACATGCATGGCCACCGGCAGGTCCTGCACGGCTCTGTGCAGTCCCACATTCCACATGGTGAGGGAGGAACCAGGGCAGCAAAGACACCATGAACACATGACGCGTGAACACTTTCACAGGCGTACAAGGTTGATGTGTGTGTGTGTCCTACGAGTTGTGAACTAGACCTAGCTTAGGGACACTGTGCCACCAACTTACCCACAAGCCAGCACTGTGGACACCTGGAAACACAGCCTACTTCTAGAGGACAGACACGGGCAGTGACAGTGGTGAGGGAGTTCCCGCCGAGCCCAAGCACAGCCGTCTGTGAAGGACCCCACGGACAGACTAAGCCCACAGCTCCGGGGGGTACCCCTGTCAGGCCGACAGAGCTCACGGCTTTCGCAAGAACATGTGCTCGCATCCAAGGACATCTTCATTCACTCAGGCTCATTCCTGCACTATCTGCACGCTGCTTCCCACAGAACTTCAACTGTCATCTCCAGATGGGAAAGACTTTTTCTCCAACCTGAAAAAGAAAACAAATCAATCAAATAATAAATCACTTTAGTCTGATTAACATGCAGGATTTCCTAAAAGTAATTTAATATTGTACAAAAGAATGACATTCAGAGACAATTTTTTTTTAATGACAAACGTTAAAATTTTAACATAAAATTATCATAAAACGGAGGGGGGTATGGGCTAAATGGGGAAGGGGCACTAAGGAATCTACTCCCGAATTCGTTGTTGTACTAATATGCTAACTAACTTGGATGTAAATTTAAAAAATAAGTTAAATTTGAAAAGTTATCATAAAACAAAGCATAAAACAGGTATTAACACATAAAGAGAAGCCATTTGATTTTCTTTTCTGTCCTACATTAACCCTGAGTCTGAGAAGAGAATCCTTTGCTCAGCAGCCTCTGTGAGACATGATGCCAAAGGCCCCGCCAGGCCTCACCGTTTCACTGTGGGAAGGACGGCTCCTCAGGCCTCAAACTGCTGCCAGGGTCGGAAGGTGACTCACACCACACACCTACATCACCCACCACCTGAAGGCCCCCGCAGAGGGTCGGTCCCCAGCCCTGTTTCTCCACCGGGGCCTCCTGGACACAGGAAGGGGTGGCCCTAGCCTGGGCTGGGCCTCGGCCCCCACAGACTCGCCTTCTTGCACCTCTGTTTCCTGTTCTGCAAATAACAGCATCCACTTCCCCTCAGGAAGGTTAGAAAAGTGACACAGACAGACAAGGCCATGTGGTCTGGCCACTGTGATCACCACAGACCCGTCTCCCAGGACCAGCACGCTAGCACCTGATTTTACAGCTAAATATCTTACTTTCTGTGATGTGGGGTCCTGTGTGGAAGTGACAGACCAGCTCAGCGCCACGGACATGTGCCTCCTCCACACGGGGTTTCTCTGCAACACAACTGAGCCAGTGACCACATCTCCCATGAGGACAGAAACAGGCTCATCCATCATAAACAGCACCTGCTTCCAGTGGGTGGTGCTGCAAGACACAGGATGTAGGGTCACCTCTCTGGAGCCTGGTTTTTCAGGCTTACCGCAGGACAGACATCCCCCGACTCCACGATCCAGACGGCCTTCATGGGTTGCCAGGATTGAGTTACAGCCCAGCCAGGATCCAGCTTCTGGAGGCTGCCCAGATTCCAGAAGGGTGAAGGAGGCTTGCCCTGGTGGCCCCAAGGACACACGGGTGGCCAGGCAGAGGGTACCTGGCCCCTTGCACCCTGGCACAGTAGGCATCCACCCAGAGCCCTTCGCTCGGTCTCTAAGCTGCCAGGGCCCGAGGTCTAGTCTGCAGCCTAAATAAGTTGTCATTCCTGTGAGTCAGGCTGAAGGGGAGCATGGCAACTGTAACACTTGGGGGAAATGGTCACACTCCCGAGCTCGTCACTTTCTACCGGCTCTGACAGCATGGCTCCACTGCGCACTGTGGCCTCTGCCAGACGCTGGGCCTGCGCCCCACGGTCAGACTCAGGGAGGTCCTGCTCCCTCCTGCCTCAACCACCGTGAGGGTCTCTCCCCGGGCTTCAGAGAGCGGATGTCCCAGGCTCTGCGCCCTGCCTGCCCCACACTAGCTGTGTACGGACACGCCAGTGGAAGACTGCCCAGGCACACGACCGTCCACTGGGTTTTTAGTGTTCCTACTCTCATCTGTGCCAGTAGGATCTAGAAGGAAAGCTGACGGAGCCCTGGACCTCCACAGGACACTCTGGCCAAACAGCTCCTCAGCCCTGCTCCCATGTTACAGGAGGACAGCTAGGGTCCCTCTAGGCGCACTGCCACAGCCAGCATCTAACCCCTGGTCCAGGGCAGTTACTGAACAGGGCTACAAAGGCCCCAGTTGAAGGCAGCATTTCCACGGGGGCCGCTGTGTCCAGCACTGAAGCAGACGACATCAGCTTCCCAGGACGCACAGGCAAGTGTGCATCATTACTGCACACAAAATTTTCCTCAAGAAACACTGACCTTCCCCAAGAGTCTGAGTCAAAAGCCCCTAGAATTCTGTTGACTGTGTTTGTGTTAGACCACGGAAAGCAGAAGCAGCGTCCAGAGCCACTGAGGAAGATGAAGTCTGCTCCTCCTCTTCATGCAGGGGTCAGAGGGCAGCCTAGGGAGCCCAGTGCAGGGGCAGGTGGGGCACAGCCCTGACTTGCCCACCGGGTGCACACCGTGCTCCACGCCTGGGGTAGCCTGGTCTGGAGAGAGTCTAGGTCAACAACCCAGTATTGACAGATCTCTAAATCCGTGACTCTGCCATCTGAAGGCAGGTGAACCGCCCCAGCTCTTCCAAGGGCTGTGGCGCTCCCCACGGGAGGTGCACACTCACGGGTGGAACGGGCCTGTGCTCAGCATCAGCTGTGGCTCGTCCTCCTCCAGGCTCTGAAACCGAACACTGAACCAGGCTGTAAATCCATGCAGCGTGCCGGCTTTCCTGATCTCAAAGTGCAGCTCGCCTTTCATTGTCTGTGTTCGAGCAAACGATAAAAGAGGGACATGGTTCAGTAAGCATGTGACACCACGCCACAAGGGCTCTCTCTGTGTGAGCAAGAATTAGCAACTCACTTCACGAATCCCACAACACTGCACTGCGGTAGGCAGCCCTACCACCCATTTCAGCCATTCTGAATCTGTAACTTGCTAGTTTGGCTGAACATATCAAAAACCACATAAAATTTCCTCCTCAGGAAAGGATGAAAACTTGCATCATAAATTCAAGTGCTGCAGGTAATCACAAAAGGTTTCAAGCAATTTGGGCCTCACGTCCCTAATTTTCTGCCCCCAAATTTGAGTGCAATACTTTTTCTTCTCAATTCTTTGCATAGATAGAAAGTTCCAGGCTGAGTCTCTATACTGCAAAACTAACTGCAGACTCAACAGTTCAGTCCCCACACTGTTTGGCCCATCTGAGCTCCCGCACGTCAGAGTGCACCCTTAAAACGAGACATCCTGAATCCACAAATGCCACCCTGTGGCAACACAGGGTAAGTGAAAGTATGAAGAACTTTGTCATCAACAGTAGCTAAAAAAACTTAGAAAAAAATTTAAATTCAAAGTCCAGGATAAAATTGGATAAAATTAGAATCTGAAGATACTGAAAATATTGTATGTGAATATAAAGATAGCTCATGATGTTAAAGAGGTTAACTATAAAGAAAATAATATAAAAATATAAAATACAAAATCAGAACGTAAAGAAACGAGACTGGAAAAATCAAAGGCAAAGTTCATGAATTCATTTATCTGCACAGCAAGTTCTGGGGTGTGTGCATCGCCTACATAATGTGAGAGGGAAGACTCATCTCTCACCTCTAGGTCCGCAATCTGCACAGTTCTCATGTCCAACTGTAATATTGTGCACGGTTCAGAGAGACAGTCTTCTGGTTTCAAAATGTGGTTATACTTGGGCTTCGAAAAAAACTCCTTAATTGCTAAAGATCTAGGGAAAAAGTCAAAGGAACCGCTCAGAGTCGGGTACCAGCATCTCAGGCTTTGACACACACATTCATGACAACGGTTCTCGCTTTTTCTCTTCAGCATCAGCAGGAATTCCAAGCCACCACCTGCGGCGAGGGCACTGAGGCAGGGCTGGGAGTCCCTGCAGACGGACCGGCAAGTGTGCAAGCAACGTGAGCACTTCCCGCCTACATCCTATTCATGGGGTCTGCACACGTGGAAACCAACCTCTAGCACACAAAGCAGGGCCCTGACCCAGTCTGCTCTGTGCAGTTGTGGTTTTGGAGACCGCAGTCCAAGAGGTGACCCCCCCCCCACCGCCCACTCCTGACAGGTCGACAGAAGGTCAGCAGGAGCCTGACGCTACCTCACAAGGCCTCCGTCACTCACCTGACTTCACCTCCTCACGCAGGCACTTCATCTCACAGCATAAGAAGGGTGAGTACAGGATAGTAAGATATCCCACAGCAAATAAAACAGATATTCCTGTTCTAGGTCACTCTGCAATAAAGGCCTGCAGGTGCCCCCTGGAGAAGGGCTTGTGCTGCGTCAGTTAAACAAGACACAAGCGCTGGGCCTCCTGCAGGGTCATCTTCTTGTCGCCCAACAGCCCACCCACTCCACTGGCTGACTGCCAGACTTGCCCAAAGTAACCTACTATGTACCACGGAAATGTTTCAAAACTTAAGTGCAGCAGTGACTTCTGAAATAGCAAATAAAGGTAAACATTTTAATAAAGATTCCACAATATGTACATATTTTTAATATTTTTCTGATGATAAAATAGTTATGCATTTATAATGAATTGGGAACACATAGAAAAGTATAAAGAAAAAATGTGAGGGGCACCTGAGTGGCTCAGTTGGTTAAGCATACAATTTCAGCTCAGGTCATGGTCTTAAGGTTCATGGGTTCGAGCCCCGCATCAGGCTCTGTGCTGACAGCTCAGAGCCTGGAGCCTGCTTCAGATTCTGTGTCTCCCTCTCTCTTTCTCTGTCCCTCCCCGACTTGTGCTCTGTGTCTCTCAAAAGTAAATAAACATAAAAAAAATTTTTTTAAAGAAGAAACTTGAATCTGTAGAACTTGAAAACTGTGCCTTGGTACCTTGATCTATTTAGTCATTTTCTCCCCCAGAGATACATGTATACATGTTCTTATGCAAAGCAGAAGCCATTTTATACACATGGTTTGCGTCCCACCAGTTTTACCATCTATTCATCCATCTGATGGATACGTAGCAATTTAACCGCATTCTTACAGATAAGTGCCTGTTTCCCACACTGTGTGCACAGCAGCGTGCCGTGGCCCTGGGGCAGAGGGTGATGGGGGTGGATGCCAGCCACACCCACAGCTCTGGCCACACGGCCTCGTCTCCCCGCCATCACACCTGCAGCTCAGGCAGCAAGAACTGCTGTTTTAATTTAATCTTTGCTCATCTGGTAGGCAAAAATGGCATTTCATTTTAATCTGCATTTTAACCACTAATGATCCTGCAATTTTTTTCAAATATCTATCAGTAATTTTTATTTGGTTTTTGTGACTTGCGTATTTCCATGACTTGACTATAATTTCACTGGATACTCATCTTTCCTAAATGACTCTAGGATCTGTCAGCTAGTAACTTTCTCTAAGTAGTCACTGCCTTTTTAAATTGTATTTATGCTGATGATATACAGATGCTGTCAATTTTTATAGACTGATGTCCAGTGCCTCCTTGTTCCTGTTGACTTTCTAAGACCTGACACATAGGGACCCACGGATTCCTACAGCTGATGCAGATGTTTTACCACAAAACTCTTAAATCCACGTGGAATTAAATTTCAGTGTATGGCATGAGGAGAAAAGAAGTTTCAAGGGGCTCATCTATGGTCCCAGGACACTTTGCCACCTCTGCCCCTCACACCCCAACTTTCCCCACATGTTGTGTGTGTGTCCATCCTGGTCCATTGCTCTGTCTTTTCTGGTCTCAGGAGTACCCTGCCCTCACGCCTGTCTCTGTAGCTTAGATGTTAATATCTGGCAGCTCTTTACGGCTCTATTTTAATTCTCCCCGGCCCTTCCTACCCACTTCTCCCTAGATGAACTACAGAACGGCTCTGCTGGGGACATTTCCTCTCCATCCCTTTGGGGATTTGGGCTGAGAGTACAATGATTCAACATGTTAACTGGGGCAGACTTCTTACCCTTGCATTATCCTTTCTTTTTTTGAATTAACAAAAACCAAAAACGCCCAAGGCCACCATCTTGCTGTCAACTGCCCAAGTGGGCATCAAGCAGGTGTCCGGGCTCACCTGGCACTCGCCGCATAAGCTAAATTTCCTGCAGTTTCTGACAAGTGGGCCCCTCAACCTAACTTCCAGGGCTGCTGCTGGTTTCTCCTAACTCCCACGGCACACTCAGAAGGGGAAGCAGCCACCTTCTGTCACCACCCTTCTTAGAAGAGGCAACATTTAAAACGTGAAGGACCTATCAGGAAATCATTTTATAGTTAAACCTCATGCTCAACTATACAAGTGCATCCATAATATAAAATTAGGAAATCAACTATTCTGCAGCATCGTTTCCTTTGCAAACTGTCAGGAATGACTTCATAATAAATTTTCTGATCCCTTAAAAGTTTACAGCTCGTAGTAGGAAGATCTATTTGTATGCTAACGGCCCACATATTTATAAAGGGCCTTGGTTTTAAACATGACCATGTTTTTCCCATTACATTTGAGAACTTAGATGGCAAAAGACAGTTCAATTCCCATCACATCTGCTACCAGTTTAAAGGCCTGAAAGACACGTGCAAAATTCCAAGGCATGTGAGTGAATTCAGATCAGTCTCATGGCATGCTCTACCACCAACGAGTTATGTGGTCTTAGGAAGCCCGCAGCTCGCACAGCCAGGAGGCCCCGGAATACGTCTGCGCTCCCAGCAGCACACACTCACTTGAGAGCACTGAGGTTGAACTCGTAGGCGTTGTCCCAGAAGAGGACCTTGCTGCGGTAGTCTCTGTCGGCGCTGCAGGGCACCAGGTGCAGCGCGGCCGTGGTCGGCCAGATGACCCCGTCCTCCTTCAGCCACACGTCCCG
The DNA here is from genome assembly GCF_018350215.1 of Panthera leo. Taxonomy (NCBI): domain Eukaryota; kingdom Metazoa; phylum Chordata; class Mammalia; order Carnivora; family Felidae; genus Panthera; species Panthera leo. The sequence continues at coordinate 116,848 of NC_056687.1, forward strand.
GGCGTACAGGATCGACTCAATCATGAACTCAAACTGCACAGCAGGGAGACACACGGGGGACATGGTGACCGAGGCCTGTGTCTGTGATGCATAGTCTGGGAGGATTTATCTTGGACCCACACCAGTGACATCACAGATTCCCACCACAGCCTGGGGTGGAGTGACACCGGTTCACTTTAGAATGAATTCAGAACTGGGCCCCACCGACAGGAAAGATCTTCACTCTCGCCATCTCCCTCAGTATTACAGAGTTTTAACTGTCAACCCGTATAAATTTGGTCTGGAGGATTCTCAGAATTTTCATAACCTTGGAAGTTGACTGAAATCACTTCTTAAAAACATGGAACATTAAAGGAGGAGTGCCACGGATCCCTGAGGACGCACCCGGACAGGTGGCATGTGACGCCTGTGACAGAGAACAGGGGCCGCTAAAGCCCCAAGAGGCCAGCCTTTGTGTCTGAACCAAAGAGTGGGGCACAGGCCAGGGGCACATCATCCTGCAGCTGAAGGGAAGCCCCAGAAGGGTTTTGTTTTATTTAAGTAACTTCAGGCATTATTATTATAGAAGCAATAGTATGTTCAGTATGGAAAAATTTAGAAAATTCAGAAAAGCACAAACAAAAATAAAAGTCATGAGTAAACCCAGCGCCCAAAAGGAACCAATGTTTGCCTGGTGGTTTATGCTCAAGGCCTTCTCCTCACATACACATACATGCACACGTGTGAAAATTATATACAGATCATTTTTAATTGTATTTTAAAAAATTACCAATAGTAAATCAGTTACTCCATAAATTTTAACACTTGTATGGATCTGTGTAACCATAGCCACAATCAGGATACAGAACAACCCCATTACCCCAAAACACTCCTCCTCTGTGGTCACCTCCTCCCACTACCTCCAACCTTTGGAAACCACTAACTGGCCTCTATCCCTGTGGCTTTGTCTTTCTGAGAAAGACATACAAATGTTATCATACAGTACATAATCTTTTGAGACTGGCTTCTTTCACTCGTAATATCAACTTTTTCATATGCTAAAAGGTTCTCTTCTGTGCCTTCTATCCTGTTCTGTTCATCTGTCTTTTCTTATTATAATACCACACTGTTTTAATTACTCCATATAACTTTAATTACACCAGTATAATGTCTCTGGGGTTTATCCATTTGTGCATCAATAGTTCATTCTCTTAGGTTTATTTATTTTGAGAGAGAGAGGGAGAACATGCACGTATAAGTGGGGGAGGGACAGAGAGAGAGAGAGAGAGAGAGAGAGAGAGAGAGAGAGAGAGAGAATCCCAAGCAGGCTCCACGCCCAGTTCAGATCCCAACACGGAACTCGATCTCACAAACTGCCAGATCATGACCTGAGCCAAAGTCAAGGGTCAGATGTTTAACCAACTGAACCACCCAAGCGCCCCACAATAGTTCATTCTTTACTGCCCAGTAGGACCCCATTGTGCGAATGTAGACAGCTGTTTATCTAACCACCTGTTGAAGAACACTTAGGTTGTTTCCAGCTTTTTGGCAATTGTAATTAGAGCCAGTACGATCATTCACATACAGGTTTCCGTGTAAACACAGCTTGTGCTTCTCCAGTGTAAATACCCAGACGTACAAGTGCTGGGTCATACGGTAAGTGTACCTATAACTTTATAAGAAACTGCCAAACCGTCTTCTAGGGCGGCTGTGTGATTCCTATGAGTTTTAGTCACTCCATAGCACCTGGTATTATTGTTTAAAAGTTTAGCCATTTCAACAGGTGTGTAGGGTTACCTCATTATGGTTTCAGTTTATATTTCCCTGATGGCTAACAAGGTTTAATGTCTTTTCACATGCTTATTTCTCATCCATATACCCACGTTGGTAAAGTATCTGCTCGAGTCCTTTGCCCATTTTTCAATTAGGTTGTTGACCTTCTTCCTGTTGAATTTTGAGGATATTCAGGATACACATTAGAATGTGTATATTTTGTATATATACTTTGTATATTCAGAATACACATTAGATATGTGATTTGCAAATATTTTCTCCTAATCTTACTATATCTTTAACACTGTCTTTTAACACTTTCTTAACATAGACACCTTTAATTTTGATGAAGTCTGGTATATCAGTTTTTTTCTTAATGGATCATGCTTTAAGAATCAACTAAAAACTCTTTGCCTAACCCATGAAGATTTTCTCCCAAGATTTCTTCTGAAAGTTTACAGTTTTAGTCTATGCAATTAGATCTAGAATCAATTTTGACTTCATTTTTGGTAGAAGGTATAAGCCTTGAATTTCTTTTTTTCCCTTCTTTCTTTCTTTCCTTTTTTTTTTTTTTTTTTGCATATGGATGGCCAACTATGCCAATATCTTCTGTTGGAAAGACTATATCTTTTCTTCACTAAATTGATTTCGCTCCCCTGTTAAAAATCAACTGACTGTATTTTTAGGAATCTATTTCTCTATTTTGTTCCATTGACTTATGTATCTATCCTTCTAGCAATACCAAACTGTCTTGACTACTATAGCTTTATGCCAAGTCTTAAAATCAGGTATGTAATTCTTCCAATTTTATTCTTCTTTTAAAAACTGTATCCACTATTCTATTTTCTTTACTTTTCACAAAAATTTTACAATGAGCTGGTCACATCCACAAAAGAAATCCTGCTTAGACTTTGATTGGAATTATATTAAATCTACAGATCAGTTTGAGAAGAGGTATCTTTACTATGTTGTCTTCCAGTCCATGAGCACCTTGCCTTTCCATTTATTTGGGTTTTCTGTGACTTCATTCATCAGCATCTTCTAGTTCTTCACATACAAAACTTGGACATGTTTTGTTACCTAAGTATTTCATGTTTTGGGGGCTTTGTAAATGCTATTGTACGTTGTTAGCACACGAAAATATGACTGCCTTCAAAAAATAAATTAAAAAACTAAAACTGGCTTTCGTATGTTCACTTTGATCACTCTGTGATCTTAATTTGCCTTTCAGTTCAAAGAAATTTGGGGGGAGATTCTTTGGGACTTTCTACAAAAACAATCATGTGGTCTGGAAACAGGGATGTTTATTTCTTTGTTTTAAATCTGTGTGCCTTTTATTTCTTCTTTCATTTTTGCACTGGTTAGGATTGCCAGCACAGTGTTGAATAGGAATTGCAGAGTAGCCATCCTACCTCTTCCTCCTCTTAGGAGGAAGGCACTGATTCTCTCACCATTAGGCGGCTATAGGTGTTTTTTTGTTTTGTTTTGTTTTTTATAGATGCCCTTTATCGGGTTGAGTAAATTCCTTTCTATTCCAAGTTTGTTGAGAATTTAATTATGAACTCAAGCTGAATTTTCCAGCACAGCATATAAGAAGCTTAGAAGCTGCCATTCTGTCCTAACAAGTAAAAAGCAAATGAAAAATCCACAATTCTTCTTAGATATGTATGAGATATTAGGTCACAGAGCAATCTGCTCCCTCCAAAATCAGAGTAATCAACAAGCTTACACAGAAAATCACAAATTACTGGAGCAGAACCCTAACTCCTGGAACAACACGAACAACAATGATGAATTGCTGGAGGCTCAGTGTAGACAACTCTGAGTGTTACAAACTCCAGGTGGGCTAAGTCATAAGGGGGACCCCCACATGTTAGTGAGTTTTCCCTCCTGGACCTCCACCAGGTTCCACAGCAACCAGAGAAAAATCCCCTCATGCTTCTGACAGAGCAGAGGGAAAAAAACCATTTTGAAACATGCCAGAGTATTCTGTTCTTCTTAACAGGATCTGCTCTCTGGAGAAACCAGCTAATCAGAGCCTAGCCTAACTGAGCTGGGAAAAGGGCAATATTCAACTCCAGACCCCTCTAGCCATCGTGTCCCACCCAAAAGCCAGAAAAGAAATTGAGAAATTTTGTGAAGCTCACACTCTAGAAACACAAGTTCACTAAAAGACTGAGACCTAACAGGACCACAGAATGCTTCTGCTTCCCCCACACCTCACCACATTACTAAAGGCCTATTTATAGCTATTCCCTTACCCAACACATCACACAGGCTATCAATAAAAAAATTACAAGGTTGGGGCGCCTGGGTGGCTCAGCTGGTTAAGCATTCGCTTTCAGCTCAGGTCATGATCTCTTGGTTTTCCTGCATTGGGCTCTGTGCTGACAGCTCAGAGCCTGGAGCCTGCTTTAGATTCTGTGTCTCCCTCTCTCTCTGCCCCTCCCCTGCTCGTGCCCTGTCTCTCTCCCTCAAAATAAATAAACATAAAAAAAAAAAATTCAAATAAAATTACAAGGCAAACAACAGTTTGAAGAGACATAACAAGCATCAGAAGCAGACTCAGATACAGTAGGGATGTTGGCATCATCAGGCTGAGAATTTAACACAACTATGATTAACATGCTAAGAGTTCTAATGGATAAAGTAGAAAGAATGCCAGAACAGATGGGCAATGTAAACAGAGAAATCAAAATCTTAAGAGAGACCCAATTAAGAGAGAAATGTTCAAAGTAAAAAAAAAAAAAAATACTGTAACAGAAATGAAGAATGCCTTTGCTAGGCTTAGTGGGAAACACGGCATGTCTGAGGAAAGAATCTCTGAGCTTGAAGATATGAGAACAGGAACCTCCCAAACTGAAAAGCAAAGAGAACGAAGACAAAAAACAAACAAACAAACAAATAAACAAACAAAGAAAAAACAGAACACAATATCCAAGGTCTGTAAGACAACTACAAGGGGTGTAACATACACAAAATGAGAATACCAGAAGGAGAAGAAAGAGAAAGGAACAGAAGAAATATTTGAAGCAATAATGACTGAGAACGTCCTCAAATTAATGTCAGATAGCAACCCACTGATCCAGGAAACTCAGATTACACTAAGCAGGATAAATGCTTAAAAACAATATACCTATGGGGTACCTGGGTGGCTCAGTCCATTGAGCATTCAACTCTTGATTTGGCTCAGGTCATAACTTCACGAGATCAAGGCCTGCCTGGGATTCTCCCTCTCCCTCTCTCTGCCCATCCCTTGCTCATGCTTGCTCACTCTCTCTCAAAATAAATTAATGAAAACTTTTAAAAATTAAAAAAAAAACAAAACAGTATCCTGGGCATATCATTGTCAAACTACAGAAACTCGAAGATAAAGAAAAATTCTTAAAGATGACAGAGGGAAAAAAAAAAAAAAAAAAAAAAAACACTCTACCCACAAAGTTATAAAGATCAAATTACATCTGACTTCTTCTTAGAAACCACGCAGGCAAGAGAAGAATGGAGGGAAATATTAAAAGTGTTGAAAGAGGGGGCCCCTGGGTGGCTCAGTTGGTTAAGCATCTGACTTCAGCTCAGGTCATGATTTCGCAGTTCATGAATTTGAGCCCCATGTCAGGCTCTGTGCTGACAGCTCAGAGCCTGGAGCCTGCTTCAGATTCTGTCTCTCTCTCTCTCTCTCTGCTCCTCCCCCCACTCACACCCTGTCTGTCTGTCTGTCTCTCTCTCTCTCTCTCTCGCAATCAAAAATAAATAAACATTAAAAAAATTTTTTTAAGTGTTGAAGAAAAAAAAACACCAATCTAGAATTACTTTAAAAATGAAAGAGAAATAGACTTTCTCAGATAAATAGAAACTGAGGGAATTTGTTGCCAGTAGGCTTGCCTTGCAAGAAATGTTAAAAAGAAGTTATTTAGAAGGAAGGACATGATATAGATCAGAAACTTAGAACTACATAAAGAAAAGCACTGAAGAAGGAACAAGTGATGATAACATTAAAACATTTTTCTTCTTGGGAAGCCTGGGTGGCTCAGTCGGTTAAGTATCTGACTTCGCTCAGGTCTGTGAGTTTGAGCCCCATGTCAGGCAGGCTCTGTGATGACGGGTCGGCACCTGGAGCCTGTTTTGGATTCTGTGTCTCCCTCTCTCTCTGCCCGTCCCCTGCTCACACTCTGTCTCTGTCTCTCGCTCAAAATAATAAACATTAAACAAAATTAAAAAAAAACTTTTTTCTTCTTAATTGATCTAACAATTTGTTCAAAATAATAGCAACACAGTATTTGACCATGTATGCTTATGTATGTAAGTATACATATGCTCATGTATAATGTTTACTTATATATACGTGAAATGCATGACAATGATGTTACAAGGGACAGGAAGAATAAATCAGGATTATTTGTTGCAAGGAACACTACCCATAGAGTAGTATAGTGTTACATGAAGGTAGACTTGGATCAGTTGTAACTGTGTATCGCAAACTAGAGGGCAACCACTTAAAAAGTTAAAAAAAAAAGTGTAATCGATATGCTCAGAAAGGAGAGACAATGGAGTCATATAAAAAGTCCAATCAAAACCTCAAAAGGCAGAGCACCTAAATACATAAAGCAAATATACAATGGATAGGTCATCCAGACAAACAATCATAAGGAAACACCAGATTTAAACTACATATGAGGTCAGATGGCCGAATAAAACATACAAACAACATTCCATCCAACAGCAGCAGAACACACGTTCTTCTCAAGTACACATGGAACATTTCAGTTAGGACAATGAAAACAAGTTTTAATAAATTTAAGAAGACTGAAATCATATCAAACATCTTTTATGACCGTAATGGTATAAAACCAGATATCAAAAACAAGAAGAAACGGGGAAAATTCACAAAAATGTGGAGATTAAATAACGTATCCCTGAACAAACAATGGGTGAAAGAATTCAAAAGATAAATCAAATAATATCCTGAGACAAACAAAAACAGAAACACAACAGAACAAAACTCATGGTGAGCAGCAGAAGCAGGTTGAACAGGAAAGTTTATAGAAATAAATGCCTACATTAAGGGAAAAGACAGATCTCAAATAAACAATGTAACTTTGCACCTAAGGAAGTAAAGAAAGAACTGGCCCAAAGTTAGTAGAAGGAAGGAAATAACAAAGACCAGAGTGGAAATACATGAAATAGAGACTACACAGGCACAGGAAAGACCAATGAAACAGAGAGCTAATTTTTTTGAAGATAAACACATCTTCAGCTAGATTCACCAATTCACGAAGAAAAGAGGTGAAATACATAAAATCAGAAATGAAAGAGACATTACAACTGATATCACACAAACACCAACGATCACAACAGACTGCTATGAACAATTATATGCCAACAAATTGGACAATCTAGAAGAATACCTAAAATCCTAAAAAACACACAACCTACCAAGACAGAATCGTGAAGAAATAAGAAAATCTGAACAGACCAATCAATTACCAGTAAGGAGACTGAATTAGTCACTGAAAAATTCCCAACAAACAAAAGTCCACAACCAGATGGCTTCACAGGTGAATTCTACCAAACATTTAAAGAATCAACACCAAATCTCAAACTCTTCCAAAGTATCAAAGAGGAGGGAACACTTTCAAACTCATTTTACAAGGCCAGCATTACCCAAAGACAGACAAGGAAAATTTACAAGGAAATTACAGGCAAACATCCCTGATGAACACAGATGGAAAAATCCTCAAATAAAAATTGGCAAACTGAATTCAACAGTACATTAAAAGGATCATATGCCATAATCAAGTGGGATTTATTCCTGGGATGCAAACATGGTTCAACACAGCAAATCAATAATGTGATACACCACATTACCAAAATGAAGGGTGAAAATTATACGAGCATCTCAATACATGCAAAAAAGCATTTTACAAAATTCAAGTACATTCCATGATAAAGATTCAAAAAACTGAGTATTGGGAGGATATATCACGACATAATAAAACCCATATGCCAAGCCTAGAGCTAACACCATACTCAACACTGAAAAACAGAAAGCTTTCCTCTAAGATCAAGTGAAAAACAAGGACACTCACTCTCATCACTTTATTCGACACAGTACTGGAAACCCTAGCCAGACCAATCCGGCAAGAAAAAGAAATAAAAAGCATCTAAATAAGAAAGAAAGAAGTAAAACTGTCTCTATTTGCAGATGACATACATAGAAAATCCTAAAGACTCCACACACACACACACACACACAAAATCTGTCAGAATAAACAAATTCAGTAGAGTTGTAGAATACAACATAAATATACAAAAACTAGTTGTGTTTCTATACACCAACAATGAACTATCAAAAAGAGAAATTAAGAAAACAATCCGATTTACAGTTGCATCAAAAATAATAAAATACCTCGAAATAAATTTAATGAAGAAGGTGAAAGGCAATGAAGAAAGAAATTAAAGACACAAACAAGTAGAAAGATATCCTGAGTTCACAGATAGGAAGAATTAAAATTGTTTACATGTCTACTCTACTCAAAGCAATCTACAGATTCAATTCAATCCCTATCAAAATTCCAATGGCATTTTTCACAGAAATAGAAAAAGCAATCCTAAAACTCCATATAAACAGCTATTTTGAGAAAGAAGAACAAAGTTGAAGACCTCACACTTTAAACTATATTACAAAGCTATTATAATCAAAACAACATTGTACTGTCATAAAAACAGACACATAGACCAATGGAACAGAACAGAGAGTCCACAAATTAACCCATGCATTAATTATCAATGAATTTTCAACATAGAAGCCAAGAATATGCAATGGGTAGAGGATAACCGCTATGAAATGGTGTTGGGAAATTGGACCCCTATCTTATAACACACACAAAAATCAACTGCAAATGGATTAAATATTTGAACACAAGACCTAAAAGCATAAAATTCCTTGAAGAAAACACAATGAATAAGCTTGACACTGATCTTGCCAATAATTGTTTGGATTAGACACCAAAAGCAAAGGCAACAAAAGCAAAAATAAACAAGTAGGACCACATCAAACGAAAAAGCTTATGCACAGCAAAGGTAACCATCATCAACAACAAAAAGGTAAACCGTAGAACAGGAGAAAATATCTGCAAACCACATATCTAATAAGGGGTGAAAACACAAAATATACAAGGAACTCATAACAAACCAATAGAAAAAGCTTTTTAATTGGGCAAAAGGACATTTTTTCCAAAGAAGATATACAAATGGGCAACAGGTACATGAAAGATGCTCAGTATCACTAATGATCAGGCAATGCAAATCAAAACCACAATGAGGTATCAGATCACCCTTGCTATGTTTATTATCAAAAAGACAAAGGTAACAAATGCTAGTAAGAACATGTAGAAAAGGGAACCCTGGAACATTGTTAGTGGGAATGTAAACTGGTACAGCCACTATGGAAAACAGTATGGAAGTTCCTCAAGAAATTAAAACCAGAAATACCATGTGATCCAGCAATCCTGCTTCTGGGTTTATAGCCAAAGAAAACAAAATCATTATCTCAAAGAGGTATCTGCACTCCCATGTTCACTGAAACATTATTCATAATAACCAAGTTATGGACACAACCAAAGTGTCCACTGACAGATGAATGGATAAAGGAAAAGTGAAATAGATATGTATATATGATACATATGAGATATATATATAGATACAGTTATATACAATGGAATATTATTCACCCACGAGAAAGAAGGAAATCCAAACCTCTGCAACAACATGGATGAACCTAGAGGGCCTTATGCTAAATGAAATAAGCCACAGATAGTGGCAGTATAAATATAGTGCAGTATAAATACTGCATCATATCATTTATATGTGAGATCTTTTTTAAAAAAAAAAGTTTTTCAAAGTTGAACTCATAGAAACAGAGAGTATAAAAGTGGTTACCAGGAGCTCAGGGGTGAGGAAAATAGAGAGACATTGGTAAAAAGCTACAAACTGTCAATTATAAAATGAATAAGGTCTGAATATCTATTATATACCACGGTGACTATAACTGATGACACCATTATTGTGAGTGATGAATGGGTTAACTCAACGGGGGGAAGCTATCAAATAGTCATATTGCATACTTTAAATATCTTATAATTTTATACCTTAATACAAGTGAAGATAGATAACAGACAGATTACAGATAAAGTGAGCTTCAAGAGAGATTACAACTGAAAAATATTTTTATAAATTGGAAATGGTCTACAAAGTGAATACGCCATCAATTTACAAAAATATGAATCTTTTTGATCAAACTGGCTAGTGGTTTATTAATTCTGTTAATTATTTCAAAGAACCAGCTTCTGGTTTCATTGATCTGTTCTACTGTTTTTTGGTTTTGATAGCATTAATTTCCGCTCTAATCTTTATTATTTCCTGTCTTCTGCTGGTTTTGGGTTTTATTTGCTGTTCTTTTTCCAGCTCCTTAAGGCATAAGGTTAGGTTGTGTATCTGAGATCTTTCTTGCTTCTTTAGAAAGGCCTGGATTGCTATATACTTTCCTCTTATGACCATGTTTGCTGCATCCCAGAGGTTTGGGGTTGTGGTGTTATCATTTTCATTGACTTCCATATGCTTTTTAATTTCCTCCTTAAGTGCTTGGTTAGCCCCTTCATTCTTTAGTAGCATGTTCTTCAGTCTCCAAGTATTGTTACCTTTCCAAATTTTTTCATGTGGTTGATTTCAAGTTTCATAGCATTGTGGTCTGAAAATATGCACGGTATGATCTCAATCTTTTTGGACTTACTTAGGGCTGATTTGTGTCCCAGTATATGGTCTATTCTGGAGAACGTTCCATGTGCACTGGAGAAGAATGTACATTCTGCTGCTTTAGGATGAAATGTTCTGAATATATCTGTTAAGTCCATCTGGTCCAGTGTGTCATTCAAAGCCATTGTTTCCTTGTTGATTTTTTGATTAGATGATCTGTCCATTGCTGTGAGTGGGATGGTGAAGTCTCCTACTATTATGGTATTACTATCAATGAGTTTCTTTATGTTTGTGATTGATTTACATATTTGGGTGCTTCCACATTTGGCACATAAATGTTTACAATTATTAGGTCTTCTTGGTGGATAGACTCGTTGATTATGATATAACGCCCTTCTGCATCTCTTGATACAGTCTTTATTTTAAAGTCTAGATTGTCTGATATAAGTATGGCTACTCCAGCTTTCTTTTGTTGACCATTAGCATGATAGATAGTTCTCCATACAAAAATATGAATCTTAAGTTTACAATATCAGCATGTTCATGTCAGGTTCTAAACCAATATACCTCTGAGCATTAAATTAATTCACCCTTAATTTATGCTCATTAAATTACCTAACTTTATTTCCTTAAAAAAAAAATCATAGAAGAAAAAGAGTAGAAGAAAAAAACAGGAACAAGGAACAAGAATAACAAATAGACCACAGTAACAAATATGGTAGATGTATTAATCCAACTATATTAATAACCACTTGAATGTCAGTGGTCTACATATACCAATTAAAAAACAAAGATTGTCAGAGTGGATCAAAAACTAATACCCAACTAAGTGTTGTCTACAAGAAACCTACTTTAAATATACTGACACTTATAAACTAAAAGTAAGTGGATGGAGGAAGATAGACGATGCTAACACTAATCAAAAGAAAGCAGGAGTAGCTATGTTAATTTCAGAGCAGCTTTCAGAGGAAGGAAGTTATCAAAGATAAACAGGGGCATAACATAATGATAAAGGGGTCAATTCTCCAAGAAGATATAACAGTCCTTACCATGTATATACCTAACAATAGAGCATTAAACTGTGTGAGGTGAAAACAAATAGGACTGCAAGAGAAAACAGATGAATCCACTATCATAGTTGGAGACTTCAACATCCCTCTATCAGAAAAGGACAGATCCAGCAGGCAGAAAATCAGTAAGGACATAGTTGAACTCAACATCATTTATCTGCTAGATACAATGCACATCTATACACCACTCCATCCAACAGCAGAACACACTTTTCTCTCACGTTCACGTGGAGCACTCACCAAGACAGACCACATTCTGGGCCATAAAACACATCTCAACAAATTTAAAAGAACAGAAGTCATACAATGTCTACTCTCAAGACCACAGTGGAATTAAACTAGAAATCAATAACAGAAAGATAGCTGGAAAATCAAAAAATACTTGGGAAATTAAACAACACTTCTGAAAAAAAACCACACAGATCAAATAAGAAATCTCAACAGAAATTTTAAAACTATTTTGAATGTTGTCAAATTTTTTGTGTGTTGATAGCATCATGTGATTTTTCTTTTGTAGACTGTTAATATGGTAAATTACTCAGCCTTGAATTCCAAAGATAATCTCTTCTTTGTTGTAGTGTTATTCCTTTTATGTATTGCAGGATTATACTTGCTAATATTTTTGAGGATTTTTGCATTTATGAACATGAGTTCTTTTTGGTTTGGGTTTGGTATTAGGGTAATGCCAGTCTCACCAAATGAGCTAGGAAGTGTCTCTCCTCTTCCATTTTCTGAAAGACATTGCTCAGATCTGGTGTTATTTCTTCCTTAAATGTGTTTGTAGATTTCACCAGTGAAATAATTTAGGCCTACAGATTTCTCTTCACAGAAGGTTTTCAACTATAAATTAATATTGTTAGTATTTACTTGATTATTCAAGTTACCTACCTCACTGTGGGTTAGTTGTAGAAGTTTGCACTTTTCAAAAGAATTGGTCTTTTTCATCTAAATTACTAAAGTTACGTATGGAGACAGAGCCACAGGAGGAGTAACAATAAACTTAAGACCAGGTCGGTGTACTTCAAGTTCTGGCCTTCTTTCTCAACCTTCCAGCTACTGTATGCTTTTCAAAGTCCTCAAATAGCTTCTCCCTGCACGCTGTCTTAGATCTATAGCTGCACTCACTGAGACACACAGGGTGGGGTGTGCTTTCCCCACCATACCTGGAACATCCTACCTGCAGCCGGCTAGGTCATTGCTACCTATGAACTTTTTTTAATGTTTTTTACTTATTTTTGAGAGAAAGAGAGCACAAGCAGGGTAGGGGCAGAGAGAAAGTGGGACAGAGGATCCAAAGTGGGCTCCCCACTGACAGCAGAAAGCCCAATGCGGGGCTCGAACTCAGGAACTGCAAGATCATGACCTGAGCCAAAGTCAGATGCCTAAACAACTGAGCTACCCAGGACTCTTGCCATGTACAGTTTTTAAAAACAAAACTAGGGGCACCTGGGTGGCTCATTTGACTGAGCATCTGATTCTTTATTTCGGCTCCGGTTATGATCTCATGGTTCGTGAGTTCGAGCCCCACATCAGGCTCTGTGCTGACAGTGCAGAGCCTGCTTGGGATTCTCTCTCTCCCTCTCTTTCTGCCCCTCCCCCCTCGTACTCATGCTCTCTCAAAAATAAATAAACTTAAAAAAAAATTGGAATCATATTGTACATGCTTTTTTGTGTTTTTAAAAAACCACCAACCTGTCACCAACTTTCTCTAAGATAATTACAAGTTCAGGATGTACAGCACAATGACTTGATTTACATGTATTGTGAAATGATTACCATAAAAGTTTAGTTAGTATTTATCACTTTGGGCACCTGGGGGGGCTCAGTTGGCTGAGCGTCCGACTTCGGCTCAGGTCATGATCTCACAGTCCATGAGTTCGAGCCCCACGTCGGGCTCTGTGCTGACAGCTCAAAGCCTGGAGGCTGCTTCAGATTCTGTGTCTTCCTCTCTCTCTGCCCCTCTCCCACTCATGCTCTATCTCTCTCTCAAAAATAAATAAACATTAAAAAAATTGTTTTAATTAAAAAAAACTCCATGTGTAAGTGGGCCTACATGGTGCAAACCCACATTGTTCAAGGGTCAACTGTTCGCTCTTAACGTCTGTCCTGTATGTCACTGTAGTCACCACCCTATACATCGTGACCCCACTGCTCATTTTCTTGTACCTGAAGTCTGTACCTTTTGACCATGGTCTTCCAATTCTTTCTCCCCAACCCCCTTTTTCCCCATTAACCACAAATGTGCTCTTTTTCTAGGAGTTTGGTGGGTGAGTTTTGTGTTGTTGTTGTTTTCAGATTCCACATGTAAGTGAGATCATACAGTGTGCCTCTTACTTATTTCACTTAGCATATCGCCTTCAAGGTCTCCCCGCCCCGTTGTCACAAGCGGTGGATTTTGTGGCCTTGAGGCTGTCCTGCACTAAGCAGAGGTCAGCGCCAGGAAAGGCACCAGGTGGATTCACTTTAACATGAAACAGCTGCAGCTCTCCCCTGGAAGCTCTGCTCACAACAGCCCCTCTGGACCCAGTCCATGGCCCCTGCTTGGAATCTGAACTTCCCTGGTGCAATCCACAGCCACCCGCATGTCCCAGTGCCCCTTACCAGCAGGCAGGTCCCCATCCACTCGGATACCAGCACATCCACCTTCTCCGGTAACACCACATCCTCCACCTTCTGCTGGAACACAGTGATGATGTCGGCAAAGCCATTCTGCATGACCAGTTGCCCCGTGTGCTGGGCCATCTCACTGGCCTCCACTGCATACACCTGCATATGGGAGAAGTGCCATCAGTGCATGTCCCACCCTGCAAAGCGGCCTGTCATCTGCTCTCCCTGAGCCCATTGCTTCAGCTGAGTCAGAGTCGGCATCAGAGAAAACAAGGACAGACGGAAGCGACAGTGCCGGACAGCAGGAATGGCAGCTGGGCCACACCGTGCTACCTCCAACGGCCGGAGCCCTGGCAAGGGAGCCACCTCTAACCTTCACTCCACCTCCTGCCTAAAACAGACAGGGGGCTGCAGGTGAGAGGAAGGCCCTACACCCATACTGGGCACCCACCGCAGGGGCCCTCCCCGGGTGCGACCCAGTGGCCCAGCTCCCACACACGCAGCAACACAACCCATAACTGATGCAGGAGCTTCTCAGTATTGGCCTGAGAAGAGTCAGACTTTATGGATATCAGTGGCCGAGACCATTTCAAATCCAGGTTGTCAGAGGAAGCTCGTGTGTGCATACGTCTCGGTTCTGACAGCACCTGAACTCCAGTGGTCACTGCACCACAGCTCCACTTATAAACTAGGAGTTTCATCCACCTGTGTCGGGGGCCGTCGCAGGGCTTCAGCTCTGCACGGCCCACCCCACATACTTTAAAGGGAAGAGGACGAAGGGAAGCCACCTTGTGTCACGGAAAGTGGTCTGTTTTGTCCCTGCCAGGTGGTCCCTGCTCAGTGCAGGGATATCACTTGGACAGTGACCTACACCAGTGGCTCAGCCCCAACACAGGGACACATATGTTTCTCTATTCAACTGAAATAAACATTTTACCAAAAAATATCCCACAACATGCAACTCACTCAGATATTTTCTATTCTCTCCTCTTCTACTCTGTGCTGTTTGTGACTCATTACGCCAACATCACAGCGTCCAATAGGCTCAGCCTGCCAGAGCACACTGCCCGTTTCACCGACACAGGGCCTTTGCACACGGGACCACACCAAGAGTCAGCTCACAAGCCGCTGAAGGGACAGCTGCCTCCTACTCACTGCTTTGGGCTGCGCATGATGTGCACAGAAGAGGCTGATGATCCCAGTCCCACAGCCGACATCCAGAATCACTTTATCTTTCAGGGATTCTTTATTCTGCAGGATAACATTGTGGTATTTAGTTGTTCGTGGCTGGTCTGCCAACATTTCCAAGTGAAGTTTCTAGAGGAAATACACATTCGGAATCACTGCTTACAATCTGAGCTATCCTGAGCTCTGGTTTAAGAAGGAAGATCAGAGACTGAGCTAACCCTCTTGACCCCCACCACCCCATGCCTAAAAATATGAGCAACATAGAGAAAACAAAAGACAAAAAAAAAATCAAAGGACACAAATACGCCACTAGACAAAAATAAAACAGTGAAGGAATGAGATGGAAGTTTCTAGAATCCTTCAGTTCACTGTGGTGCTGCCTAGAGATTCTCCCTTCACCTCCCCAAGAGCCAGGAGAGCAGAGAAGCAGGGGTGGATCACTGAGGAGATGGTGCAGACATTACCCTCCTGACCACTGTTCCCACATGAGACAGGAGGAACCACCAAATTCCCCATCAGATACAACTTGGCCAACTATCCATCAAGAGAGACCGTGGACAAGCCACCAGCAGAGATGCTAGAGGAGCACACAGGGCCCCACCCAAAACTGTAGCTCTGGAGGGAGGTAACAACCTCGCTGACCCTCAGAGGGTGAGTTCGAGGCCCCCAGTCATGTCCAGAGGGAGGAAAACACATGAAACCCAAGATAACATAAGACATCACAGGAATCACACTAATCCTCAGGGAAACAGAGAAAGCCTCCTCCAGATGGTTCGTGAAGCCACAGGTGGCAGTCAGAGCCCAGAGCGGCTGCACCCACAGCACCATCCCTCACACCTCACCTCTTAGATCTCAAGCTGCAGAAAACCCGCATGGCTGAGGGGGGGACAGTCAAGCTACCCAGACCATGTCAGCACAAACAGGAAGTCTGGACACTGCCTGCACGAGCCCATCGTGGCTCCTCATAAAGACACTGAAGACTGAAACACAAAGGGTTGGAGGGTCAGAGTAGATGGAGTCAAGACCCAGCCATCCTGCCTGCAGTGATCCACCTTAACAGAAAGTCAGAACTAGCATGCAAAGGTGCACCATGCTGATGCCAGGGGAAGGAAGTTAGATGGTGGCATTTTCATCACACAAAATATATTTCAGATCAAAGAATATTCCCAGCAACGAAGAGTCAGGTCATAGTAACACAGGAATCACTTTAGCAACAGGACCTAATAATTCTAAACACTTTTGTATCTAATAACAAAGCTTCAAAATACACTAAGTAAAAACCAATAGAAATGCAACAAGAAATAGACAAATTCACAATTATGATCAATATCCTTCTCTCGGTAGCTGAGAGAGAAGTAGAAGGAAAATCAGTAAGGGCACAGACTCAAACAATACTATCAACCAACTTAATCTGATATTTATAGAACACTTCACCCAACCACTTACAAAAATAATACATAAAAACATCTAGGGATAGATTTAACAAGAAAGGCAAAGCACCCAATATGATCAAAACCGAAAGAAAGAAAGAAAGAAAGAAAGAAAGAAAGAAAGAAAGAAAGAAGAAAGAAAAAATAAAATAAACCTTAAAACTCTGAGAGACATAAAACAATGCTCAAGAAATGGGGAAAGTGAGTGTGATGTGATGAACATGTCACTTCTCCTTAAATTAATGTAAACTTTCCATGCAATACCAATTAAAACGCCAGCCAATTTGGCCTGGGGAAGGGTGTACAACAAATGCTAATAAAATTAGCTTCAAACACTAGAGACCAGCCTAGCCATGAAAGCACTAAAAAACAGGAGGACTGCTAGAGACCTAGCCTCCCAGATGTTTAAAAGCTACAATAATGAAAAGCATCTGGAGCTGCAGAAGAAATAAACAGATCAATGAAACAGAACAGAGATTACACAAATAGAATTTAGAAATGTAACGTATGATAAACGTGCATTTCATATCATCAGGAAAAGGAGGATTATCCAATAACTGATGCTGGAACAGCTGAATATTTGTGGGGAAATTAAGTTGTAATTTTACCTTATTCTTTACAACTAGTAAGTTCCAGATTGATTTACATATTTCATTGTTAAATGGGGTCACAAAAGTCTAAAAGAAAGTATGGATATTTATAATCTTGGAGTGAAGGTCTTCAAAGTAGGACACAAAATCCAGAAGCCACAAAGAAAAAGGACAAATCAGACCATAAAACTTAGAGTTCCATGGGAAAAGATGAGAGGCAAGTGGTGAGTGTAAGTCCAGGCTAACCAGCTTATTCAACAGAGAAACTGACACAAATAAAAAGAAAAATGAGCAAATTATATGAAAGTTTACCTAAAAAAAATGGAGAAATAGAAAAGGCCAACAAAATATAAAAGGTGACTAATCCGACTTTAAAAAAAAGAAACTGGGGGCCCCGGAGTGGCTCAGTCAGTTGAGCAGCTGCTTTGGCTCAGGTCATGATCTAGAGGTTACATTTGGACCCACGTGGGGCTTTTCACTGACACTGTGGAGCCTGCTTCAGATTCTGTCTTCCTCTCTGTCCCTCCCCTACTCCCTCTCTCTTTCTCTCTCTCAAAAATAACCATTTAAAAAAAAATAAAAATAACAGGGCACCTAAATGGCTCAGTTGGTTAAGCGACCAACTCTTGGTTTCGGCTCAGGTCATGGTCTGTTTCGTGAGTTCGAGCCCCACGTCTGGCTCTACACTGGCAGTGCAGAGCCTGTTTGGAATATTCTCTCTCTCTCCCTCTTCCTCTCTCTCTCTCTTCCTCTCTCTCTCTCTCTCTCTCTCTCTCTCTCTCTCTCTCTCCCCCTTGCTCTCTGCCCCTCACCCACTCAGCTGTCTCTGCCTTTCTCAAAACAAATAAATAAACTTTAAGGATAAATTAAATTAAATTAAATTAAAATAACAAACAGAAACCAGAATCAAGAGATAACATATTTCCCTTTTAGGATTAGAAATCTGTTTTCACTGTGGCAATTGTGGTTGTGATATAAGCTTCCACATACTATTGGTAGGTGTATAATCAGCCAATCTTTCTGGAGGGCAAATTGGAAAGATCCACCAAAGCAAAAAACACCATACATACACCCTACAAATTTACCCAATAGAAATCTAGCAAACAGTAAACAAGATTTATGTAAAAGGAAGTCCATTACAGCATGGCTTATCATAATGAAAAGTCATTAAATAAACCACCAATATGGCTCTTTTAAAATCAACAAAATACTCTTTCTTGATAATTTGAAAGGTCTCATCATGTACATACACAGGTGGTTTTCATTTATTGTAACATTTTTGTCAAATATAACACACCTACCAAAAAAGTGTATTAAAAACTGCCTTACAGTCTGTCAAATATAGTTTTCCAGCAAACACTTGTGCAGCCAATACCAGAATACTGCCAGCCCCCCCAACCTTTCCACCCCAGCCTGGCTGATACGAAAATGAGGGCGGAAAACCTCCCTGAAAAGGAGAGGGAAGCTCTGAAGGGTGCGGCTCCTGCGCTACCACTCCAGCAGTCTGAAGGAAGAAGCCTACTTTACTACCCAGCACGAGAACGATTTTCTCCTGGCCTGAGCAGCAGCCCAGCCAATGAGAAACTGCCAAACCTAGCCAAGGAGAAGCAGCCGCCATCCTCCAATGGGCTTTCATTTCAAGCAGCCCCGCCCACCCCTTCTCCCTACTGATTGGTTCTCCAGACTTGCCTGTGCTTCCCTACAGCCTGCCTGCCCTGGATTGCGGTTCCCCTGCTATTCGCGAATAAACCGGCTTCGCTGGTATAATAACGATTTTATTTTCAAAGTTGACACCATCACAGGCCCCCCCCTCTTAACAGTAACCACCATCCTGATTCTCAGGGGAACCAGGTCCCTGATCTCCTTTAGAGTCTCACCACTTACATTCATAAACGATACCTTTTAACACTTTCTAATTTTACATAATTGAATCAAAAGTTCTTTGATGTCTTGCTTCTTTCACTCAACATTAGGTCTACAATGTTTATTCTGCAGGCATCTGTTTTCATCTAGCTTTAAAATATAAACAGGAGCTGTCTGGACTATAGGATTATGGGTCTTTATCCAAATTGGGAAAACACACACACACACACACACACACACACACAAACTAGTAAGTCAGTTATTCATAAAGGTATTATTGTTGACTTGTGTAACTTTTTTGTATTTTATTTTTAAAGTAAAATGTATTACTCTTTTTTAAATGCTGAGAAAAATTCATAATCCCATTGGTCAGATAATCTCTCTAAACAACCATGGGCCAATCCAGCCTACCACCTGTTTTTGTATGGCCTGCAAGCCAAGAATGATTTTTAATGGTTTTTAAAAATCAAAAGAATATGCCATACTCGCTTATGGTTTTATGACTGCTTCTGCACTACAATGGCAGAGCTGAGTAACCATATGGTCTACTAGCCAGAGAAAAAGTCTGCAAACCCTGCTCTAAACCATGAGAAGCAGCAGTCCAGGTGAAGCTAACTTTAAACTAGAGAGAAGAAACCAGCACCTGGCCAACTGAACAGGGATCTGGAATGCAATACCAGCACCTGGCCAACTGAACAGGGATCTGGAATGCAATACCAGGGTTCCATAGCTGCCGAAGTACTCTTCATCCTGCCACGTGTCTTCAGGATCACACTCCTCCAAATGCTTCCCAAGGTGGTTTGCAGGTATGTACCCGCAGCAGCCTGCACGCTCGCCCCACCACCAATCAGCAGTTGTCTGTCTCAGGACGAGAATTTTTTCCCCTCTCAAAAAGCTGAGCTGGAAAAAAACATACACAGAAGTCAAAATTCAAGAAAAACCTGAAAGTGGTATTTCAATTGTGGCTCAGTCATAAATCCCCCATAACTGGGGCCCAAATCACAGCTATTTCAAAAAGGACACAACAGGTAATTATACCAACTCACAATTTGTGAAAATGATACCAAGGTTTAGAGATTTTTATGGAACATCTACATGAAAGAAAAGCACATGGTATTTTTTAAAGGAAAGATGAAACATTTTCAAATGGCTTAGGACAGAATTTCTGAACAGCCGCTTCACAGTAATTCAGCTATGTGGTAGGTGATTCATTTACTGGGTTACAAAGTAGGAAAAGCTACATTCGAGTCAGTATCTTTATCTTATAGCCTTACTTTTCATTAACTAGAATAGGTTCTAAACCAAGGTTTCCAAACAGAAATTGGAGCAGGTGCTTCCCCCGATTCCTTACCAGGTATCTTTCACCTAAGGCTTGGGACTGGAACTTGTTAGGGTAGGAAGAGAAGGGTCACTCACAGGTCTCACTGGGCTCTAAACGTCTGAATACTCTTTACTTAACTTTGGTATGACTTCTTCAAATATCACATCTACTTCTGTCATTTAGCATACTGAATCAAAAAAAAACACGGACCGAGGCCCATGGCCACTGCACGTGAGCAAGTGCGTCAGGTTACCTGCGTCTGGTCAGTGGCAGAATAGTCTGCAATGGCCACAAACTCTTCTGGGTGCGCACTCTCCTGGAGATGCTCCTGGCCACCACATTCCATGAGACCCTCTCCCTCCTGCTCAAAGCAAAGGAAAGAACAGGAGATGACTATGGTGCTTCTCTTTCTGTCCATCCTAATAACTTGTAGCCTTTTGGTTATTTCATTTGGGTTCAAATGAAGATTCGTGTGACCAGATTTAATCATACGAGTTGAGTCATCTTCAGTAGCAGGATCAAGGGATCTCACCTTCGCTCTACCTTCATGTCTCTAGTACAAAATTATTAATACATCCTAAAGAGAACATCAAAGAAAGAAATAAGAGGCACTTTTAGCATCTACCTGGTAACTGACCCTGAACATCATCCTCAAAGTAGTGACCAGCCCTAAGAGAAAGACGACCTGTTCCTGGGCATCACGCTCTGGGGGCCTTGTCAGACCCGAGGGCAGAACTGCAGAATTGGGCAGGCCTCAGGAAGGTGCTAGGGACCGGCACAACCCTCGCAGCCTAACTCAGACTGCACTGCTGCTGTCACACGCTGCTCAGGACCCAGAAGGGGAGCCCTAGAGTGCACCTGCCCAGTCTCCACCTTCCATCAGAATAGACTTGCCAGGAAGACACCCATTGGGGGTGGGAGAACCTCCAACCACACATTCCAGTTCAATGAAGCAACCCTGTCCCCATATATACATTTTAAACAAATTTTCCTAAACATAAATGTAATTCACATTCTTTGGAAAATGTGTGAAAGCACAAGTGTACCCAGAGGAAAATTACAACCATCTGTAATCTTGCTCACTGGTCAGGGATAATGATTAACATACTAACATTTATATTCTTTCCAGCTTTTTTTTTTAAGTGTACATATAATATGTGCATATAGGGTATTTATGGAGATCATATAATTCTGCCTTGTGACAAATTTCCCACTCATTAAATTGTGAGTATTTGGGGCGCCTGGGTGGCACAGTTAGTTGAGCGTCCAACTTAGGCTCAGGTCATGATCTCGTGGTTCTTGAGTTTGAGCTCCGCGTCAGGCTCTGTGCTGACAGCTCAGAGCCTGGAACCTGCTTCGGATTCTGTGTGTGTGTCTCTCTCTGCCCCTCCCCTGCTCATGCTCTGTCTCTGTCTCAAAAATAAATAAACATTAAAAAAATTTTTTTAATTGTATTTTCCTCATTAAATTACTTCTAAATACATTTCTAATATCTGATAGTATTCCATTCTATGAATAATCTTAATTTATTTATCTAATCTCATTATGTATTCTTAAACTGTTTTCAGTTTTTACACTACAAATTATGTAAGACAAACTTTTTTTTTAAATTTTTTTTAACACTTACTTATTATTGACAGAGAAAGACAGAGCATGAGCATGGGAGGGGCAGAGAGAAGAGACACAGACTCCGAAGCAGGCTGCAGGCTCTGAGCTGTCAGCACAGAGCCCGACGTGGGGCTCGAACTCACGGACCGTGAGATCATGACCTGAGCCAAAACCAAGAGTCAGATGCCCACCCAGGTGCCCCACTTTTATAACTTCTGATATCACCACCAAATACCCTCCAGAAAGGTAGCTCCTCAGACCTACATAAGACTAAAAGAGGGGCACCGGGGTGGCTCAGTCAGCTAAGCATCCAACTCTTGATAGCGGCTCAGGTCATGATCTCACAGTCGTGGGTTCAAGCCCCGTGTTGGGCTCTGCACCAACAGCATGGAGCCTGCTTGGGATTCGCGCTCTCTCCACCCTGCCCCTCGCTCCCCCTCCCCCGCTCATTCTCGCTCTCTAGTCTCTGAATAATCATAAAAGAAAACAGTGAATGGTTTTCCCACACCCTTATCAACAGTGGACACGCATCATCACTCAACTCTGCCAGTTTGATGTGGAGACACTGTCTTTGTTAGTTCCGTTTGCCTTTATTTTTTTAATAATTTTACAATTTATTATTTTATCTTATTTTATTTTAATTTTATTTTTTGACAGAAAGCAGGGGAGAGGGGCAAAGGGAGGGAAAGAGAATCTTAAGTAGGCTCCATGCTCAGTGCAGGGCCCAAGCTGGAGATCAATCCCATGACCCTGGGATCATGACCTGAGCCGAAATCAAGAGTCAGACGTTGAACTGACTGAGCCACCCAGGTGCTCCGGTTCCATCTGCCTTTAATTTTTAGTGAGGTCAAACATGTTTTTCAAGTACTTTTTGGTCATCTTTTTTGTTAGTTGCCTATCTGTATCCTTTGCACATTTTCTTACTACAGTAATCTGATTCATTTTACACAGTATAATTTCCTTTTTAGCTTGCTCCCCTTCCCCTGCCCCTGTTCCACCTACATCATCAGCTTCTCACCGCCCTCCCTAACCTTTACCAGTCACCTGGCACATCCTCCCACACTTTCTCCATGTTCGTGTCACACACGCATCCATGCACACATACACCCACACACATGTGGTTTTTCTTCTGACATAGTTGTTTGTGAAGAATGTCACAAACCCTTTTATTAATTTTGGGGTTTTCTTACTCACATTATAACTTGCAAAAAAACCTCCCCAATTCTTAGAACTCTAATTTATAATTTCCAATGACTATATAATACTCTACAAAAGGAATTCTTCCTGATTCTTCAGTCACCCTTGATTGATGGACTTTCTCTTGGTGTCCAACTTTCTACCACCATAAACAACGTGGCCACAAACATCTCTACACATTTACCCTTATGTAATGATATCTTCCTTCTGTGGGATAGATTATCAGGGCTGAAAAATATGCACGGCTTTCATTCACACGTTTGCCAGATTCTTTCCATCAAAGGTGCAGCACTTCACGCTTCACGGCAACGCAGCGAGTGCTCTCTGCTTGAATACTCACCAGCAACCGGCATTATCACAGTCTTTAATTTTTTCCAGAGTTTTAGATATAAAGACACCACAAAAGTAAATATGTAGGGAAACAAGACTATTTCTTATCCTTTATAAGAAAGACTTAAACAGTATACGGAAACAATAATTCATTATGGGGCTTATGACATATAAAGAAGTAAAGTATGTTACAACAATAGTACAAATAGCACAAAAATGGGGACTGGTAAAGGCAAGTAATTTGGAGGAATCTTGCATCATGAAGTGGTCGGAAAAAAAAAAAGACTGAGATAGGTTAAAGATGCATATCACAATTTCTTGGGTAACCACTAACATATCAGTAAAAGATACACATGAAAAGCCAATAGAGGAGATAATGTGGAATTGCAAACAATATTTTATTAATCTAAAAGGAGGCAAGAATGGAGAAAGGTACAAAGAATACGCAAAGAAGAAATAGAAGAACAGCAAGATGTTAGACTTAACCATACCAGTCATTATGTTAAATGTTAACAGACTAAATACTCCAATTTAAGAGCAGAAGTTACCCAACAAGGGGGAAAAATGACATACCTATAGGCTCTTTACAAGAGAAACATTTTAAATATATGGACTTAGATTTAAAATAGATTCAAAATATTGGTGTATGTGTACCACGCAAGCTGGTACAGCTGTATTAACATAAGACAAAATAGACACAGGGCAAGAAATATTAATAGGTAAAAAGAAAGACTTCATAAAAATCCATCAATCTAGAAAGTAAAATCTACCCTAAATCCATGCACCAAGTAACAGATTCAAAATATATGAAGCAAAAAGTGATAGACTCAAAAGGAAATTTAAAAAAAAAGACAAATCCACAATCAAAAAGGACATTTTTGAAGCTCATCTCTCTCAGTAACTGACACAACAAATGGGCAAAAAGTCAGAAAGGACACAAAAGACTTAAACAACGCTAATAACCCATTTGACCTTAATGACATTTATAGAAAACCAACAACCACAGCAAACATGCTCTTTGCACATGCATGTGGAACATTCACCAAAACAGCCCATCTGACTAGGTCACAAAGCAGGCCTGAATAAACTTCCAAACGCTGAAACTTTAATAGTATCTTCTCTGAACAACATAATCAAGCCAAAATTAAATAACAAAAAGATAAGCAAAAATTCCTAAATGTCTGAAAATAGACAACGCATGTCTGAATAGCCCAGAAATTTTCTAATTTCCACTATAACATATTAGAAAGTATTTTAACTGATCAACAATGAAAATATGATGTATATAAGTGTGTGAGGTACAGCAAACTGACGGTCAGAGGTAAAGTTACAGCTTTAAAAACATATATTAGAGAAGGAAGGTTTTTTTTTGTGTTTTTTTTTTTTTTAACATTTATTTATTTTTTGAGAGACAGAGACAGAGCATGAGTGGGGAGGGGACAGAGAGAGAGGGAGTCACAGATTCCAAAGCAGGCTCCAGGCTCTGAGCTGTCAGCACAGAGCCAGACGCGGGGCTCGAACTCACACACTGTGAGATCATGACCTGAGCCCAAGTAGGACTCTTAACCGACTGAGCCAGCCAGGCGCCCCTTAAAGAGAAGGAAGGTTTAAATCAGTGATCCAAACTTCCATCACAAGATGCTATAAAAATAGAAAATGAAACCCAAAGTATAAAAGAGATAAAGAGAAAAGAGAAAAGAGAAAACCAATGAGATAGAAAACAGATGAACACAGAGAAATTCAACAAAGACAAAACTGGTTCTTTGAAAAGATGAAAGTGATAAAACCCCTTAAAGGTGATCAGGGGAAGGAAAGATAAAACACAAATTTTGAATAGCAGGCATCTCTTCTGTAATGAAGAGCGCTATTAACCGGATGAACACAAACAGTACAGAAATACTTCCATGACAGATGCCCAAGTAATTAAGAACTAAATAACAAGATATCATTTCTAACTCATCAGACTGAGCAAACTTTCAAAGTCTGATGCTCTCAAGTGTTACCAAGCACTATATGGGTTCCTGGCAGACCCGTAAACTGGAGAACAACTGATCACTATCTAGTAAAACTGAAAATATGCAATCCCTTCCACCCTGCAATGTCATTACTAAGTATACACCAGAGAGCACGTATGCACAAGGAGATGTGTAGGATATTTACTGCAGCACTGCTGGAAATAGACAAAAACTGGAAACATCAAGTGTCCACAAAAGGGAAATAAATAAAATGTGGTATACATCTACTGTATAACAGTAAGACTGCAACTGACCTGCATACATCAAGGGCAAATCCCCCAAAAGTAACATTAGTGGAGGGGCGCCTGGGTGGCTCAGCTGGTCAAGCATCTGACTTCAGCTCAGGTCACGATCTCTCAGTTCATGTTCTGACAGCTCAGAGCTGGAGCCTGCTTCAGATTCTGTGTCTCCCTCTCTCTCTGTCCCTCCCCTGCTAGCGTGCACACACACTCTCTCTCTCTCTCTCTCTCAAAAATAAATGTTAAAAAAATTTTTTTTCAGTAACATTAGTGGAAAAAGCAAGCAGCAGATGACACAGAATATGAAGCCACTTAAGTAAAATCTAAAAAGCACACACAAAGAGTATCATATGTTGGTCAAAGATGCCTATACTAGGTATAAAAACGTAAAAAAATGGTGCAGAAGCACAAAGATCAATTTATAATTCACAGTAGTATTTGCCTGTGGAAACAGAGGAAGAAGAATGGGGCTGGGGCACAAACTTTATCTATGGTTTCCTTCAAAATATATACATATATGTATATATATTTACATTCTAAAGCAAATACAACGAAATGTTAACAAGTTTCACTTTTGTGTGGCATGTACAAATAATGTTTGCAATATTATTCTATAAAGTTCCGACATTTTAAAAATTTCTCAAAAGAATAGGACATCCATGGAATTAAAAAGTTTTATGATTAAGAAAGATTAATGACACAACTATGAATCAAATCTATATATGAAAACCCAAATGAAATTAGAACAACCATTAGAAGGCTAGAAAAAAAAGAAATGTTAAAATTGGACATCACAGATATAAAAATGTTTGATTTTTTAAAAAAGATTATTTGAGTATTCATTTGGTTTTTAATTTGATATAATCAACATTCCTTGAAATGTAGGGTAATCTTCTTTTTACTAATAAGTTGAATGAAACTAGATGTGTTACAGGCAGAAAAAAAAGTATGAATATATAAATCACTTCTAATGTGTCTAACCTGCTTGTAAGACATTATGCCTAGGACCTTATTAAACAACTAAAACAATGTGCTTGCTTCACCAGCACAGGTACCAAAGGTAGGTTTCCTGGGAGGTGTTTATGATGCCCAATTCAGAATGCCATCTGTAATTTCCTCTATTTAAGCATCCCATGGTTGGTGGCTAAGCTCTGCTCTCTGCAATGTTCATAGTTTTTAAATACAGGTTCTTACATACCAGACCTGAAATTACCTGCAATTCACTTCTGGGGCAGTCATCTGACGTTGCCATGGTTCTCTTAGGATCTGCCGCATAGCTGCCGCTTTTAATGTTTCATTTTCCCCTCCATTTCTACTTTTGAAAAGAGAGAGAATGAGAAAATACTTTGTTACCCTGCATAATAATTAAGTTTGCTTCACTTCTACGGTCCATGATAAAGATCCTATGCCAGAAGGAAGTAAAACTGGTTTTTAAAAAATGAAACAGAAATCAAATTTATAAATGAAATTCTTCATGAAAACAATAGAAAGCATTTGAAATTTATGAACTTCTGTGTGTTTTCTTCACTAGTCTACAAAGATGCTGATCTTATTTATTGAATGAATACTGTTAGTTTCTGTTAGATTACTGAATTGATTTAAAACAACAAATTAATGCCAAATCTTTTCTTGGAACCCTGATAGCCTTCACTCCAATTAAAATTCCTTACCGTGAAAATCAAGGAAACCTCATTTGAAATGTAGTCCGGAGACCAGCAGGGGGAGCTCTCACACCCTACCACTCCTTATAGACCAGACAGGAAAAAGTTCACTTTCCTACCACAGCAAGGGTCTCCTACCCAGGCAGCAGCCCAGCCAATGAGAAACAGCCAAACAGCCTTAGCCCAGCCAATCAGGAAGGGTGACCACCCACACTCACTTTCCTCCAATGGACTTTCCTTCAAAGCAGCTCCTCCCAACTTCCTCCTTTTTTTTTTCTTTCTTTTTTTTAATAGAGAAGGTGAGCAGAGGAGGAGGGGAGGTGCAGGGAGAGAGGGAGATAAAGAGAATCTTAAGCAGGCTCTACGCTCAGCCCTGAGCCCCATGATGGGGTCCTGGGGCTTGATGTCACAACCTTGTGATCATGACCTGAGCCCAAATCAAGGGTGAAATGCTCAACAGAATGAGCCACCCAGGTGCCCCACCTCTTTTTTCTCTATATAAAGTAACCTTCCTCTCCTACACTAGTCCATTTGCCAGTAGTTTCCCCATAGTTTGCAGGTCTGAAATTGTAATTCCTCTGTCATTTCCAAATAAACCCACTTTTCTGGTAAAATAACTGGTTGTTTTATTTTCAAGGTCAACAGCACCTGGGGCTTTCAAGTGTTTCCACTAACAGGAACCAAAAAGTCTACATCTTCCAGAGGCTTTCCCTTCTCATTCTCAGTTCTCATTTTTCCCCGTGACCGTATAATCCATACTATACTCCAACATGAATGTGTTTTTTCTTACATAACAATTCTTTGTTTAAAATGCATGCTTCACTTATTCATGACTTAATACTTATTTTTGTGGGATCTATAATTACAATGTGAAAATTAACAGAACAGAGTCGTTTAGAATGGAGTCAGAGGAGGCCAGCAATGAGTGCTACCTGCAGACCCACCAGAAAGAGCAGATCCCGCAGTGGATACTACTACACTCTTCTAGCAGCAGAAAGGATTTCCTCCTCCCCCCAGCAACAGTACAACCAATGAGAGACTATCACAACCCAACCAATCAGAAGCCACTACACTTTCAACTCTCAGCCATAGACTGCTTATGCTGGATTGTAATTATCTGCCATTCTTAAATAAACCCAATTTTGCTGGCAAAATACCTAGCAGGGTTTTGTTGTTTTTGTTTTAGGGTTAACAACAAACACTAATATATATACATTGTATTTTCACTGGAAAACACTGGCACTGGGGCCAGGGCGGGATGGAGCCTGGACAGGGCTGGTTTGCTGGAAGGGGCTGGGGAGGGTGAGGCTGGATCCGGTTGATGGGGCAGGGCCAGGTGGGCTGACCAGCCTGCGGCGGGGGGGTGGGGGGTGCGGCGGCGGGTAGACGACCCAGGATCAGGGACTAGTGGCCAAAGGCAATAGGGGATGGGAGGAGAAAGAATGAGGGGGATATGAAGGGAAACACAGGGCTTAGATGCAGGAGTACTACCAGGGGTAAGGAGGAAAGGGAGGGGGCTCACAGAAGATGAGGGCTCGCGCAGACGAAAGTGAGGTGGGCACCTCTCCGAGAAGGCGTGGCTGGGGAAAGCGGCACCGCGGTGTTGGGCGTGGTGGTGGGGGGGGGGGAGGAACCAGGGTGGTGGGCGTGGCCGGGAAGGGGCGTGGCCCTGCAGTCGCCGAGCTCGCAGTCAGCGGCCAGAGCTCCTAGCACATAAGAGGGAGGTTCGGGGGTCTTCAAGGGGATAGAGGCCTCGGTCGGCCTACTGACGCACACGCCCGGCGAAGACCCTCACTTGGCACGTCCTACCTCAGTTCGGTCCAGCCGCCTGAGCTGCCCACAAGAAACCTACCTCAGCCGCCTTTCTCCGCTGAGTTCTGCGTCCACACCGCCGGTGCGGAGGGGCAGACAGCGCTTACCAGGAGCCCGAGCCACCGCCCTCGGCCCGCGCAAGCGCAGTACGCGCAGGCCGGCAGCGGACAGAACCCCTCCCTAGGCCCCGCTCCCTACGCCTGCGCAGTCCGCATTCGTCCCTAAGTCCGGGTAACGGAGCCCCCGTCTTCGGCCCCACGCAGGCGCAGTCGCTCAGGTCCGTCTAGGAGAAGGACCAGTTCTGGGCCAAGCGCGTCGCGCAGGCGCACTTCACGAGTCCCGTCTCCCGCAGTGGCGCGCACGGGGAACACGGAGCCCCCTTCTGTGCCCGCTGAGCCTCCTGTAGGGGCGGGGTCAGCGGTGGGGTTGCAGCCGGTTGTGGGTCCCAGCCTGGTTGAGGCGGTGGGTGGCGGAGACCCGAACCGTACGCGAGTTGGGGATGTGGAGCGGTGGCTGCCGGACCCGAGTTAGTGGAGGGGGGACAGTGGAGGCCTCACCCAGTGTTGGGAGCGAGGCAGCAGGGGCCGCTGCCGGACTTTGGTTAGGAGGTGGGGCAGCGGGGGCTGCGGATGGACCCGGGTAAGGGGGTGGGGCTGGAGGGGCCGGGACCGTACCCGGGTTAGGGGGTGGGGCAGCCTGGGCCAGGGCCGGACCCGGGTTTAGGGGGTGGGGTAGCGGGGGCTGCGGGTGGACCCGGACGGATTAGGGGGTGGGGCAGCGGGAACCGGGACCGTACCCGGGTTAGGGCGTGGGGCGGCGGGGGCTGCGGATGGACCCGGGTTAGGGGGTGGGGCAGCGGGGGCCGGGGCCGGACTCGGGTTAGGGGGTGGGGCAGCGGGGACTGCGGGTGGACCGCGATTAAGGGGTGGGGCAGCCTGGGCCAGGGCCGGACCAGGGTTAGGGGGTGGGGCAGCGGGGGCCGGGGCCGGAGCCGCGTTAGGGGGTGGGGCAGCGGGGGCCGGGGCCGGAGCCGCGTTAGGGGGTGGAGCAGCGGGGGCTGCGGCCGGTCCTGGAGTGGGGAACAGAAACCCATTGTGGGTGACAGAAATGGCAGATTTCTGGAGTAGGCCCTCCTTTTTTCTGCTTTTCTGTAATAATTCAGTTAGCTTTCCCATCCATGCTGTGAAGTGAGAACCATTTGACATTCTTTTCACTTGACAAATCAGACGTTGATTTAAGTTTTCATTTCACCAAGAAGTTTGATATTAGAAGTGAAATAGGGAAACGTTAGTGCCCTTACTGTGTGGTGGTCTCAAGGTGGGCAGGTAGCAGCACTGTAGTAGGGGTGGGGGGTCGGGGGGAGGTGGTAGGAAAAGGTAGTCAAAATCACGCAGACAATGGAGTAGTGGTTGCCCAGGGGAGGAGAGGAGAGTAAAGAGGTGAAGTTGATGGGTATGGGGTTTGCGTTTTTACAAGATGAAAAGAGTTAGGGAGCTGGATGTTGACAATGGTTGCACGCGAGGGAAATATATTTAATACCACTGAACTGTGCATTTATAAATGGTGAAGGTGGTAAATTTTGTGTGCATTTGACCACGATAAAAAAAAGCAGGAAAACAAACTGAGGAATGAAAAGGGAATTAAGTACATATTCTATAGATTTTTTGTTAATGTTTATTTATTTGAGAGAGAGCATGAGCAGGGGAGGGGGAGAGAGAGAAGAGAGAGAATCTGAAGCAGGCTCCACACCGACAGCAGAGAGCTTGATGTGGGTTCAAACTCCGGAACTGAGATCATTACCTGAGCCGGTATCAGACGCATAACAGCTTAACTGACTGAGCCACCCAGGCTCCCCTGGATTCTGTGAATTTTTAAAAGATAATGAACATATGATGAAGCTATATGTCAAAAATTTTAGCAAATCATAAAGTGGGAAAATTCCTTGAAAAACAACTTACCAAAACTGAACAAGAATATTTCGAAATGGGGCGCCTGGGTGGCTTAGTCGGTTGGCAACTGACTCTTGATTTCTGCTGGGGTAATGATCTCGTGGTGGTGGGACTGAGCCCTGTGTAAGGCTACGTGCTGAGTGTGGAGCCTGCTTGGGATTCTCTCTCTCTCTCTCTCTCTCTCTCTCTCTCTCTGCCCCTCCCCCGTTCATGGTGTGTGTGTGTGTGTGTGTGTCTTTCTCTTCCCCAAAATAAATAAATAAACATTTCAAAAAGACATTAGAAAATCTGCATAGTTCCATATTTGTTAAAGGAATTGATTTTATCATTTAAAACCTTCTCACAAAGAAG
The DNA here is from genome assembly GCF_018350215.1 of Panthera leo. Taxonomy (NCBI): domain Eukaryota; kingdom Metazoa; phylum Chordata; class Mammalia; order Carnivora; family Felidae; genus Panthera; species Panthera leo. The sequence goes on from NC_056687.1 coordinate 148,582, forward strand.
CCCAGATGGCTTCACTAGTAAATGCTTCCAAACATATTAGCAGAATATGATATCAGTGTTAAACATTTTCTTCCAGAAAATAAAGAAAAGTGCAATACTTCCTAACTGGTTCAATGAGGCCAGCATAACTCTGCTATAAATCAATCCAGTGAAAGATGAAATTACATATCATGACCAAGTGTGGTTTACTCTAAGAATGAAAGCTTGTTTAAAATTTAAAAATCAAAATTATTTCCACATTTCAGGTTATAGGATGAAAAACATAGGTGCAGAAAAAAACATTTCATAAAACTTGACACCCACTAAATTCACAAAACTAGAAATAAAAAGGAGTATCTTAATCTTAGTCATCTATTAAAAACAGATAACATAGCAAAATAGTGTGTGCTTTTCTCCTGGATTCAGGAAGAAAAGAAGGATGTCCTCTATCGTTTCTATTTAACAGTGGAAGGGTGATCTTACCCCAATGCAAGAAGGCAAAAGGAAGACAATGTGTAAAGACTCAAAGGAAAAAGTAAAACTCAATTCACAGATGGCATGATTGTGTATGCAGATAATCCAAAATAATCTATAAATAACGCATTATAATTAATAAGTGAATATCCTAGGCTGGAGATGAAGGACCAATATAGTAGCAATCAACAGAAATTGCAATCTAAAAATTCCATGTATAATAGTACCAAGTAACATCAAATGTCATCTTTCAGTAACTGACAACTGGACAAACACACACAGGATGTAGATCTAAACACAATCACACCAATGATTTAATTAACCATCATGTAATACACCAAACAACTACAGAATATACCTTATTAAGATCACATGGAATGTTAACCAAGATAGACAATATGCTTGCTGACCCATAAAATAAGTCGCAATAAATTGGAAAGATTGAAATCTTAGCGTATATTCTCTGACCGTAATGAAATACAATTAGAAATCTAGCAAAGTTCCAAATATTTGGAAAGTAAGCAGCATATATCTAAATAATCCATGGGTCAAAGGAAGAAACCAGAGAGTTTTAAAAAATTGAGTGTTAATGATTTAAAAAAAATTTTTTTTTAATGGAGCACGTGGGTGGCTTAGTCAGTTAAGTGCCCAACTTTAACGATCATGATCTCGTGAGTTCGAGCCCTACATCCAGCTCTCTGCTGACAGCTAGGAGCCTGGAGCCTGCTTCGGATTCTGTGTCTCCCTCTCTCTGCCTCTCCCCTGCTCGCGCTCTCTCTCAAAAATAAATAAACATTAAAAAAAATTTTTTTTTCATTGAGTGATAATGAAAATGTACTGCTGTGGTTTGAAAGTCTGTGTCCCCCAAATTCTTACATTGAAATCCTAACCCCCCTTGGGATGGTGTTCAGAAGTGGGGCCTGGGGAAGGAGATTAGATCATTGGAGCAGAGCCTTCAAAAATGGGATCAGTGCCTTTATAAAAGACTACCTAGAGAGCTCCTTGCCCCTTCCACCATGCAAGGACACATGGGGAAAAACCGCCTTCTGTGGCCCAGTAAACCCTCACCAGACACTGAATTTGCATGATCTGGGATTTCCCAGCCTCTAAAACTGTGAGAAACAAATGTTTATTGTTTGTAAGCCACACAGTTTATGGTATCCTTGTTATTACTATCCAAATGGACTAACATGTACATTAATATTTGGGGGATGCAAATAAAGCAGAGCTTAGAAAGAAATTGATGCTTTCAGTGCTTACACTAGAATGGAAGAAAATTTAAAAGCAGTGATCTAAATTTCCAATTTAAGGGGCACCTGGGTGGCTCAGTCAGTTGGATGTCCAATTTCAGCTCAGGTGATGATCTCATGGTTCGTGAGTTCAAGCCCCAGGTCAGGCTCTGTGCTGACAGCTCAGAGCCTGGAGCCTGCTTTGGATTCTGTGTTTCCCTCTCTCTCTGCCCCTCCCCTGCTTGCACTCTCTCTCAAAAATAAGCATTAGAAAAAAAATTTTTAAATAAAAAATAAAAAATAAAATTCCAATTTAAGAAGCTAAAATTAAAAAAGAAAAGCAAATTAAAAACAAAGTCAAAGAAAGAAAATATATTAACTAAATAAATGTTAAGTTAAATAAACAAGTCTGTGAACTAGGAAATAACAGAAAAAATTAACAAAGACAGAAGTTGTTTCTTTAAAAAAAAATTAATAGAATTGATCAATTTTTAGCAAGAATTATCAAGAGAAAAAAAGAAAAAAAACCTATCAATATTAGAAATAAAAAGGGGGACCTCTTCCCAGATCACACCAATATTAGAAAGATAAATGGCGGGGGGGGGGGGGGGGGGGGGGGGCGGGGCCTGGCTGGCTCAGTCAGTAGAGTAGGCAACTCTTGATCTCAGGTTGTGAGTTGGAGGCCCACATTGGGTGCAGAGATTACTTAAAATAAAATCTTCAAAAAAAAAAACAAAAAAAACAAAAAAATGGGGGGCGCCTGGCTGGCTCAGTTGGAGGAATATGCAACCCTTGATCTTGGGGTCATGAATTCGAGCCCCATGTTAGGCATAGAGATTACTTAAAAAAATAAAGAAAACATTTTTAAAAAGATAAATTAGAAGACCATGACCAACTTTATGCAAACACATTTGATAATTTGTATGAAATGGACAAATTCCTTTAAAGGCATTACCTTTATCAAAACTGACACAAAAGAAAATGAAAAATACATATAATAAATGAAATTTGTTAAAAACCTTCCCACAAAGAAAATGTCAAACGCAAATTGTTTCATTGCTGAATTCTATTAAATGTGTAAAAAGATATAACACCAACATTTAACAAAATTTTAAGAAAATAGGGGATGGACACTTTCCATTTGTTTTATGAGGGAAACTTAACTCTGATACAAGCACCTGACAAATAAAAGAAAATTACAGACTGATATCTCTCATAAAAATAGACACAAAAATCCTCAATAAAATCTCAGAAAATCAAACCCAATGATAAGTGGAGGGGGTGATACATTATTAAGGTGGACTGGAGTTTACCCTAGTAGTGCCAAATTGGACTATAACACTTGCAAATCAATGCAATTTACAATCTCAACAGAATAAAGGAGAGGAAACATATGATCATTCAATCCTTTAAAAATGTTTTAAAGGATTTGACAAAACTCAATACTCAATCATGATGTTTTTAAACATCAGCGACGCAGGCAGGCTAGATCCAAGGACCCAGAGGAGGGAGTCCAGCAGAGGGACTTGGGCTTCCTGCAGGACAGAAATCAAATGTGAGCCGGAAAGTGAAGGAGTGAAAACAGACTTTACTGAACAGTGTGAGTGACAGAGAAGAGGAGATGGAGTGTCTGGGAGACTCAGAAAGAAGGAGTCTCATCGTCGCCGGGGGCTAGGGGTTTATATTGGAAAGGGGTCTAGGGTACGTAGGTGTTCCTTCAGGAATAAGGAGTAGGGTCCCATCAAAGGCAAGTGTCAGGTGAATGATAGGTGTTATTCCATGAATCACCAAAGGTAGGGGGCATTGATGCCAGTGTCAGCCAAGGTTTGTTCAAAGTTAATGTCCCAGAACATGTTTGAGATCTGGCTCTTCTTAGATGTTATCAGGTGTTCAGGGCCTAGGACAAGACTCAGAAAGATTAACTTTTTTGCTTCCCCCTTCAAGTGGGAACAAAGCTTCTTTGGCTTTTTCAAAGGCAAAATATGGGACATGAGTAAATGGGACCTGGCAGAAAAACGGCAGAGATGGAGGCTTTCTACAATGGAGTTCCTCAGCTTCCCTACCTCATCAGCAAAAGTAGAACATCTTTATCTCTAAAAAGGCATCTTTTAGAAACCCTAACACAAAAATCATACTTAATGATGTTATACTGAAAATCCTCATTAGAAACAAGCAAATGTATCCACTGTCACTCCTTCAGTTCAGCATTTTATAGGAAATCCTGACCAGCACAATAAGGCAAGTAAAGCAATAAATAAATTAAAGGAATAGCTATTAGAACGAAAGAGAAAATTGTGTGTATTCACAGATAATTAGATTGCTCACATAGAATGGCCTAAGGAATCACAAAACTACTAGAATAAATAAGTGAATTTAGCAAAATAGGAGGATAAAGATCTGCATAGAGAAATACGTGTATTTTTATTTGCTAGGAACAAAACATTGAAAATGAACTTTTTTAAAACCCGCGTATAACAGCACTGTAGTGTGAGCTCCTGACAATTACCTTTTTCAAGCATCATGTAAGTGCCTAACGTTAAGCTTCTGAGTGCCAAGGTCTCCACTTCACAGACATCCATCTCCAATAAATACATCGCCAGCTACACACCAGATGAAAAGCCACAACACCCTGCCCATGAAGTTCCCTCTTTGAGAAAGCACCGGCTGACCTGACTTTTTGACCTCTTGCTTTTCCTTTCCTGAAATTCAATTCCTGCTCTTATGTTTAAAATTCACCAGACCTCTAAAACCCTAGGCTACCGGACTTGACCTCAATAAAGGCAGAACCCCAGGCCCATACTCTCCCCTCTTCCTCCTGCCCCCCCACCACAACCTCACCATGGGGTGCTGGACGCTTACCCTCCAGGAACTGTGAGTAACACACATTTTCAAAATTCCCTGAAGGTGGTTTCAGCTGGGCATCTTGCAGTCATGATAGCAAGGGCGGATCCAGCCACATTGGCTGCACCTGGGGGAGTCTGTGGGGGTTTGTGCAAACAGTGGGGCGGGGGAGTCTGTGGGGGCTTGTGGCAAACAGGGTGGGGGGTGCGGTGAGTGTCTCCAGGCATTTCAAGTCGATAGCGTCCCCAAGGATAGGCTGAGAGCAATGCAGAACAAGCATCAACTTAAATGCTTAGGAGTAAATTTTTATTGAAAAAAATTTTTAATGTTTATTTATAAATTTAAAGAGCAATGCAAAGGACCTAGAATAGCGAAACAATCTTAGAACAGTATTGTAAGATATACACCTTCTGACTTCAAGAATTGTTATAAAGATACAGTAATCAAGGCAGTGTGGTATTGGCAAAATGATAGGCAAAGAGATCAATGGGACAGAAAAGAAAATCCAGAAATAGACACTTTTATAGTCATTGATTTCGAATAAAAGTGCCCAAGCAATTTTCACGAGAAAAGTCTTCTTGGAAGATGTGCTGCAGGAACTGGCTATTTGTTTACAAACGATAAGCCTACCTGCCACTACATAGACGCTTATTTGGGATGGATCATAGACCCAAATATAAAAGCTAAAACTTTAAACTTAGAGGTAGCAAAGTTTCCTTAGATGTAAAAAGCACTAACAATAAAATTAAAAAATGGGAAATTAGACCGGGGGTCAGGAAACATTTTTTGGTAAAGGGCCAGGTAGTAAATATTTTAAGCCCTGCAGGCAGTGTCAGTCAGACTGCTAGACGCGGCCTTTGCAGCAGTATTAAGAGAGCTACGGGCAGTATGTTAATGAATGGGCGCAGCTCTAAGCCCAACAGGGAGCCTGAACTCACGACCCCCAGACCAAGCGTCGCATGCTCCTCCAGCTGAACCAGCCAGGCGCACCCTCCCCCGCTTTATTTTGGGTGCAGCTGTGTTTTAATAAAACTTTTATTTACAAATCCATTTGCCGACCATAGTATCAGACTATCAAAATTTTAAACTTTGCTCATCAAAAGACACAATTAAGAGAACGAATAAGTAAACCATAGACTGGAAGAAAGTGTTTGCAAAACATCTGCATATCAGGGGCACCTGAGGGGCTCAGTCCATTGAACATTATTAGGTCAGGATCTCATAGCTCTAACTGTGGTTAGAGCTGAACCTGCTTTGGATTCTCTGTCCCCCCTCTCTCTCTGCCCCTCCACACTTGTGCTCTGGCTCTCAAAGATAAATAAAACATTTTAAATTTGCATATCAAAAGAATTGTATACTGAATATATAAGACCCCTAAAACTCAGAAACGAATTAAATAAATAGAAATGGGCAAATGATTGAATAGACACTTCGTGAGAGAAATTTTACAAATAGTCAATAAGTACATTTTAAAAAAGTCCCTCTACAGTTTTAATCATTGGAGAAATAAATATTAAAATCCCAATGCTATACCTTTACACAGAACAGCTAAAATGAAAAACACTGACATCCAAATGTTGGCATGGATGTGGAGAAACCAGAATTATCATACGTTGCTGAGGAAGTAAAATATTACAGCCACTATGGGAAAATGGCCGTTTCTTACAAAGCTCAGCATACTACACAAGTCCACTCTGGCTGCCATAATTAAATACCACAGGCTGGTTGGCTAAACGATAGACATTTATTTTGACAGAGTTCTGGAGACTGGAGGTCCATGATCAAGATGCCAGCAAATTCAGTTTCTGGTGTCTCTTCCTGGCTTGTGGATGACTGCTTTTTCAGGGTCCTCAAATAACAGAAAGAGAGGTCTAGTAGTATCTCTTCCTCTTCTTATAAAGGACACCAGTCCTATTGGAGGGGGGCCTCACCCTTATGTCCTCATCACCCTCATTACCTCCCTATTAGCCCTGTCTCCAAATAGTCACATTGGGGGTTGGAGCTTTAATATATGAGTAATGAGTGGTTACAATTCATAACACATATATGTACCCTGTGGCTCACAAAAAGAACCCCAGGGCATTGTCCAAGAGAAATGAAAACATACATCCCCAAAATGCCTTGTCCAAGAATGTTCATAGTAACTTTATCTACAATAGCAAAAAAAGTTGGTACCGTTACAAATGCCAGTCAACAGGAGGATGCATATACACAGTGTAGCATATTCATACAATGGAACACACCTCAGGAAATTTATGTTGGCAAAAGCACTGCCAGCTTGGACTAAAAGGGACTGAGCTAGTTCAAAATGAAATAAGACTGGCTGTGAAACCCGTAAAGCCACTCTGGAAAACAATGTGGCAGTTCCTCAAAAAATTAAAAATAGATCTACCCTATGACCCAGCAATAGCACTGCTAGGAACTTACCCAAGGGATACAGGAGTGCTGATGCATAGGGGCACTTGTACCCCAATGTTTATAGCAGCACTTTCAACAATAGCCAAATTATGGAAAGAGCCTAAATGTCCACTGACGAATGGATAAAGAAGATGTGGTTTATATATACAATGGAATACTACGTGGCAATGAGAAAGAATGAAATATGGCCATTTGCAGTAACATGGACGGAACTGGAGGGTATTATGCTGAGTGAAATAAGTCAGTCAGAGAAAGACAGATATCATATGTTTTCACTCATATGTGGATCCTGAGAAACTTAACAGAAGACCATGGGAGAGGGGAAGGGGGAAGAAAAAAGAGTTACAGAGAGGGAGGGAGACAAACCATAAAAGACTCTTAAATACTGAGAACAAACTGAGAGTTAGTGGGGGGTGGGGGAGAAAGGAAAATGGGCGATGGGCATTGAGCACTGGGTGTTGTATGGAAACTGATATGACAATAAATTATATTTTAAAAAAAGAAAGAAAGAATGCTGCCTGTGGGGACCCCAACTTTCTACGGGCAATTATCATTCTGAGAAAGCCAGTCAGCAGCAAACATGGGCCATTCCTTATGGAAAAGGAAGGACACCTGATGGGGCAGAGGCCAGCATCCTGAAAACAGTGGACTGCGACGCCACTCCCAAAGAGTGCTGGAGAACACGGCGTTTGTGAGCCACTTACAAGGAGCAGAGCCTATTTACCTCCCTGGACCTGGGGACCCAGGAACACCACCCTGCAGGATTTCAGGATTTCCCTGGACCAGTGATGAGTATGTGCTTTGTACATACCCCTGTTTGGATGGGAGCATCCATTGTGTCTTCCTCCCGGTGTATCACCAGCATGGGCTGTGTGTGTGTGTGTGCGTGTGTGCAAGGAGGCACAAATGACTTGTTCTCTTTGTGCACAAACCTTGGGAATAAGAAATGAACCCAGCGAGCCTCAGCTACCTCTAGACCTGATTTAAATCATGAGATCCTGAATTGCAAGCCTGATGCCATAATTGGAGGAGGCTTTGGGGGTTCCTGAGATAGCATGAGCAATGCTTTGTGATGAGGGATGTAAATATTTCGTGGCCAGCGAGCTAAGTGTGGCCAAAATGGCCATAAGACTCTGCAGTTTTTCCCAGCACAAGGTAGGCCCATAAATCTTGGGCTGGTCTTGTGATGTGCCTGTAGAAGTAGCAAAAGTAATCTCAACATGCCATTCAGTTTCCATTGTCACACTCCTGACTGAGTCACTCACACACACACACAACCATACACACACTTAACACCAAGCCTCCTCCACAAACAGAACTACCTAGATGCCCAATGGTAACTATAGACAAAACAGTGAGGCCAGCTGAGGCCAGCATTAGAAATGGCTGGAAGAATAAATCCCAAACGGCAAATGCACAGAGTCACGAGCTAAATAAATACTTGTTTTAGAACAAATGTTGGGACAGTTTGGTATGCAGCAAACACTAACTGATACATCCATGAATGCTGATCAAAAACACAAGGTGGTGTCACCACACCCCCATCAGAATGGTTAAATTTTAAAAGACCAAAAATACTTAGTGTTGGTGAATATCTTGAGTCATCGGAGTTCTCATATGTTGCTGGGGGTGGGGAGGTCAACAGGTATAATTGTGTCAGAAAACTATTTGACAGTTTCTCATAAAGATAAACATACACCCATCCCGTAATCCAACAATCCCACTCACAGGCATGTATCCATCCAAAGACAAGCACGAGAAAGTTTCAGAGTAAAGACAGTGGGCACGAAGGAGTCTTCTGGGATGCTGGAATGCTCCACATCTTTAAAAGGATAAAATTGGTGTAGTATACTATGAAATTTACACAATATAAAGCACACCTCAATTGAAATTAATCTTTACAATGTCTTTAAAAAGACTTGTGTCCTCTACTATTTGTAAATAGTTTGTGGTTAGATGGTGAGCTGTGGTGACTTTTTAAATGGCTCTGAAATCTTTGACACCGTTCCCAACAAGAAACAGGCCCCGTGTTTCCTCTCCTTGAATCTGGGTGGGCCTGTATCTGCTTTAACCAGTAGAATACAAGGCGAGTAGTGACTTCCAAGGTGAGCTCATAAGAGGCCACGTGGCTTCCTTTGGTTCTCCTGGAACTCTGACTCTCAGGGCACCCCTCTCAGTGTCACTAGAAGAGCCCAGGCCACTTGAGGACAGCACACCTAGTGCTCTAGACAGCAGTCCCAGCTGAGACCAGCCTTCAGGTGGTCTCTTACCTGGTGCAGACATGTGACTGAGGAGGCCTCCAGGTGATCCCACCCCCATCATTTGAGCCATCCCAGCTGTTTGGTCTTCCCAGAGGAGACCCCATGCATTTTGGAGCCAGGCTGAGCCGTGCCCCTGTGCCCTGTGCCCTGACCCCTTGCACCCAGTGAGACCAAGACAGCAGTTGAGGGTTTCGTGCTGTCAGCTGGAACAGAACTGAGTACCTTGAAGTGGGATGCTGCTAGGACCTGTGGCGGAGCTCGGGGACAGGCCACAGAGAGAAGCTGGAAGGGCCCTGTGGACCGCGTCAGTGTGAGGCGGGCAGGCTTGAAGAGGCCGTCAGCCAGTCCCCAACAAAAGCAAGGAACTGTGACTGGAAGCCAAAGGAAAAGCCTCTAGCTACCAGGTGGTGGGAAGTCTGGCACCACGGCTACCGTGTGGAGGACGTAGAAAAGGCTCATTGACTTGTGGGGTCAGTTAAGGAGGTTTCCAGGCAGTGTTACGAGGGTCCCGAGGCACCTTGCAGCTGCACATAATAAGAAATGGTTAGAGAGAGGGCAGCCAAAGAAGAAATGATTCTGTGCTCACATAGACCTTCCAGGAACTGTGAAGGAGTCAGGAGCGGCTGGGCTCAGAATGAAGCTATGCTTCACCCCCATCCGTCCCAACAGAAGGTTCTCAAAGAAGAGAGCTCAGGGCAAAGACAGAATCTGTGGCACTGTTGGGAAAATGTGGTCTCAGAGTGACAGTGGGGCAGGCTGGGACAGTAAAGCCCTCTGAAAAAGTTCAATTGGCATCTGAAAGACCCATTCGGATGAGCCAAGGCCTTCTGTGGACCTTACGCATGCACCTCTCGGACCCTCTCACTTAACAGCCTTCCGGGAACCTAAGGGCATTCGGTCACAACAGTCTTGCAGGCCCCGACTAGCAAGGGGCCCATTTCAAAGAGGTTCTGGGCGTGGGTTGTGTCTCATGGAGTGAACGTCAGAGAAGACCCAGTTATTGGGAAATTGTACTCACGACGTCAACACCAGCTTGGACTAAAACCACCAGAGATAGCACAAAATGGAAAGAGGCATTTGGCCCCCTGTGCCGTGGCAGGCCTGCAGCAGACTAAGAAAACTACTCCGCTGCAAACACGGGCTACTTTGTATGGACAAGGAACAATGACTTAGAGGGTGGAACCAAGACCCCAGAATGCAAAGTTGGAAACCATGGAGAATCTTTCCCAGGGACACTGCCGGCCTCTAGTCAAGGAACTGGCGCACTGAGCCACAGTGGATTTCGGAACTGCTATGGACGGTGCCTGCTCTACATCCCACAACCCCCCTTTGGAGTAGGAGTGTCTTATTACGGCCATCCTAGCCCTGTCCCAGCACCGGTGAGGGGATGGAGTCAGGTCACTTGTCTCAAAATGAGCGAGAAACACACTGAAGAAGTCGTTCCCGAGGCGTCCCACTCATCTGCACGTGGGCCTGTTGTAGGTGGTGAGATCCTGGAGATCTAGCCGCCACAATGGGATGGGGCCTTGGGAGTCCCGGGGAGTTTATTTTGAATGTGAATATGGCCATAGAGCAGGCTGTATTTTCCAGTGTTGGCCCCAGCAATTTCTCCCTTCCCACATGATCCTCTCCAATGTGACCCTGCCACCTCTCCAACAGGTGAAGTCTAAATCCCTCCCTTAGATTCTGGCTTGGCTTCCACCTGCCTGCAACCAACAGAATGTGACAAAAGTGACCCACGTGACTTCAGAGATTAGGTCAAAAAAGTCCATGCAACTTTCACCTGGTTCTCTTGGGGTGCTTCCTTTGGGGAAAGGCAGACCCCGTGTGAGAAGCCGACAACCCTTAAACCACCTTGCTGGAGAGGCCACATGTCGGCACTCAAGTTGGCAGTCCCAACTCAGCCCAGCCTTCCAGTAGTCTTTGTCAAGGCACCAGGCATGTGAGTGAGGCCACCGTGGGCCCTCCAGACCAACTCAAGTGCCAGTTGAATACCAGCAAGGACCTCAGCGGACACCACCTGGGGCAAAAGAAGAGCCCTGCCAAGGCCAGCCCAAACCCTGACCTATAGAACTTGTAGGATCTAATAAAATATGGGGATTTTCAGCCACTAGGTTTTGGGGTAGCTTGTCTTGCACCAATAGTAACTGGAATATTCTGTCCTGTAAGAAAGTATCCTTCCTACATGTGTGATCCAGAAGGATGTAATTCACTGATGATGGAGTTCTGGCCACTTCTTAATAAAGCCTGTGGCTGGGGCACCTGGGTGGCTCAGTCAATTGGGCATCTGACTCTTGATTTGGGCTCAGGTCTTGATCTCGGGGTCATGGGATCCAGCCCTGCATCAAGCTCCACACTGAGCATGGAGCCTGCTTAGGATTCTCGCCCTCTCTCCCTCTGCCCCTCTCCCTCTCTCCCCTGCTCTCTCTCTCTCTCTCTCTCTGAAAATAAATAAACAAAGCTTTTGGCTACTGAGAGCACAAACAACACAGTAGTTTTTAAATGATGGAATTATGATTGATTTTTACTTATAAGGAATCTGATGAAAGTTTGGTAGCTCAGATATGCATACAAAACTCTTCCTACTGTATTGTTTCTAGAAATGCTCTTAGGAAAATAAAGACTAAAGACTGAAGAATCACATATAGGCCCATCTTCCTTTCACTTTTATTCATATGTTCCCCCAAAGACTTACTTTAAAAAGAGATACTGAATTTGCAAAAAGAAATACCTACCTCCAAAATATTATAGAGAAAATATTTCTCTTTTGCTTCTCTGAAGAGGAGGGTGTTTCCATATGCTGTCCTGCATGAAGGCAGCACTTCAGTGTGGTCAGGGCTTGGACTCTGAAGACAGACCAGGGCTCAAATCCTGGCTTTCACTCTCGTCAGTGATGTAACCTGGGTAAACTATTTCCCTTCTGTGAGCCTCCGTTTCCTGAGGATGAAGAAGGTTTGTGGCCTGGACAGGCTGAGAATTCTGAGAACGCCTGCTGGCTTCTTCCCCCTTCTCAAGGGTTTCTTCACATGTGCCCACCTCAGGTCTCCTTGTCGTGTGGGCGCTGTAGTAACTCCTGTTACTGGGGCCACTCTCTTTAAACTAAGGGTGGGTCTCTGCCTCAAAAAATCCTGCTGCGACCAGGGACAAGCCCTAGGCTACGCTTTTCAGACCACCATATGAGGGGCCCCGACCACCTCCAGAACTCAAAACCCGCACTGCTACCCGGTTCCTGGGGCCACCAGAGCACATCCAAGTCTGAGACCTGCTGAGTGCTCTGCCCAGTGAGAGAACACCGGGCACGCAATTCACCGTGGGGGGGGGGGGGGGGGAGGGGGGATGGATGGTTGTCACTCCAGGAGGGAGTTTGCCTGAGAGAGTCACCAAGAGCCCCTTCAGCCGCCTTGTGGTTGCAGGACCGTCTTGGCCCAACATGGCTCTCAGGTTCCTCATCCACCTTTTAGTTTCCAGGAAGCAACAAGGGCAGCAGGCCGCCTGGAGGGGCTCGTACCCACGTGCACTCTGCCCCGATGAGCGCTGGGATTTGCATTTTAGAAACTATGCCAGCAACTAACACTGCCCTTGTCTGCCTCTGCTTCCCATGGTCCTAGTTGGCCTCTGGCTCGGAAAAGGGAGGAAGCAAGCCTGCAGTTCAGACAGACAGAGGACCCCAGGCCTTCTGGAGGCCACAGCCATTCCAGGGACCCCCAAGTCTGCACCCAGAGCATACTGCAAGAGCCCTCCTCAAGAAATCTTTAAAAAAGTTTCAACATATTAAGAATTCATCACTTGAGCTAGTGATATAAAAATATTACATAAGACACATTTAAAAGTCTAAGAAGAGGGGTGCCAGGGTGACTCAATCGGTTAAGCATCCGACTTCGGCTCAGGTCATGATCTTGCAGTCCGTGAGTTCGAGCCCCTGCACTGGGCTCTGTGCTGACAGCTCAGATTTCTGTGTCTCCCTCTCTTTCTGCCCCTTCCCCACCCACGCTCTGTCTCTGTCTCTCAAAAATAAATAAACATTAAAAACATTTTTTAAAAAAAGTCTAAGAAGAGATCATTTTAGATGTTAACAAATTTAATATCAACTTATTCAATTTTATTATTTTAGGTCCTTAATTTCCAAAAATAGTTTATCCTTCCTCTGATTTCATCCACATATTCTTTACATTTTTATTTATATTATCATTCATTTGAACTATTAGATAATAAGTATACCTCTGGATATATTTCAGTTATATGAAAATTTTTAAAACAGTGCTGACTCTTTACAACATCTTTAACTTAAAGTTTGTTTTTAAAAAGCAAAGAGGGGGGAGCCTGGGTGGCTCAGTCGGTTAAGCGTCCGACCGGTTCAGGTCACGATCTCGCAGTTTGTGAGTTTGAGCCCCGCGTCGGGCTCTGGGCTGACGGCTCAGAGCCTGGAGCCGGCTTCCGATTCTGTGTCTCCCTCTCTCTCTGCCCCTCCCCCGCTCATGCTCTGTCTCTCTCTGTCTCAAAAATAAAAATAAACGTTAAAATAAATAAATAAATAAATAAATAAATAAATAAATAAATAGAATAAAAAGCAAAGAGGGATGCCTGAATGGCTCAGTTAGTTAAGCATCCAACTCTTGTTTTCAGCTCAGGTCACGATCTCATGGTTCATGGCATCGAGCCCCAACTCATCAGAGCCTGCTTGGGATTCTCTCTCTCCCTCTCTCTCTCTGCCCCTTCCCTGCTCGTGTGTGCACACGTGCACATGAGCATGCATTCTCTCTGTCTCTCAAAAATAAAGACTTAAAAAATACAGATAAATAAAAAACAAAGAATATTATTGTCCTACAATAGAAAACCACCGGAAGTTAGACGTCTCGATTTACACGTCTGTATCTTTCATCTTCTCCATTTTGTTTTTCACTGAAATCGCTAAGTAAGCCAACTCATGCCCACCTGCATGGGCATTCTTGCTGGAGACAGTTCAACCCCACAGCGGCATTTTCATACCGAGGTGTGTGAGTCCTCATCAGTTAGCTCATTTTATCAACTGAGGAGGGTTTTGTTGATCAGTTGGCTTCATGTGGTTGAGTACTGCGTGCCTGTTCTGGGCCCACAAGGGCACAAAGCCGTAAAAATGTGTGATGCTTACAGACAAGTTAAATTAAAAACTGTTCCCATTAGCAAAATACAAATAGGCTAAGACAGAGATTTTTTTTTACAGACTTTAAACCTGACATGGGTTTATGGCAAATTTCCAAGAGTCCTTAAAAGTTATAAAAAGTATAATCAGATAATAACCTGTAGCAGAGTTCTGCTGAGGGAAAAACAGTCAAGTTCTCTCTCGGTGCCTTTGCCTGAGTCAGTTCAACACCTTCTCCCTCCTCGCAGAGATGAGACCTCGTTCCCCGGGCAACGAACGACCTCACACACACACAGCAAGGCTGAGGACAGGGCGGGGTGGGGGATGGGGGGCTTTGTGTGGGGCACGCTCGCTATGCTCCAGCCTCCAGCTCCTTCTCAAAAAAAAAAAAAAAAAGAAAAGAAAAGAAAGAAAAAAAAGTTGAAAAACAAAAACAAAAACAAAAGCCCTGTTGTTTTGAGCTGGGTCCTAACGTTGCCATGGATCCAAAGCCAACCCGAGCGCCAGAGTGAATGCCAGAGCTGCTCACGCTGGGCCTGCCCTTCTGGAAGGGAGCACTGGTTTTGAAATGACTGGTTAGAAACCAAATGGATTCATGGAATTTGATGTGGTATAAAAATAATAAAATGTGATACCCATGAAATACAGATACTCCATCACGATTTGCCAAACTGGGGACCTCCTGGACTGTAAGTATTCAAAATTAGCCAATGAGTTCCTTCTGCATTTTTAGACCCTAATCTGTTGGCTCAGAAAGAAATCTCTGTCCCTCCACCCTTTTGCATCAGGAGCTTTCCACGGACAAGGACAGTAACTTTTGTGATAAATTCAGCACAGTAGGTGCTCTGCACGGCACATACATGTGCACAGGCATTTGTGTGATGCGTGTACAAAATCTCATTTACCCAGCAGCCATGCTCTCAGGGGTGCGTCTTGCCCCCTCTTTCACTGAGGCAGAGGAAGGTTAGATCTTGCTCAAGGTTCTCCACAGAGGTAGGACTCAAACCGAGGGAGCTCCACGACAAGGCCCCCACCATCGCCCCGTGGCCTCCTGCTGGCTGGTAGCAGTGATCTTCAGACCAGGAAAGGCAATTCATTCTCATCACCTTGACACTTGCATTTACGACCACAGAAGCCTTTTGTCCCTTCTCCCACGTCCCTTTAGAACACAGGCGTCCTATTCTCCCTACGGACATGGGTCACTGTAACGGACCTCGTGAGCAGCTTGGTGGCGGATGGCACTGTCCTTTGTACCAGAGAACAATGTCTCTGTCCAAGGCCTTTCCTCCTTGAAAACTCAAACCAGAATGCCTCTTCCTGCCCCCGGTGCAGACTCAGCTAGGCCTGGGTCTAGTTTCTGAATTAGTTGGTGCTAAGGGTTTGCTGAGTGCACGAAGGGTGGCTGAAGGAAGATGGAGCATCTACGTGATGGGGGAAGACTCTGGCAGAAGCTCTGTGCACCCAAAAGATCCACTAGCCTCTGCGTCCACTCCATCCACTTCCCTCTTGCTGGGAAGCGGACCCCCCTTTCCATGACCACTGACAGAGTGCCCATTCTGGGAACCCTCAGCCAGGGAGCCCTCACCATTAGGTCACACGGGGTGCCTTTGGCATCGAGAGGTGCTGTGGACACACTAGGGTTGGGCCCCCTTCACCCTTTCCCAATTATCCCCAAAGTTTTGCAGACTGAAACGTTGGGCATTTATCAATAGCGCCATGACCACGAACCAAGTGGATGGCTGTTGGCTATCGATATGGCAAAGCTAGACAAGTCAATTCAGTTGTTCACAGTGGACACCTGTCTTCCAGGGGTCACACCAGCAGTCCCTTTCAGCCCCTGGAAAACACCCATAGTGATGGTTATCCAAAACATCCAACTCTTTGTTGGTACACTGTCTCCCTAAGCTTTCTTATTATTTGGGCAATAGTACATATTCCTTTTATAGTGGGATATTTATATTTACAATGTCTTATTACCTCATGTGATATTGTGATATAATAAGAAATATATGTTTGGTCTTTGTGCCCCCCAGTTCTGAAGCCTTGGAACTCCCTGAGTGATGGGGTGAGGGGGGCATCTTCTGTTGTTCATAACAAGCTCCCTCCAACCACACTCGGGACTATGCTAATAAGGTGGGTGACTCTTTGAGGATGGGGGCTGGACTCTAAAGGAACAGGCCACAGGATCAGCAGGGGGAACTTTTAGCCCCTCTCCCAGCCTCAGGGAGGGGAGGGGAGGGGAGGGGGGCTGGAGATCGACTCAACCACCAGTAGCCAATGAGTTCATTAATCATCCCTACAAAATGGAACCTTCAACCAAACACAAAAGGATGGGGTTCAGAGAACTTCCAGGCCTGTGAACACGTGGAGGTGTGGGGAGGGGGATGCACCCAGAGGGCGGGGAAGCTCTGGGCCCTTCCCACTGCATACCTCGCCCTGTGCACCTCTTCCATTTCTCTGTTCCTGAGTCGTTCTAGCAAAGTACTGAACCCGAGGAGGGGGTCGTGGGAGCCCCCGGTTTATGGGCAGTCAGTCAGAAGTATGTGTGGTCCTGGGCAGTCTTGTGGGACTGAGCCCCTAACCTGTGATGTCTGTGCGAACTCCAGGCAGATTGTGTGAGAACCGAACCGAACGGTAAGACACACAGCCGTTGTCAGAGAACCGGTCAATGTAGGGAAAAAAACACATATGTGGTGTCAGACATGTTCTATCGGTAAAATACAGATCATAGCACATCAGTTGGCGGATTTTATACATTAAAAAACTGGCTACTGGTTTCAGGCACAGTGCTGTTGTTTTCCTCCATTTTGTCCCTTCTGCTAAGCTTACTCTCTCCATACAATATCTTTAAAATTTTTTATTTTGAAATCATCTTAGCCTGATATAATAGTAAAAAATTAATAAACATTTTAATTTTTATGGTTACCTAGTGCATTGATCTGGGTCCAAGTGGATGTAAAGAATTATGAAAGTACAACAACAAAGTAACTACACAGAGAAATCTCAAGGGCTCCCCAGGGATGAGGGAGAGCAAGCGTCCAAAGGAAGACAGACCGACAAGGACCCTTGCCCAAGGCTGGGCTTGGCTGGCTGCCCAAGCTGGAGCCGGTCCACAGCCCATGGGGCCCCGTGTGTTACTGCCAGCACAAGCATGCAAGACCCTGGCCACTCTCCACCCCGGCCTCGTGCCAGCGCTGCAGGGGGCACCCCGAGGAGGGATGAGGCAGGGTCGTCTCCTCGCCACTCCAAATGAGGGCAGAGAGCCACTCAGGCTCAGGGCGCCCTCTGCGAACACAACCCCTGCGTGAGCGCACCCTCATCCCGGCCTATCTGCATCGCAGCTGTGGACTTGGGAGCACAGAACCAACGCGAACATAAGGCTGTGGCTGCTGATGTGCCCATGAGCAATCTCCGACCCAGAACCGTGGGCCGCCTACCGACATCTCTGAAACAATGACACGCTATGTCCTTAGCTCACAAGCAGGGTAAAATCACAGCGCTCCCCAGTCCTTGACACACCCCTGGGGAGGACAGGTGAACCCAGGCTGCTGGGTAGGTGCACAGAGGACGCTGGGGTGCAAGCCTGAGCTGTGCAGTGACAGTTCCAAGAAGGTGAGGAGACCTCCAGGGCACAGGCAGGCTGAGGAGGGCCGGGGGACACGCAGAGGGGTGGCGAGCTGCTGTGAGCACAAGTTCTACAGCGTCCGTGTCAGAGACCCAGGGCAAAGTAACCACCGGGTCCAGGCCAGGCTGCTGAGTCACCGAGGGCTGTCCTCTCTGGACACGGGGCTGGACACCATCAGATGCTGTACAGGACACTGAAGCAGGACTGAGACAAAGCAAGACCCGCCCCACAAGGAGCAGGAGGAGAAGCCCCTGCTAAAGCCCTCTCTGCCGAACTCAGCAGGTGCGCAGAGGAGGGCCAGGCCGCGAGCAGTGCACAAACACTGAGGCGGCCAGAGAGGCGGATAATGATGGGCAAGTCCGGCCATTCGTCGACTCAGCATCTATCAGCAGCAACCCACATGCATGGGGACCCCTGGCAACAATTGAGTGCTTCTCTGTTTCTACCTTAAAAGACACACCGATTCTGTTACTGGTGGTTCTTCTCCAAATGAGAAGGTGCACAGTCCCAGGGCGGTCATTGTGCCCATCTCTGGCTCTATTAATTACCCCCCAAGTTCAGTCAGGGTTCCACTGAAAATTCAGTTACCTAAAGAGGAATGAAATGCTACCCTCCAACAGCTTGTTTGTAAAATAAAAAATGGGAAGGAGAAAGAAGAAAAAGGTTGGTAAATAAACACGTGTGGGTAACAAGCAAACGCTGTGCAAGCTTCTACAGGCCCATTTATGTAACCGGTCACAAGGTCACCATTGACACTCATGGCTTCCTTCTTCAACTACCCATTCCATATGTCCTTGGCCCTCAGCAGGAACCTGTTCTGGATTCCTTATTTTGGTGGGATGACCCAAACCTTCATCCCTGAAGGGCCCGGGTCCTCAATAGTCCTGCTTTATTTTTATTTTTTGGTTGCTGTAGTTTTCCAGTAATCCCTACTGGTGGTCATGGAAGTACTGAGAGATGTCCCAGCAAATGTCCTGTGTCCCCAGTCCTCCCTGCCTCTACTGTGTAGGTAACCAGACTCTCCTCTCTGACTCTCCCCTCCATGATTGGGATCAATTACTCAGGCTAGTGGATTAACCCTTTTTTTGCCTGACAGTTTAGAGGCATAAGGAGCCCAAAGTGGCTAGGTGGCAGTCTCAGCTTCTAATTCAGTGGGACCACTGCTATGACCCCTGAGGAAGCACTCCGCTCTGGAGACAGATCTCCAAACCATCTCAAAGTTGCCAGGACAAGAAACAAAAATTCTGCAAGTAGGTCATGAAGTGCACTAATGAGAGGGACACCTGTACTTCCAACTCTTGATTCCCAGACCTGCACATCCCGGCAATGGGGACACAGCCGCACATAATGGACCCTGATTCCAAGTGTGTATGGCATCCGATAAGATAGAACCCATCCTTTCAGGATGTTACCTCCCTTAACTGACTCTTCAGGAAGCTGTCTCGCCTTTCACTGTCAGCCCCTTCTGAGTTAGTGGACATGGGACAAGACCGGTGAATCTTACGGGCCTGAGCCCATCGCGGCATTTTCCTTGCTGTGGAATCAGTTCCTTGATGATACACAGTGCTGTCCAGAACGCCATTACAGTAGATAAGGCTTTTGTGACGTCATGGGTTTTGGTGCTGGCAGAAACAATACAGTGGAGGGAAGTCAAATCCATACCCAGAACATACATCTATTCCAGTGAGGACAAGTCTCTGCCCCGTCTGTGATGGAAGAGGCCCAGGGTAACCGGCCACCAGGCGCCTGGCGGCTCACCGCAGGGCTCGGTGTTGGCAGACCAGACACCTGGGGGCGGCAGGAGCTGGGGCAGCTTCGGTGAGGGGGAGTCCATGTTGTCGAGCACGCGCACGCCTCCACCCCTGCCACGTGGCCACTCTGTTCACGGGCACATGGAGCAAGCCCTGGCATGGCTGTGGCGAGAGCTGGCTGACACACACGGGGCTGATCATTTTCCTTCTGATTATGAGGAGACCCTTCTGCAGTGCACGCCCGTCGGCGGGCATTGGCTCAGAACACAAATGTGTTCACAGACTGCTCCTCGACAAAGGTCCATCCACACGCCTTCCCCAGGGCCTCCTGTCACCAATTTTCCAATCCTGTTCCTTCCAAGTTGCTGACCAACCAAATCACTAGCAACTGCCCCCAAATGGATACAGATCCACGCTCTGGCCACTGCTCACTCCAGACATAGTGGACAACCACAGGCACGGCTCAAAGTTCTGCCATGAGAGGATTCCTTTACCACTGTCCTTCAGGGTGAGCTTTGAGCGGGGTGCCGCTCTGTATCCATCCAATTCAGGTGGTGCCAGCATGGCACACGCACCCACCTGTGAGCCAGCACAAGCGTCTTCTGTCATAGTCAACAGCTTGTAAAAATACCCCAGGAGGGGCACCTGGGGGGTTCAGTCGGTTAAGCCTCCAACTGTCGATTTCAGCTCAGGTCACGGTCTCAAGGTTTCATGAGTTCAAGCCCACAGTCAGTGCAGAACCTGCTTGGGATTCTCCCTCTCTCTCTCTGCCCTTCCCGTGCTCACTGTCTCTGACTCTCTCAAAATAAATAAATAAACTTAAAAAAATAAATAAAGACAGAAATACCCCAGGAGTCCACAGACATGGATTGAGAAAAAGGAGGCAATGCAACAGGACTTGGTGTCCAAGGACTCAGAGCCACCTGCTCATGCCTCCTAGACATTTCCATTCGATAATACGCTACTGTTACACACACCCAGACTTATGGCGACGTGGATCAGACAGCACTTGAGCTGCATGGTTTCCTGATGTCCCAGGGTTAGGTGTTCAGTCTCCACTGAGGTCTAACAGCAAACCAGAAGCTGTTCTTTTTTTCTTTTTTAAAATTTTTTTAATGTTTGTTTGTTTTTGAGAGAGAAAGAGAGAGAAAGAAAGAGAGAGAGAGGCAGACTGCAAGTGGGGGAGGGGCAGAGAGAGGGAGACACAGAATCCAAAGCAGGCTCCAGGCTCCGAGCTGTCTGCACAGAGCCTGATGCGGGGCTCGAACTCATGAACGTCAAGATCATGACCTGAGCCGAAGTCTGACGCTCAACCGACTGAACCAGCCAAGTGCCCCTGAGAAGCTGTTCTCAAAATGGGAATAGCTAGCTGCCAAACAAGACACAGACTTGCTTCAAAATCCTAGAAGGACCCTCCTATCAGCGCTTGTCAGAGGGTCCGTACTGCGTCCACATGTGCCAGAGACACTTCAAATATCATCAGATCTGCAGGATCCTCTGAACCAATGGTAACACAGCTTGGCCTGCAGCCTAAACTTGCTCTGGTCCCCACCGGAAATGCCAGCCTCATGGATGGAAGTAGCACACGCACATGTAGTATATGTCATGTCTAAAGCCCCCAAACCTCAACCAAATGTTATGCCTCTTTTCCCAGCAGGTGGTGCCCGGGGGTTCTCCAACACGCTCCAGAGCACTGACACCACCCCTGGAACTTCACTGAGGTGGTGGCCCCTAAAGATTTGGGGGCCTTCTCTCCCCCCGTCCAGTTTGCAGATGTCTTACGAAGGCATCAGACCCAGTCAGCGTCCTGTCTTCAGTAGAGTGGGCCAGTGTGCTGCTGGTCAAGGTCTCTGTAGACAATACTCTGGCATTGAGCAGGAGAGCGGATGTATCCCTGAGGCAATGCTGTGAGGGTCTGCCTGCAGCCTGCCAGGTAAAAGCAAACTATTTCTGGTGGGTCTTAACATTGGTTTTGAGTAACAGATGCCCAGTGCCAGGGCCTGTGATGATCTTCTCCAGGAGAGATGTTGCATCTGGCACAGCAGCTGAAGCCACCAGCTGACCACATTTGCGACAGTCCCCATTCTCCCTAATCCACACGCCGTCTGCACAGGCCAAACTGGCAAGTGAAATGGGTTTGTGCTTAGTATCACCACCCCTTCTTATGTCAATTCTTTGAGAACGGCATTCATCTCTGAATTCTCCCAGGGGTGCAGTGTTTCTCAGTTTACTGTCACGATAAGAAGGGGAAGTTCTAGGAATGTTCCCCTAGCTTTGCCTGTCATAATGGTCCTCAGCTGGTATGTAAGAGTGCCAGTGAGGGGATTCTGCCAGTGGCCAACTATGTCTGTTTCGATTATACTTTCAGGTGCACCTTCTGGGCCCACTGTGAGCTGGTCTAGTTAAGACTCTATCACCTGACCACCACAAATTCCTACATGGACTAGTGGGCCATGGTGCCATTTTGTTGCCCCAGGAATTAGGACCAACTCAGAGCCCATATCTCATAACCCGTGGAGAGGTCTAAGTGTTTCCTTTCAGATCTAAATGTTTTCACTATGTGGTCACATTTGGGAGTAGCTGCAGGTCCCTTGGGGAAGGTATAAATGAAGGTTCTTAATGTGTACTGGCAATAAGTACAAGGGCCTTGTCTCAAGGGAACCTGGCCTCACCTTCAATCAAGAGACTCGGGGTCCAACCCAACTTAAGTCTGGAAACTTGGGAGACAGGCTGCGATTCTCCACACTGGTGATTCAAGTCAGATTTTGATTACCAGACCTGGAGTTTTTCCTGTCGTGTGGGTTAAGGACTGCTTGAGTAGGCTGTGCATCTGTCTCATTCCCAGGGACACTGTAATCAGACAACCACTGCCAAAGATCTCCATGGACCAAAGCATTCTGACTACTGGTATGCCCCTCTGCCATCACCCCACTGAGATTCAGGAAGCCTGTCCCAAAGGCACCATCTCACATGGTCATCTGTAGGCTATGAAGAGCTTCCTACGTGTTCTACTCAAGAGCATAATTCTCATTGCTTTAGTGCAGGGCTCTCCTGTGGAATGCAGGGGTAGGGACTAGATGTGCAGGTCACATGTGACTAGACCAGGGGTCCAGTCCAATGAGATGAGACCCCAAGTTGGGGAATTGGGAGAGGGGGCCAGGGTCATCTGGAAGTGTGAAGGCCAAGGAGGAACCGTGGGCCCCAGACAACCTTGTGGATGAGGGCCATGAGCATCCCTCTCCCAGGATGGTTTTAATTTGCCCTAAGTAGCTCCTCTGTCAAGAGGTGGTGCTGACAGCTGGTGAGGTCACATGCACCCTCCCCTGTTCTTGTGAAGTCTTGTGTTTGTGAGGTCCTGTGGGTGGGTACAGGGTGCCACCCCGGGGGCCCCATAGCACTTGAAAGCCCCTCTCATCCAGAGGGTGGAACCTCTCTCAGCCTGTGAGCCCTGGCACCCCTCTCCCCCAACTCTGCTCCCACAGAGCCTGAAACACAGTAGGCACAAGTCCCACTTGGCTGTCCCAGGAGGCTGTGCCGTGTGTATCCAGAGGGCAGGCCCCTTGCTTGGGCATCCAGTAGCTGAATGAATAGATTCCAAACTCCTTTTTTCTCTGCAGGAGTGGGCTGAAGCTGTTCTGTGTACACTGAAGGGTGAACACAGGGTGAACCCGTGCCTAGTGCCTGGCACACACCACCCAGTGCCCCTGCTTTACAGAACACACATGCATGTGACCCTTCACCAGGCATCAACCTGTGGGGCAGCCGAGGACATAGGATCAAACCACACCACTCAGATCCTACCTCATGCAGGTGTGGGTGCAGGCTGGGGGTCTAGGACGGGACAGCTCAAGCCCCAAGGCTCGCAGCTCAGTGCTGTTTCCAGGACATACTTCCAGGTATTGAATAGTCAAGAATTTCCTGGTAAAACAGATGACAACAAAACAGCTGTGACCACGGACATCTTGCATCCTGATCCTTCGAACGTGGCGGCTGTGAGCCCGAGTCAGCAGAAGGGCCCTGATTCGGATTCAGATGTCCTTTGAGGAGTTTGAGGCCACTGCTTTCTGTGTAATTTGGCTAAAGGAGTGGCTGCCTTTGGGGTTCCACTTGGAAACAGCTCAGGAAGGGTACAGCTGAGGACGGCAGGGGGTCTGGACCCGCTTTCCTGTGGCCGCTGTGAGGCCCCAGCGAGGGGAGCACCAGCAGCACCTCTGCGCAAAACAGAGGCTGACAGTCTGTGAGGTCGCGCCAGGGTGAGGGAGGAGGCCTTGGGGTGCACCTGGCAAGTGTCCTCCATCACATTAAATGAGGCTGTTCCCCTCAAATATCAGGGATCTGCTTTGCCATGTGTTTCTGGAGCAGCCCTTCTCAGCAGGGTCGCGGGGTGGGGGGGTTGCTGTCCAGGCGGCCTTGGGGTGGCCAGGGCGAGTGGGGGCGAGCAGGGGGAAGGCTGGGAGGCAGCAGACGGCGCAGGGGCCTCTCCGCTGGAAAGCAGCCCGCGGGCCCTTCGTCCTTGTGTTCAGCCTGTCCTTGGAAGCGCCACGGTCTTGGCTGCACATTTGCTTTGTTTGAATCAATTACTCGGTCTCTCTCCTCGCCCCACCCCCAACCTTGCCTTTAGAGGAACATCAATATTCATGTATAAATTAAAAAATAGCACAAAAAGCTGACTCTCTACTTCCTGCCCCACGGGCCATTTTCTTCCTTGGCCCAAGCGCAGTCCTGGCTCCCCAGCAAGTCCCCGGGTGGCCGCCGGTCAAAGCGGCCCTGTGTGCGGGCCTGGCCGCCAGCTGCCCCCACCCCCACCCACCGCCCCCATTGGCTGCCCGGGCCTGCAGCGCCGCGCCCCACCGCCCGGGAGGAATAAGAGGCGCCCCACAACACTCCTGCCACTCTGGACGCCACAGCCAGGAGGTGACAGGAGCGGCCACCAGGAGCCACTGACGTGAGGACACTCAGGGAGAACCTGAGGGAACCGAGAGGGTGGGGTGGGGTGGGAACTAGGTGTAGGTTGGAAAGCCCTTTTCGGATGATTGGCAGCATTTCATACATGGGGAGCTTTTTTCTTTTTAAATTTAAATGCAAGTTAGTTAACATCCAGTGTGGTCTTGGTTTCAGGAGCAGAACCCAGAGATTCATCTCTGACATATGACGCCCAGTGCTCATCCCTAAAAGTGCCCTCCTTAACCCCCATCCCCCACTTAACCCCCCACCCCCACCCCTCCGCCACCCCCACCGTCATCAACCCTCAGAACCCTCAGTTCTCTGTATTTAAGAGCCTCTTATGGTTTGCCATAAGTCTCTGTTTTTATCTTAGTTTTCCTTCCCTTATTACTGCTTTGTGGACATGAATGCGTCAACTCTAGGCAGCTAGAGGTTCACTCTGCCTGAGTTTTACACCACAAATCAGAGAACCCTCAAGGACAGTGGCTCGAGGTGGCTGCTGACATTTCCGCAGAGGTACTAACAAACGTTGCTTCTTCCCTAACTCTCTGAAGAGCAGGGTTTCTGCTGAGCATGACTGGCAAGCAGAGTGAGGTCAGCCCTACTCAGAAACAAATGCTTTCCTTTCCTGTTGCTTGAGTCCTGGGTTTGCAACCGCTTCTCAGTTTTCCCTCAACAAGGAAATGCCAGGGTCCCCCTGGACACCACCCAGAAATTACATGACAATTGGGAGGTCTTTACAAGTAAATTACAATCTCGGTCAAAGAGTTTTTGTGGGTTTAATTTCTTCAGTCTTAGAATTTCTCAGGGAGGTAGGCCGCTTCCCTGGGGGGCGGGGGGAGCCCCTCACCACATCCTGTGTGTTGTGTCCTTCCAAAAGGAGTTCAAGCCCAGACGCCCTCTTGCTTTCCACATAAAAAGATCAATGCAGGAATAAGAGGCAAATTAATGCAAGAATAACATTCACGGAACTAAGTGGAAAGGAAATATGGATATTTGATTTCCATTTCTCTTAAAAGATAAGCTTTAAACCATCCATTGTTTCTTAGCAAAGGGAAGAATTTAAAAGGAAAAAAAAATTTAGTGTGGTTATGAAGAAAATTACATTATATGGAGTTTTCAAACATATGCAATATGTTTTACGCCTTTCCTTCAAAAAAATCCCACTAGGGGTGCCTGCGTGGCTCAGTTGGTTGAGTGTTCAGCTCAGCTCAGGTCGTGATCTAATGGTTCATGAGTTCAAGCCCTGCACTGGGCTCCAAGACGACAGCGCAGAGCCTGCTTGGGATTCTCTCTTTCTCCCTCTCTCTTTGCGCCTCCCTTGCTTGCATTCTCTCTCTCTCAAAATAAATAAATAAACTTAAAAAAAAAATCCCATTAGTCATACTTCACAAAAAAATAATTTAAGCTCTCCTTCCCTGACGTATCACAGACTTTGTGAAGTATCAGAATGATGCAAAAGTTTCTTGGGTTTCTTGTTTTGTTTCCAAAAAAGAAAACCTGAATGTAAAGGATAGGAAAGAATGAAATGTTAAAAGATTTTAATCTATCTGAATTGTTCTATCTATGTGTGATAGAGCTGACTTTTAGGGACTGTAGGGCAAAACAAAGGATACTGATTATTAATAGGGTGACTTTAGCAAAGATGAGGTCAAGACAAAAATCCTCAATCCTTTCTCTCTGAGAAATCAGAAATAAATAAAATTTTAAAAATTTCTTCCAGTTTATTTTCTAGATATAAGTGACATGTCCAACACGGGAATGATTTTTCCACAATTAGATGTAGTTCTCAGATCTATTTTGTTTGTTTGTTTTTTGATGGGGGACATTTTAATCAACAGAAATCTGAATTTAAAAGTCACAGATAATTTCAAATAATGATCTAGAAATTGAATATAATCTACCCGGCAGACAGATGTGGAGGCTTCTCCCTCTGGGACCTGGGGGGAGGG
Organism: Panthera leo; assembly: GCF_018350215.1. Lineage (NCBI taxonomy): Eukaryota > Metazoa > Chordata > Mammalia > Carnivora > Felidae > Panthera > Panthera leo. The sequence goes on from NC_056687.1 coordinate 175,175, forward strand.
GTTACTCATCAGACCTGCCCCCCGCCCCCCTAAGTACCCCCAGAGCTGTAGGCCCGAGTCTCAGATCTATTTTGAACTGTCATAGAACAAAGATTTTGTCCTGGTCGGAACTCAAGGCCATAGGTTGGTAAATTTCTCTGGCTGAGTGTCTCAGTTTTTGAAACAATCGACAAATTGTCCTCTGTAAAATGTACCTAATTCCCAGGATTAAACAGATATATCCTGCTTGCAGGCCACGGTCTGAGGTACATGTGGTGAATGAAGTAGGAAGTTTCATACTCTGATACCTGCAAAGAAACAGCAGCTCCCGGCACTGCGGGGGCGGGGAATGCTAGTGCCCGGCTGTGGCTCAGCCTCCTGCCCCATTTGTGCATCCCTGCCTCAGAGCCAGCCTCACTCTCTATGGCTTTATAATATATTTTTGTTTCTGGTTGGTCTTTGCGGATCTTTCATTGATCTTTTTCAAAAATGTTTGTGGCAATTCTGCCATGTTCGTTTTTCCAGTTCAGTTTTGCAGCTTTTTGGTCATGTTCCTCACCCATCAAAAAAAAAATAAATAAATCTCTTAAAGATTTTTATTTAAAGTGAGTTAAATGTATATATTATTAGAAAGGAAAGTTCCTGCATTTTTATGATCTTTAGAATCATTTGCAAGAAACTGCATTTTTCTTGCTCAACTTATTCTCAAGTAATATGTGTGTGTTGCTTTATGAGTTTATGAATAGGATTTTTCTACCATGTTTTCTAATTGTTTATTGGTAGAATACAGGAATACTACTGATTTTTGTAGCTTCATTTTGCCCCTGGCCACCTTACTTCCTTCTAGATAATTCTAACAGCTTGCAGTCAGTGCTCTGCTCCCCTGTACTGTGTCACTTCATCTTGGAGCCCTGCAAGGGCAGAGGGTGGCCTACTGGGAAGGAAGCAGGAATCGACCCCCAGGCTCCCTCACTCCTGCACTACAGTCTTTTTGCTGAAGTTTCCCATTGGCCAAACCCAACCAGAAGCCAGAGGCCACGGGGACAGTGAAGGGAAGGGAGGGCAGGAGTGGCTCTGAGAGGCAGACGGGACAACTGCTCTCAGCCTGCAGGGGAGATGAGCCAAGGCCAGTCCAGCCCCTCCTCTGGTGCAGGGGAGATGAGCCAAGGCCAGTCCAGCCCCTCCTCTGGGTTGAGGTCCGTAGAGCGAACGCATTAACTGTTCTGTGTGCAAACAAGGCAAAAAGCATGAGAAGGAATCTTTCCTTTGTGGACCCCTAGGATGTCTGAGCTGGAGAAGGCCATGGTGGCCCTCATTGATGTTTTCCATCAATATTCCGGAAGGGAGGGCGACAAGCACAAGCTGAAGAAATCTGAACTCAAGGAGCTCATCAACAATGAGCTTTCCCATTTTTTAGAGGTGAGTCTTGCTTTTTAAAAACGACAGTTTGCCATTTTCTTCTCCACTTAGAAAACCACCTGGACACTTCCTCTTTTGAGCTTCCCTGAAAGTGATTCCAGTTACATTTCAGGACTCCTAGGATGCTTCTGAAAACTTGTTTGTGCAACTGAACCCTCACTAGAGAGGCTAGCTTAGATGACCCCGCTGTTTTCATTTTCATCTGTTTTGTGTATAGTAGGAACAGCAAGGAAAAACTGCTATTTCAAAGGCAAAAGCACAGGTTCCAAATAATGCTGACTCTTCTATGAAAAATCTAAGGATTTACAGCAATAATGACAGAATGGGATGAAAAATATACTCATGACTTATCATGGGCCACAATTAACATACAAGAAAGATGTTAAAGATAGGCTCTTGATTTGAGGAAAGGACTGTTTTTGCTTTAGCTACAGGTTTAGCATCTGCCAGCGGATGCCATTCACTCAGCAAACATGACTGAGCAAGCACTATGTTTGCCACTGGGAGAGACACAAGCCCGAGGACACGGCCTCCGCGTCTGGGGCACCCAACCTGGCACGTCAATGAATGGCCACAGCCTACTTGACTGAGGGCATGAGAAGGGCCCTGTGCCCTCTGGAGGCTATAGGGCTTTTCAGGGGGATCCATGGAGTAAAAGACCCTAATTTAGGAAGCTGCGTGAGTGGTCCCGATAAACCGGTGGTGGAAGTAGGTCCAGATACCTATCCTGGACTCACTTCCCCGCCCACAATCTCCACTGCCTGCGGGTCAGTCACCCATTGTCTCCACTGCATACCAGTCTCATACCCTCGAGGCACTGAACTGCAATCCACCTGGCACCTGACCTTCCTTTAGTGTCCAGAACCAAGTTCACCGAAGTGACCAATCACACACACAGGAAATGGCCAAACAATGAACCAGGGCACTAAGGTCTGACCAAGAGCTAATTCCGGGGAAGATGCCAGAGCACCAGGACACGGCCCAGCTGCACGGTGACAAAGAGCCCCCCTCCGGAGCCAGCTGAGCCTCTCAGTGCATGATGAGCCCCAGGGTCCAGCAGCAAGGCTGGCGGGTTCTCCTGTCCACGCCCCGACCCAACTCTCCATCGCTGTGAATGGCACCGCCAGGTCAGAGGAGGCGCCTGTGCGCTTAGGGGTAGGGGGCATCTTCTGGGGCCGATTTCAAGACTCGTTTTCTCAGGCATGCAAGTTCAAGTGGCAGTTGGCCACCTGCACGTTCAGTTCTCCCACCAGTTCCACCTTCTAACAATCAAAAGTCCCAGTTTCTTCTGTAACAAGGATTGTTCTAAGGATGAAATGAGATAGTGTTGGTCAAGTACCAAACATACAGTGAAAGTACTTACCAATAATTATTAATTTTATAACAGGAAAAACTTAGCATGTGGGAACCACAATTTATAAAAGATAAATAGTTCATGGCAAGCACATCAAGATGTCATGAACATCTGTTGGCCTAGTTTTGTCAGGGTAATTCCAGGCTGGAGGCAAATCTATAATGGGATTGAAAGAGTGTACTGCTCCCCTCTGTCTGAGGCAGATGTTTCCAGGTCCCATCCAACCCCACTGGAACCAGTCCTTCACGTTTTTATATCCAGCCAGCTACACGCGGCTGCTTCCGGGCAGGCTGTCTTGCTCCGGGGCCCGGCCATTCCGAACCAGCGCACTTATGCTCTTTGCTCTTCGTGCCCCGCCGTTCCCACCACGTGTGTAGCCCTGCACAGCGTTGGCTCCTCTCACACCACTTACTGGGTTTCAGGGTTGGGCAGCAGAGTCATCGGAAAAGTCCCATGATGCCAGAAAGCAACTCAAATGGCAAAAAGAACACAAGGAGTTAACAAATAAGGACTTCCACACGCAGAAACAGTGAAAACCTCGGGCGGAACCAAAAGTTCATTTTTTCTTCCAAGATGTTTGCTTACAACACGCTCGGGCTTATTTAGAACGTGTGTTTTAAGTATAGTGGAGCACAAGCTGCAGTTTTTCGAACCTGGTTGTTCCATTTAGTCTTTTCAAGTAGCCTGGGGCCCAGCAGACTCAAAGTAAGGTGGAAGAGAAGGCCCGGACCCCCAGAGACTTCTGCCCAGCCAAGAGCCCCCTGGTCACAGGAAAAAGCTTTCTGGTATTTTGCATTTTACATCTTAAGTTGCTTCTGATACAAATTATTAAGGTGAGCCAACGATTAATCATGTTTTGATGGCTCTAAACTTCATTTAAAAACAAGATGGGCAATGTCTCTTCTATCTCCTAGGAAATCAAGGAGCAGGAGGTGGTGGACAAAGTCATGGAAACTCTGGACAATGATGGAGACGGCGAATGTGATTTCCAGGAATTTATGGCCTTCGTCGCCATGGTTACCACTGCCTGCCACGAGTTCTTTGAACACGAGTGAAGCGGAGAGAGCTGTTCCTGTGGCAGAGACGAAGGTCACACAAGGACGCAGAGGGCAAGGGCTTGCAGGCTAGTAGGAGCTGAGCTTTCCAGCCGTGTCGTAGCTAACTAGGAAGCTTGATTCGCTTTGTCAATGACAAATTGAAAACCTCTTTCCAAGGGCCGTCTTCCAATGGCCCCCGTCACTATCCCTGCCCCGTTAGGCACACGTGTTAGCTGACTGGCCCCAGGGACTCGGTCACGACCGCTTAGGAGAGTGGGTTCTCGGTCACGGAGCGTGTGCTCCGCCCGCCGTCACGGCTGCGGAGAACCCTAACCCAGAAAGATCAAACCGGAACCAAAAACGACTCTGGACGCTGGTGGCTTCCTTAAGTCTCCACCATTGTCAAACACACAAAGTTTTGCCCACCATCCTTTGAAAAGGCTGCCCTCCCTTAAATCTGTTCTCATCGGCGGCGCACAGGAATGTGCGCGGGGCACATCGTGGCGGCGCGGTGACAGCGATGAGCTGTGGTGAGCTGTGACCCCGGGGAAATACTCAATACTAACGGTCCTAAAGGAGGAACATGTCTCCCAAGCCACCAAGCACTGGCATTTTAATTGTGACCGCGACTGCGGGTCACAGTTCCACACTCAGCGCAACTCCCCCGAGAGGCTCACAGCTCGCTGGGTCTGTGGGGGGACGCGTGAGCGGCAGGGGGAGCACCGCCCGCCCGAGCGGAGACGGGCGTTGTGCAAGTAACTCTCTTTGCTTGGCCTCCTCTCCTGTCCCTAAGGCGGTGGGTTCCTAAAGGGACGTGTCCGGTCTGTTGGGGTCATTCCCCGCTTGTCTGTGCCCGGCCGGGGTCTGCCCACGGCTGTTGGGAGAGTCGGTGCGTGTGCAAAGCTGAACTTTATGCTTGGGTATCCACGAATGCAAATGTGTTCTAAATATTAACAATCACTTCCAGGAAAATTCAAATTAACCTCATCCACCCCTTATTCCGCTGCTTTTTTTTAAGTGCACAGACTTGGAAATTCATAAACCAATTGATTGCTTGTATTTGCATTAAATAAAAAGAGTCCTGTAACAATCCTCCGTAGCCCTTAAACACGAAACCACGTGAAATACCTGCAAACCTGGAAAGAGGAGTGAAGTCAATGGCCTGGCATCATCGTCACCGCAGACGCTGCACTCCCCAAAGTCAGGGCAGGTGCACAGGGCCAGGGACACTGGATGGGCGTGAGGTGGGTAGGGGTGTGGTGTGAAGGGAAGCGGCATAGATGGGGCAGGGTGCAGGGGGGTGAGAAGGTGCCTGGAGCAGTGTGATGAGGAAGGAAGGGGGTGGAAAGGAGTGGTGAGATGGAGGTGAGGCAGGGTGAGGAGGAGGGGTGATGCAGGGTGAGGGGGGCGGGGGGGTCTGGGTGGAGGGGGGTGGTAAGAGGGTTGAGGAGGAGACACCAAGAGAGGGGTGGTGTGCGGTGAGGTGGGGGTGAGGAGGAGGGGTGAGGGGAGGGGAGGCAGGCGTGGTGAAGAGGGGTGTGAAGAGAGGGGTGAGGAGGTACCTGGTGAGGTGGGGGTTAGGGTTAGGGTTGGGGCCGGGGCGAGGGAGAGGGGAAGCAGGAGTGGTGAGGAGGGGTGTGATGAGGTAGGGGTGAGGGTGAGGGCTGAGGTGGGGGTGAGGAGGGCGGCTGAGGGGTAGGGCAGCACCAGGTGGGACAACCCCCGGCCACGGGCTCCTGCCAGGAACTTCCAGCCTGGTTGGCGTCGGGGTGGCCTCCCCCGGACTAATCTACTAATGGGCTAGTCCTCGGAAGCCGAGCTGTGATTGGTCTGGCCGGTCACGTGCCCAGGGGAATGGGGGGTGGTGCCTGCACGGGCTGGGAAGAAGCGGAGGCCGTCCAGGCATTTGGGGCTGGGGACTGAAGCCAGCACGTAGGGACCGTCTCCAGGGTCCCCTCCCCTCTCCCCGCCGATGGCTTGCCCTCCCAGCCCTCCCCCAACCCTTCTCCCCCCCTCCTCCCGTGAGGGGGAGCACCGTGTCAGGACAGGCGTCTGGGACGCTCCTTTGTGCTCTGGCAGGTTTGCTCCCCACAGGGTCACTGGCACCTGCTGCTTGTCCCACCATCCTGGCCCCATAGAGCCTTGCAGTTGTTGACCTTGGAAATAAGACAGCCAGTAAAATCACCAGCAAAATGGGTTTATTTAAGAATGGCAGAGAATGGAGCACTTGGGGGGCTCAGTCAGTTGAGCCACCTTGATTTCAGCTCAGGTCGTGATCCCAGGGTCATGGGCTGGGCTCAGATCCTGCTTGAGATTCTGTCTCTCTCTCTCTCCCTCCACCCGTCTCCCACACGCTCTCACAAAAAAAAAAAAAAAAAAGAAAGAAAGAAAAGAAAAGAAAGGAAAAAAAAAGAACATGGCAGAGAAATTGAAATTCACAACGTGCAAGGTGTGACAAAGCACAGGCGGGTCCAGAGAACACAGGAAAGTTGCTTCACAGAGAAGAGGAAGGTAGGAGCGGCTGCTCTGAAAGGAAGGTGCGCTGCAGGCCAGTGAGGACAGCCGGTCCGGGACCAGGGTCAGTGCTGGGACAGCTGGGGCGGGAACACAGGACGAGGAGCAGGTCTGGGAGGACCAGGGGGTCCAGCACAGCTGTCCGGCTCGGCCGCGGCTGGCATATGCCTTGCGCAAAGGGGTCAAGGTGCCAGAGGGAGGAGGCTGGCAAGCGGGCTCTGGGCTACAGCTCACACGGTGTGTGTTCATCACCAGAGGACCGCCTGCTGCGTTAGCCAGAAGTTGGGTGAGTCCCTGCTGGTACCTCCCCTGCCCACTTGGATCCAAGAATCTCAAGGTGACTCAGTTCCCAGATGTCCACCCGGCTTGCAGACCAGACAGGAACAAACTGAAGTGTACTGGCCCCCAGCGAGCCTGCCATAGCTGCTGCTGAGTGTCCCTGGTGGTTCCCCCATCCAAGGGGTGCTCCTTCACCCTGAGGAGGGAGGCTGCTTCTCAGCATGTCTGCACAGCCACCTCCAGGGCTCCTGGGGGCTTCCTAGCACAAAGACCCCTCATTCCAGGTTGTAAAATGCCCATCCTCCTCCTCTGACCTCGGCTGGGGGTGACCCGCCCTCACCTCCAGGCTAGGTCTGGGAACGGGTGGTTAACGTCCCCACAAGGCTCCTGGCCGGCACTGCTGGTCTGACTATCCAGAAGCTGCCGCAGGCATTTCCAGGTGGGCAGTGGGCAGGGGCGAGGTGTCCAGTTGGGGCAACGACCTGTCTCAGGCATCACCAGGGAAGATCAGCTCCTGGCTGAAGCCAGGAGCAAATGCCACTCAGTCAGTCACTGAGGACCTCAAGGATGGGAACGCTGAATCGTTCATTTTTTTATTTTTATGTTTGTTTATTTTTGAGAGACAGAGTGCGAGTGGGGAGGGGCAGAGAGAGAGGGAGACACCGAATCTGAAGCAGGCTCCAGGCACCGAGCTGTCAGCACAGAGCCTGATGCGGGGCTCGAACCTACGAACTGTGAGATCATGACCTGAGCTGAATGAAGTCAGACACTTAACCAACTGAGCCACCCAGGCGACCCTCCCTGGTTGGGTTTTGATTCAATCCGGTACTGGTTTCGATGGGCTCCCAGTGGAGGTCCCACGGCCAGAAGCAGCTAGACCAGCTATGTGGAGGAGATCACATTTGACCAATGAAGAGGAAACCTCACATGGGGCAGCTGTCCTGGTGACTTAGGTGGCTGTCCTGTGCCCAAGACAGACAACTTTGTATAAGGACAGGAATAAAGAGAGGGCATCGAGTTTCTGGATCTTACTACCATTCCAGTGGGGGGACTAACTTCCAGCCAAGAGGCAGGCTTTCTCCTCCCCATAGAGTAGCCACGGCTCGAGGATTGTGGCCTGAGCAATAAGGCTTTACTCCTTGAAAAGCCTCTGAAATGAGAGTAAAGGAAGGAAAGAGTACTTACCAAGTTTGCACCGGCTCAGAGTCCAGATAAAAAGACGCGAAGCCGCACGTTGGGTGCCAAATGATGGGGTTGTGGGGCCACGGTGGGGTTCGGAGCTGACAGCCAAGAAAAATTCTTGGAAGACATCTTTGGTGCAAAAAGGTCATTTTATTAAAGCATGGGGACAGGACCCGTGGGCAGAAGGAGCTGCCCTGGGGTTGTGAGGAGTGATTTATTATATACCTTCAGGTTGGGAGGGGGTCAGGGACAGCGTAAGTCTAACGGATTTTGGAAACAACGTTTCCAGGACCTCAAGGGGCTAGAAGTTAGGGGAAATGTCATTTATTACTGTTTAGTAAAATCTCAGTTATGAGACCCTTCTGATGTAGACCAGGGGGCCACAAGCCTGGAGTATGATTGCCAGCATATATCTTGGGGCAGTTGAGATAAAGGAAGTAGACTTACAGGATCCTGGGGGGTCGGGATAAAGTTAAGGCAAGATTCCCTTTTGCCCCCAGCCAAGTGTCATCATCCAGGCAGCTCAACTCCTAGAGGAAGGTCACTCTGCCGGTCTCAGGGACTTGTTAATGGGCTGTAGGCAGTAAGGGAATTTAAGTTTTCACTTGCCTTAGTTTCCCACATCACCATGGCAAGCACTAAAACCCCTTTCCTTTGTTCTGGGTGGCCAGGAGTGTCTGAGGGATATCCTACAGATCCCACCCGGGGGCAGGGGTGCTTGCTTGTACTTCCCCCTCAGCTTGCCCCAGCTCCCTCATCGGGAACAATGGCACACTGCTGAGTGACACGCCTGCCTTCGGAGCTCGGCAATCAGTGGAGGCAGGATCGCACCTGAACTTGCCTTCTCAGCTTGCCTCTCCTAGCTTGGAACCATCAGCTTACAAGCTGGGCGAGGGGGATCGGGCCCCAGTATCCTCAGTGGCATCTCACCCAAAGGAGAGGCTCCATGCACAAGGTGGCTGGGTGGAAGACGAGGTTATGGCTGTGCTGACCGTCCTCTGAAACAAATCAGCTCTATTCATAATCTGAAACTAAGCACCAGTAACCATAGTTTGCATAAAATAATTAGAACATTTTAAAAAACAACCTAAATTAAGAGGTGCCTGGGTGGCTTTGTTGGCTGGGTGTCTGACTCTCGATTTCAGCTCAGGTCATGATCTCATGGTTCGTGGGTTCAAGCTCTGCACCGACTTGTGGAGCCTGCTTAGGATTCTCTCTCTCCACCGTCCCCCCCCCACCCCCCGCCCCTCACCTGCTCACATAATTTTTTTTTAAGTTTATTTATTTTGGGAGAGAGAGAAAGCGCGAGTCAGGGAGGGGCAGAGAGAGAATCCCAAGCATGCTCCCCACTGTCAGCACAGAGCCCAACGTGGGGCTCGAATTTACAAACCGTGAGATCATGACCTGAGCTGAAGTTGGACGCTTAACTGACTGAGCCACCCAGGCACCCCTAGACGTGATAATTCTTAAAAATTTTTTTTAATGTTTATTTACTTTTGAGAGAGAGAGAGAGAGAGAGAGAGAGTGAGAGAGACGGTAAGCAAGGGAGGGGCAGAGAGAGAGAGGGAGACACAGAATTGGAAGCAGGCTCCAGGCTCTGAGCTGTCAGCGCAGAGCCCGACACGGGGCTCGAACTCACAAACTGCGAGATCATGACCTGAGCCAAAGTTGGCTGCTTAACTGACAGCCTCCCAAGCGCCCTGAGATGTGATGATTCTTAATGTAAAATGGTTCCTACAAATCAACCAAAAAACCTTTGAGTGCAGTAAGAATTGCTGGATCCGAATACAAATGAGAAACAAAAACGACACATGAAAACATCTTTAACGTGACTAGACGTGACAGTTACTTGACTGTAATTTGGCAAGGACTTATTTTAATCTGTCAGGCTGCTGGAAGAGGCCCTTCTACCCTTCTGGAGGGCAGAAGGCACCCAACGCTTCACACAGGGCATGACCTCTGACCTGTCCACTCTGCCTGAAGGACCCGCGCCCGAGGCAGCACCTGTCGCCGCGGACGTGAGGACTCGGCACTGCTGAGGTGTAGTGTTCAGTGCTGGTGTGGACAGCGAGAGGAAAACGACCTTCAGTCACAGCACACCCGTAAGACACGGTTGTTAAAACATGTAGAAGATATATATCATAGATTAAAAAGTCTGTAATTTATTAAGTACAAAAACTAATATAAAACCATATGATCCTAATTTTGTAAAAATCCTTAAAAAGAAAAAATTAAGCCCTGAAAGGATTTTTGTTAAACCCTAATGCTGCGATTAATCAGAGGTAGGATGATAGGAGATCTTAATTTTCTTCTTTACACGTGAATGTGCTTTGTAGATTTTATGCTATCGGCATAAATGCTTTTATATTCAGAAAAAAAAAAACGCATGATAAAATACATCCTATATGGGGTAATTTAAAAAACATTTTCACACATTTCAAAGTGCAGAATTACAAATAGTCAATACCTTTTATTAACATAATGATATAAAAAAATTTTAGTGTGATATACAGAATTCCCAGAGAGTACTTTTAAAACATTTTAATGCGCTTCTTAAAATCTGAATTTACAAGACACCTTGTCTTACTGCCACTGACCTTTCAGTACAAAAATTTTACAGTATTTGTTTGCTATAAAACTACAACATTAAGATTAGGGTTAGGTAGTTTTTCCCCGTTGGCCATCCCGTTCTAAGGAATGTCCATGAGTCCGCCGCTAGAACCTCTGTATGTCAGACAATAAGTTACACAGATTCTGTACATAATTACAATAGAGTTATTAGAATTCCAGTATGCTGTGACATACTAGCCGCAGCTCAACACCACAGGCAACAGAACTACTATGCACGTGCTATTTGTAGCCAAATATGAGTAGGATGTGAGAGTCCGCCCACTTAGCCAGACCCATTTGGTGGTGAATTTAAAATGGTAGAGAATTAATAATAGCTTTGTTAGGCACTGTTCCAGGCTAATTCCTGAAAAGCCTGGTTGTTCCTAGGAAGCATGCATAATTCATAAACTTTCCCACCCTCAATCCCCCCCAAACCCCACAACTTCATAACACTCTTTAATAGCTATATAAAAATAATCTGTCTTAAGGTTTGAGCTTTGCTTCAAATTCTTAAAAGTATCTAAAGGATTTTACATTCTCTTCTTTGATTTAGGTTTACTATATTACATCAGTTTCATCAAGTTTGAATAAAATAACTGAATATGGTTTGGCCAAGTTTTATAGGCACACAATTGAAACTGCGAACGCCAGGCGGGCAGGGGTCTCTCCGCAGCCCCCAGACTGCATGCAGGGCGCTCAGCAAATAGCACGAACGACCTGAAAGCCTCAGACGCTGCCGCCAATGCTTCCAAGTCTGTCGAACTGTAATAAAAGTAACAATTCAACACAATTCCATGTACCGAGAAGAATTCATATTGTGGAGTTACCACAACAGGTACTGTAACGGCACAGCATGGAGTCACAAAGCTGGGACAGTCGTCTCAGACTAAATGCTGGTTAATCTTCCCCAAACAACGCGTCTAAGCTGACAGCCCCAAATGGCACTTACTGAGTATTCGTGACAACAAATGCAGACAACTGGGCACACCTGTTTCAATAATGAAACCAGCAGAGGCAGTGCCGTGTGGCCACAGCAGGGCCTCGGGTCTGAGAGTGGGGAGGGCAGGCCAGGACTGCCTCCCTCCATCACTCTGCTCCTCCCCAGGGGCCTCAAGTTCTTTCTGGCAGGAATTCTATACATGAAGTTGTCATTTGAAGTGAGAATAAATAATTGAATTTTTAAAATCAAGAATGGTATTTTTTAGCCTAAAACAAGTGCAAACTCGCAGCACAGCAGAGCGCTCGTGATCCCTTGCCGCAGCCACTCCAGGCCCCCTCGCGGGCGCCCACCTGTTCAAATACCGACTGACAAAGGTCCTCGAAGATGAAAACATTTCTTCAAATAGTCAGGAAGTGGCTCCTAAAATGAGATTTGGGGATCCTTGGGACGGGTCCGTAAAAGCAGAGGGCACAGCATTCCATGAAGACTGGAGTCTTTTCTGGTGGCTGCAGACAGTGTGGTGTCTTCACAAGCCCCAACACCTCTGACCGGCTCCCGCACCAGGAGGCCGGGGACCACACCTGTCTCAGGAACGTGGGGTCGACAGGCGGCACTCACATGTTGTAGGCGACATAGATGGGGTCCAGCTGGTCAGCCAGGAAGCCATCGCGCAGGTGCATGCGCTGCTTCTCGCCCCGAGAGTTGATGGGGATCACACCTGGGTCCACAATGACCACCACACCCACGACCAGGTGATGCTCCTCCAGCACGACGTTTGTCACCAGGGCCACCAGGTCCAGCGCATCCTGCTCCAGCCCATCCAGCTCCACCACCACCACCAGCAGGTTGGTCCAGGTGAACACGGCACTGCAGGGACAGGGAGGGGTAGATGGCATCATGCATGGGACGGGCACAGGCTTCTGGGAGCAAATGGACAAGTGGGAAATGGTGCAGGTACAGGGTAGTTGGCCTGCACTACTGCCCAACATAATTTGAAGTTGGGCTAAATGTGTTTTATGGGAATCTGTATTCTAATTGAAGTCCTTCATAAGAACCAGTAGTATTATTTGATGTTGAAAGCTGTATGTGTCCCAATTCAAGCTCCCTTCAAAGTGAAGTCATGGTGAGTCATGACCACTTAAATGTAAAAATTCACATTAAAAACAGAAACACTTCAGGATAACTGTAGACACCTCATGTTTTGGGGGCCAGACTCTTGCTTTACAGGTGGTCGGGAAACGAGAAAGAGAGGCTGCGAGGGGCTTGGGGTCTGCTGCTGGAGAGGCAGGTGTCCGCCAGCACACCCCCCCCCCCCCCCGTGGAGAGCGTCTGCAGGGACAGAGGCTGCAGGGACAGGGGCTACCGGGCAGGGCGGGACGTGGCTCTCACCACTCGGCGATGCTCCTGTGGGCTCGAACCACGGACGTCTCGATGTCTATGGGGTGGTAGCGCATGCCTCTCAGCTCCAGCGTCTCGTCCAGAGATCCGACCACGTACAGCGCGTCGTGCCGCTCTGTGAACACGGTGCAAACACCTCAGAAGGGCACCCGGGGAACGGCGGCACCTTCCACGTATCCGCAGCAGCCCCGAGCCGCGCTCTGTGGGACGGGGCCCCGCTGTCCACACAGCAGGTGACAACTGGGCCTCCTTGGAGGTGGTGCCGTCCCCTCGGTCCCACGCGAGGGCGCCTCTGCAGCCAGGAACACCTCAGGAAAGTCAGGCCAACGCGTGAACACATATTTAGAAATAATCTGTACCATGTCTGGAAACAAAACAGCATCTGTAGGGACACCAGAAGTTCTGACTCGATCTGGTAAACCTGCTGTGGCCTCGGGGACCCTGCAACTTTCAGGGTCATGCAAGGGGAGGGCCTGGTGGCCTGATCACTAACACCCCCACATCCTCAGCAGAGGCCGAGGGTCCAAGGCCGGTGAGGGACACCCACAGTGGCAAAACAGTAATATTCAGAGAAAACTGCTATCAGAGCACCCCCAAGTCCTTCACCCCCGCACCTGAAGATACACGCTCACAGCACAGGGTGAGGGGTCAGCAGGAGTCCCTGAGCTGTTGAGGCATGAACGTCAGACTCTCGGGCCACAGCGGCAGGCCTCCCGTGCGGTGTGGACGGACCCCACCACACATGCGGCCCGTGTGCAGGGGGTGAAAGGTAACCCTCACCTCCACTGGCGTCAGTGAGCTCTGTTCTTCGAAGGAAACCCAGGTAGCCAGTCCTTGCCCAAATGGTCTGTGTGTCTCCAAAACTCAGCCGGGCACTGAAGTGGTCAGCGTGGAGCGCCTCCTCCCCATAGACCGTGTAGTAGCCGGTGGCGTTGTGGGGGCTGCTCACCCAGATCTGGTGGGGCCCAGGGGACAAGAATGTTGGCACGTCACAAACGCTGGGCACAGGTTCTGCCGTGAGACAGCCACTGGCCGAGTGAACAAAGGCAGGGGGAGGGGGAGTTGTTTCAGTGTCTCTCGTCTTGTGGCTCGAGCAAAACTGCAGGCACAGAGAAAGCAGACAAGCAGCTTTTCTCTCCTTGGAGCGAAGCGACCCCTCCTTCGCCCTAGGAGCCACCGGTGGGACTCTGTGGCACGGATGAGCTCACAGAGGCGCCTCCCTGCTGCTCACGTCGAACTACTGTTGACAGTGAGAAGGAGTCGGGAGCTCGTCCCACATCCACAGAGGGACCGGTGAAGGGGCTGAGGGCTCACAGGACGGAGCGGGCACGGCCACTACACTCGCCCTGCAGACATGCTAAGTTCACATGCATCCACGCACCCTTGTCTGCCGCACCCGTGCTAGCAGTACCCAGGGTGTTGTGGGGTCCCCTAGGGAGTCCTTCTACACACTGGGCCCATCCAGGACCCACAGTCTCCTCCCCAGACTGAGCGCCTGGCTCTAGACGCAGGCAGCCAACAGGCCTTCTGCCAAGAGGTGGGTTTCCCAACCTGGCACAGACCCTTTGTGACTATCTCGGGGACAAACTGTTACCCTAACAGGCCAGGGTCCAGCTGGCCAGCAAGAGGGACGGCTGAGGGAGGCCCCATGCTGACCACACCCAGCCCTGGCACAGGCACACCTTCCAGTCGGGACACCAAGCGACCTCTGGGAGGCCCTGTGTAAATACCCCCGAGCCCCCATCCACCGGGACCACAAGGGTCCTTGTACCCTCCTGGCATGCCCGCAGGCCTGGAACCCATCGTAACAGACCAACTCGGGCCTCTACTAGGCTCCTGGGGGACAGTCCCCCCTGCCCCGCGTTACTCTAGACCCACTCCCACGCATTCGTGCAAAGCCTGCACCCTCTGGGTGTCAAGGACCCTCCCTCAGGGACTGCTTTTCTAGGGGAGGTGCAGTTTCTGTGCAGCTCCTCAGGCCCCCCAGTTCCTACAGAACTTGAGGTTTCCCTTTGCTGGAGGGCAACCCTGGGGTGGGCTTCATCCTGCAGGACCCAAAATCCTCTGCTGAGAATTCCCGACTCTGGGACGGATAGGGGAGAAGGGAAGGGACAGCTGCTGAGGCCATGGGGGCTCCGGGTCCCCTGCCTTACCTCTCCCAGGTGTGAGTCTCCAAGGGGCCCTTTGGTCTCCGTGTGCGCGATAATGACCTTTACCCCAGGGAGGATCTGGAAGGAGAGTGACGTGCACATGTTAATGATGGGGATGGTTAGAAACCAACCTAAACTTGACTTTGAATTTTAATCGAAGTAAGAGACTTTTTTTTTTTTTTAAAGTAGGCTACATGCCCCAGTGCACAGCAGGCTTGAACTCATGACCCTGAGATCGAGACCTGAGCTGAGATCAAGACTTGGATACATAATGGACTGAGCCACCCAGCCACCCCCATAAGAGACCCTTTAATAGGTAAAATAAATAGTGAATCTTAGCAAAATTATCCCAGTTCCTAAGAACCGACCGTATTTTGGATTTCAAGAGGGGTGAGGAGGGTTTGTTTCCGTGAGCATCTGCCGTACCTGAGGTCTTTCATTAAGGACGCAAGACGACGACCTGCCCCTTGTAGGGCACACGAATGTGGGGTGCCGTCCACACATCACGCCTGCCTGCAAGGGGCTCTGTCGGCCCCATGAGCCCCAGTCCTGCACCGGGAAGCTAGCCAACAGGGCACGGCTGGCGCAGGCACACGGGGGCACCGGCTCTTCCCCAGCAGCCTCGGAGAACACTCCGGGGAGGTGCCTCAGCTCAGGGGACCCCAGGCCTGGGCCCCTGTCAGGCCACCCAGACACCTGTTCTGTCTCCGGTGGCTTCCCACATGAAACAGAGGTCAGTGGGGACCTCCAGGCAGGTGGGAAGGGTCAAAGGGTCACGGGAAGGTGTGGATGCAGGCGCTGTTGCCCATGGTCACCCTCCCACCTCCCCCCGCAGCTTCAGCCACACTGGCTCCTCTGCAGCTTCCACTCCCACTCCAGGACCTTTGCAACAGCTGAGACTCCTGCCCCACGTCACTGCGGCTGTCCCTCCTCAGGAGCCTGACCTTTCACCCTCCACACCCACCCCTCCATAGACCCATGGGCTGGTCCTGTTGCCGCCCCACTGCCCTGTCCCTCTCTGGGCACTTCCCTGCCTCCCTAGAGGCAGCT
Organism: Panthera leo; assembly: GCF_018350215.1. Classification (NCBI taxonomy): domain Eukaryota; kingdom Metazoa; phylum Chordata; class Mammalia; order Carnivora; family Felidae; genus Panthera; species Panthera leo. Next base: position 191,087 of record NC_056687.1, read on the forward strand.
GTGACCACCAGGGTGTGTGAGCAGAGCTGGGGCAGCCCTTCCAGGCTGCGTGAGCCATGCCAGCCTCCACGTCTCGCCTCTGGGACTGTGTAGGTCTGGGACAGGTCGCTACCTGTGCTCTCGACCCTACCACGATGTGCGGCGAGAGCCGTGGGAAGCCCTATGATTGGGGGCTGTCTGTTCCTGGCCACACTGGGGACACAGCCCCGCCCTCGAACCTGCTGTCTCCTGGTGCCCAGCAGCTTAGTCACAGCACCCAGGCCATATCCCCATCTTCATCACTGCCTGGTAGGGCCGTGTGGGTACTCTTCTTTCCTCAAACATTCCCTGGTTCTGAGGACGCCTGCTCTCCAGATACCCGTGAAGGCATGGGGCCCCGAACCAAGAGGCCCATGGCCTCAAGCCCCACAGTGGGAGATCCTTCTGGGCTTCTGTACCTGAAGCCCTCCCGTTCTAGGCGTTAGCTCAGAGGTGTCCTTGTGTGTGCTAGTGGGGAGGAGAGGAGCCCTCTGCATCAGCCCAGTCCCAACCACAGTCGACCTGTGTCCATTAGGACATTTTTATTTTTATTTATTATTATTATTTTTTAATGTTTATTTTTGAGACAGAGAGAGACAGAGCATGGACAGGGGAGGGTCAGAGAGAGAGAGGGAGACGCAGAATCCAAAGCAGGCTCCAGACTCTGAGCTGTCAGCACAGAGCCCGACGCGGGGCTTGAACTCACAGGCCGTGAGATCATGACCTGAGCTGAAGTCGGACGCTCAACCGACTGAGCCACCCAGGTGCCCCCATTAGGACATTTTTAGCCCTCAGCACCCACCAGGGGCTAACATAAGAAAGGACCTGGGTGTAAGTCCCAGCTTCCACTACCTTTCCAGACTCCGTCAATGGCAGACTGTGCGGAGAACCCCGTTCTACCAAACGTACCCTAAAAATTAACAAGGGAAAAGGTAATCAGAAACTGATTATCACTGTAACGGTCAGTCAGTGGACAACACCACACCTCCAGGGTTTTGCTCACGACCTTGCTGTGACCTTGGAGCAGCGACTACCAGCTCCACATGCACCAGCCCCAGCTGCCTGGCTTACATGCCACCGCTCAGGGTAGGGGCTTGCTCTAGGGTTCTTGGGGCCCTCCCTGGACCAGATGGCCCCACTCCAGGAGGCTTCACCACTGTTTACCTCAAGCTGCAGCATGGCCACGTTTGAGGATCCAGAGCCAGGATCAAGCTTCAGAGCTGGGAGGGACCCAGACTCACAGGTACATACCGTGGCCCCCAGCACACATTTACTGATGTAAAAACTAAGTCCTGTCTTAAAATGGTATCATGTGGAAAACATCCTTGCCTTGGCTGGTTTGCCTGTTTTCTATCCCACGAGAAGACACATGCCAAGTGTTCGTACCTGACATCATCCCTCCTGGTCATGGGAACAACAGATACCGGGATGCTGCCTGAGCTGTGCTGACACAAGGGAACAAGAAGGAAGCCCAGGCTCCCCCAGGGGACTCAGCCAGCCAGCTGCCAACGCCGGGGTGCTGGGAGGTCCAGTCAGGGCAGACCCAGCCTGCAGAACTTCACCTGTGGGCGTGGCGGACCCTCACCTGTCATGGCGCAGCGCCCTCATGTCCACGTAGACGGTGGTGGGGTCTGGGCCGGCCGTGCCCTGGAAAGGAGAGCAGCAGAGGACCTTCATCTCATTTTCAGGAGTGTGTCCCCATCTACACGGGCACAAGCCGTGTGACAGCTCTTCCTGGGTCCTCAGGGGACGCCCAGGAAGGCAGCTGCTCTGCTCAGGGCACTGAGCATGCCCAGGGGCATGGATGGCTTCTGTCCAAACATCTATGTGGCTTGACAACATTCAGAGACTTGTCCAATAACACTGACTGGAAATCTCAAATCCTGCAGTTTTACGTGTCTGCTCTAACACTTGTCTGTTCCTGCTGGTCCCTATACTCTGTGCTTGGTGAAAACACCACCGTAGGTTTTGGAAGGCATTTTCACCAGCTGTCAGATTGGGCCTGGCCTCTCACCAGCCGACCGGCTTCTCCTGAGGGCTGAGCATGGCAGAGGCTCTCCCAGGGATCGGCCCGAAGGACGTCTCCCTGCTCTCCTCTCATCAGACACTTGGGCACTGGTCCTGCCGAGGATGTTATATGTTCCATTTAATCGATAAGAAACATCGCATTAAATGGACACTCTGGTCAACATCACTGTCTAAAGATGCCAGACAGTGTAGCCTATGTCTGCCCTGGAATTAAAACAACAATGATTGTTTGAGACCAAACACTGCTCTTCCTCCAGAGGTAACGCTAGGACTGTTAAATTCTTTTGAAAATAGCTTTGCTCTTATATTTGGTTTCAAGGGAGCTTTTATATAACATGCCAATAACATCCACTGTGAGCAAAGTCAGACAGCAAAGGAAACATGTATTTGTCTGGAATTCACAAGAAGGTCACATGAACTCATGGGGGAAGCACAGAGGTGCCTTGAGGTTGAGGTCAAGGTCGTACCTGCTCAGCCAGCTTTCCCAGCCTGTTGGGCTGACAGAGGCAAAGAAGGCCAGCAGAGCGAGACAGGGAGGAGACAGCCACAGGAAACACAAACAGAAAGCAACAGGCCACGTGAGAAACACACAGTAAGAGAAAGCAAAATATGTCACTGCATCTCAAAGCGCAAACATGAACAATCCGTTAAGATTTTCGCAATCATACGTGGCATCCCACGCGCCGACAATAGAATAGATACCTTCAAATATCGAGTAAATGCTGAGCAGAGAGTAAGGTCTTCACTTAGAGCCGCTAACTGTGCATCAACAGCTGACCGATGCTCAGTCATACTTTCTACACTAGAGAGGGATATTAGGAGGGGACCCTAGCCCACCTCCTCCTGCCACATAGCAAGGGTCTGTGGCTTGGAGAGGATAGCAGTCTTCAAGGTTGAGAGGACATCAGCAGCAATGCCAGGAGAACAGGAGGACAGTCTCTGCATGTAAGACCTGCCCTGTGCCCGGCAGGTGCGCCCCGGCCGAGGACCAGGGCTGAGCAAAGGCCCCGGAAGCCTGGCAACAGCCCGGGATCTGGGCCCGCTCTGGCTCCAGTGGTGCCTCTTCTGCCCTGTAGTTCCAGAACCACTTCGTGGAGTAAGGCATTCAGTATGTTTTTAGAAAGAAGTGAAATGGAGATACTAGCACCAAATCTGGAAAACAGCCAGTCATCTGAAGAAGCAGTAAACAGCACTACAAGTGAGCTATTCAATTTCTGAAACTTCGTGTTTCCTTTTAACAAGTAAAATACCTTAATGTTTCAAAAACTAATTTAGGGCAATACAAATCACCACATTAATTAATGTTTCAATTTAAAATTGCTAACTGTCTTTACAAGTTTATCTTGCTTTAAAAAATTAGCTACATATTGTTTCCTTTGAGATTTTTCCCGGTAAGTTAATAGTCACTGTTCAAGAACAACTTGTGTTGTTTCCAAGTAAGCCTTTGTTCATCAACAAGACTAGAACATCTTTTAAATAACAACCTCCTGGCTCACAAAGCTGACCGGTTCTGTGTAAGTGAAAACACCAAGGGCTCAGAGGGCAAGCAGGGAGGACAGCGCACGCAGGGAGGACGAGGACTGCAGAAGACCGGTGCAGGCCTTACCTGGAGGCAGATGGCCACGTTGACCCTACACCCGAACGTGGTGCTCACAGCGCGCGCTGGCAGCCCCAGGTCCTTGAACAGCTTGGAGAAGGACTGTGTGAGCGCGATCCTGGGCCGCTCCTCAGCTACCACCATGCAGGTGCGCACACAGGACAGGTTCACCCCCTTCGTCTGCAGGCAGGGCGGGCAGGGCAGGGACGCTAGTCCCAGTGGAGATGCAGATCCCACCTCCCCAGCTGGTCCTGGTTCCTCAGGGTCCTAAGTTTGGATGCACTGGAGGGTGCCCCGCCCCCCACTCCTGGCATCCAGGTGGCTCCCGCCCCTGCACACAGCTCTGGCTCCACCCCAGGCCTCAGGGGACCCTGAGGTGCACTGCTCAGAGCTAGTATAGGACCCGCCCCCCCTTCCCCGGTACCCCTGCACTCTGGCCCCTGCACCCCTGCCTGGGTCTCACACTCTCCTTTGCTGTGTGGGCTGTGCCGATAAAGGGAGTGACCTCTAGAGGTGCAGGGAAGAGGGCCCATGAAGCCAGTGCGGCTCAACTCCTGGAAAGGGTTTTCTCTGTTTCCATAAACGGCTTGAACAGATCTTGGGAGGTTTTTTTTTTTTTTAAACGTTCCCAGGGGCCCAGTTTAGAACCAACGCAGGAGCCCCTGGTTTGGGCACTTTGAGATGAAGGAAAGCAGGGTGCAGGGCAGGCCTCAGTGGCAGACAGGGGGTTGCGCTCACCCTGAGGACACCGGTCTGCGCGCCCAGGCCCTTGGTGCACATTTCCATCACGGAGTAGGAGCAGAAGGTGACGCGGGCCTTGTACTGGCTGACGGCTGACAGCCACAGGGACACGTTGCTCTCCAGCTCCAGCGGGGGCACCAGGACTGACTGGTGTCCGGAATAGACGCTGTGAGAGAGAGCACAGGGAGGGTCAGGACAGCAGGACAGCTGCGGCCTCGGCTCTGTGTCAGTCCTCGGCCCATGAGCCTCAGGGATGCCCTGTCCACCTGCGCCAGAAGGGCCTGGGGTGCCCACCTCTCTCCTCCTTCTCTGAGGGCACTTCTTTTCTAGCCAGAACAGGATGCAGTTGTGCCCTAATATCAAGTGGGAGTTTCGATAGAAAGTACTGGGGCGGTGGGGGCAGGAGCAGGGGTGATATACAGGGGTTTAGTCTCCCTCCAAGCACCTCAGAAGGATCCGGGATCACAGTTTGGGTCAGGGTCTGCCGGCTGGAGTCCCTGGCTTTCTTCTTCCAAAGATTTGTCACTACTTCCTAGTATCTGATGAAATTAAGTAGTCTCTTCCCTATTACTAGTAATGAGTACTGTTTATATTTAATGAAAAATATACTTTTACTCTTTTACTCAATTTCAGACCCAGCCTCCAATCCTTTTCACCCCCAAACAAACCCACTCATATGTGTTATCTTAGGCTCGTGAGTATCAAAAATGAGCACCAAAGCTCCAAAGACTTACAGCAGCAATTCCAGCCCTGCAGGTGGGCATGGCACCTGCACACTCACCTGCTGCACACCACCTGCAGAGACACTACCTGCAACATCACCCGCACACTCATCTGCACACTCACCTGCACAGACACCACAGGGCGAAGCCAAGGCCGCAGTAGGGGTCAAGACAGATGGCGATCTGCCTCGAGGGGTACAGCTCACACTGTAGCTTTATGGAGCGGCACAAGGCACTTGTGGCTGCGTGCGACATCTGAAGTACAATGAAAGATCTGGTCAGTGATGTGAGGGGAGAGAGAACAGTGGCCGCCAACCACAGCCGCCAGGCACGTTTATTTCCTTAAAGGGTGGCTGCTCAAATCTGCATACAAACCAAATAATACACAGGAAAATGTACACTAAAAACCTTCTAAATGAGATTTCAGAATAATAAAAAAATTGAATGGAGCTCTTGGCTCCTGGTAAGGAGACAGACTCATCAAAGCCACCTGCTCCCAAAGACAGTCGTAAATCTGAGTTTAGATGTTACCACAGAACATCAAAATATGCACTATTCTCAGGCTCACCTAATTTGGGGGGTTTACTGGTAGTTAACACAGACTTCAAGGAACAGTATTGTTGCTTCAAGCTGTGGATAAGAGTGAGGGCCTGCATAAACCCACACCCACCATCCTCTCCGCCCACCCCATCAAAGGCTGAAGCAAGTAAGAGCTATGATCACAGGGCTCACCTTCACACCTGCTAAGATCCCTGTAGTCGACACGCTGAAATCCAAGTATGCGAGCAGGTCTGGGGACGGTGGCCTGAAAATGCTAGCCACCTTCTTTTTTGGTATGTCATCTGTTGAACCAGAGACACCAGTAATGTTAATGCTACTTCAGGCTCTCATAGGGAGGAAGGAAACAGGATTCATACCTGGGGAGTCTGGGGGAGAGTGAGTGCAGAACAGAGGGAGGCCTCAAGGCAGCAGGCCACATGGGTACATGGGGAAGTGCATGTAAAAAAAATTTTTTTTAATGTTTATTATCTGAGAGAGAGAGAGAGAGAGAGAGAGAGAGGAAGCAGGGGGGGGCCAGAGAGAGAGGGAGACACAGAGTCCGAAGCAGGCTCCAGGCTCTGAGCTGTCAGCACAGAGCCCAACGCAGGGCTCTGACCCACAGACCGTGAGATCATGACCTGAGCTGAAGTCGGTCGCCCACATGACTGAGCCACTCAGGTGCCCCGGAAGTTCATTTTAACCTTCAAGGAAATGTCATGTGGAGCAGACCCACCGTGACGGCTTTGAATGTGTGGTGACAGTGGGTGAAGTGGACACAGAGGGAAGACAAGTCATGAGAGCCGAACAGGAAGCCGCTTCATTTAGCAGCGGGAGAGCTCAGAGGTGCAGGGACCTACTGGAGGTCACAGAGCCTGTGGCAGAGCCAGTGTTAACAAGAACTCTGACCGCAGAGACAGCACTAGGGCCGGGCCCTCAGGGCTGCCGCGCTTCATGGCTCCTATGAGACCGTGAGGCAGACACAAGTGAGGCAAGGGCTGGGGCCCACCCAGTCGTAGCAAGCTGGTGAAGCAATGTGACCCTCTGGAGGCAGTCTGCTCCTAAGCCCGCCCGGGGGCCCCTGGACCAGCCAGCTCCCTGTGCCTACAGACAGGTACTGGGCAGGTCGCCACAGACAACATGGTCCCTGACCTCTTTGCCCGGAGAGCACAGACAGACAGATGCCTGCCAGGTGCGATGGAGAAGGAGGGACTCCCGCGTACTCCACGGCCAGCACCTCAAGTCACTAACAAAGCTTGTGGGTGCTACTAGCTTGGGGTGTCTCCATGGGGAGGGTGACCTCAGGGTCCAAGGCACAGTGGTCCAGGGGTTTACAGCCTTCCTGGTCAGCCCACAAGCAATTCATGGGGCACAGCAGCACTCCCCAATGATGGGGACAAAGGATAGATGTATGTGTGCTATGGGACATGTGTCCCCACAACCACCGACTGCTGTACAGGCATGAGAGGCAGTGAGAGGGGGGGCGGTCCACAGGCACACAGGCTTCATGCAAGGATCTCTGCTCTGGTTCAGAGGCCCCACCATGAGTGAAACCAGGATGCAGGCTGCCAGCAACCCAGTGGCAAGGGCCCTTTTAGCAGCCTCCTCACCACCGACTTCAGCTGCCCTTACCTAACTCTTACTTTTTGGTGGCAATGATGCAACTCCTACAACAAAGAAAGGAAAGGTGGTGTGTCCTGGCAGGGCCAGCACACAACCAACGGTGCTGAGGACAGGTACCTGTATCTAGAATGGTCGGCCAGGTCCTGACGTCCACGGCAGCCGCTGCGTCTTTGGACTTGAGCAGCCGCATGATGGCCTGTGTAGTGAGGACGCAAGCAGACTTGCTGACCTGCAGGGCACAGGGGTTGAAGGCGTGAGTGAGACGCAGGGCCTGGGAGAGATGACACATGAGACCTCTGGTCTACCGGAACAAGGGCCCTCCCATCGGGCCTGCCTGGCCGTCCACAGCGCACAGGTACCTCTACGATCATCTTGACGGTGGGAAGCGTGGTGGCCAGGTTCTGGGGGTGCGGAGGCCGCACGGTGACAGGCACACAGCCGCAGTACAGGCAGCCATAGAAGGCGGCAATGAGGTCCACCCCTGGGAAGACACATGGTGAGAGGGGGTCAGTGCAGGGTGGAGTGTGGCTCACAGCGCCTAGTACCACGGAATGATAAAGCAGGGTTCCTGTCACGTGCTACGTGGATCAAACACAACTTCTCCAAACTAATACGATATTGAGACAGGGAAACTGTCTCAATAAAGGACTCCATAAAAATCTTTTTGCTCCTTTTCCTGATTCTATTCTTGCTAGGATCTGCATCCCTTTACACATGCCTCAGAATGCAAACAGTGCGTGTCTTCCTTGTGCGGACAAGGAGTTGGCGTATTTCTCCAGAACAGATCACACCCAAGGAAGGAACAGGTGAGGATGCCCAGAGGAAGCCATCATATGCATATTCCAGACCAGGGCACAAGACAAGTGGACACCTAGGCCCCCTGGCTCCAAGGGGTAACACCCGGGCTCTCGTCTTTGTTCTAATCAGCTCCTGGGTGCCTGAGAGGACTCATGCACTGGACCACCATCCTCAGTAAGATCCCCAGATCTTGAAAAAGATGGGACTCTCCTTTCCTTTCTGAGTTTCCCAGACACTGTATGTACCTGCATTCTCTCTACATCCTCAATAAATTCTCCTTTCACCTCCTGCCTTTCTGCATTTGATTTCTATCCTGTGCACAGCCAGGGAACCTCTTGGCTGGTCCTGCATGACCCCCTGGGGTCCCCAGACCCAGCCTGCCAGCTATCAGTATTTCTTGAACTCAGTGCTGTTAGGGATATACAGAGAACTATCCTGAAAGGCTGGGGAGCGGATGGGGGTGTGCATGGCACAGAGAAGGTCACTGAGGGCAGGAGGCCTAGGCCCGGAGAGCAGCACCATGCCTGCCATTCCTGTGTGCAGGGGCCAAGCACAAGGGAGGTGTGCAAGAGCAGTAAGGAACCTTTCTGAGGGGCTGCCTAGCTTGGAAAAGGAGGGGGCATGGGAGGGGGAGGGGTCCACCTCTGCCAGCAGAAGGTGATGAGGAGGATGAGGCAGGGGGTCCACCCCCTCCAGGAGGAGAAGGTGGGGAATGCAGGCAGGGGTCTCTGGAGAACTGGGGACACCAACGCTGCACCTCCTCACAGTACATGTGTCCCGGGCCAGGGCACCCCATCCTGCTCTCAACTGTACATCACAACATGCGACCACCAAAATGTTCCTTCAAATTTCTAAATGTTTAAAATTCCTCATATTTAAAATTTAGGGGGAATTATACCATGCTTAAAACCTGTATTTCCGTCCTGAACTCAGCCCAACTTGAGATGCGTTTCCTGCGCCCCCCACCGTGGAGGCCCCTCTAGATGCTACCCCTCAGAGCACACCAGACCCCACTGGTCAGCCTCAGGCTATTTCAATTCCAGAGTCAAAATAAATATGCCACCTTTCACCCAGCTGGTGGGTTTCACTGGATTACAAGTCCCCAGTGCTCCGTCAGTACCAATAACGTGACACTGCGGCCAGGGCAGCTCAGCACACCAGCCAGGTCCAGCTGGCCCCCCAGTACCGCTGCCACAGGACCATGCATCTGCTCTGTGCCTGTGGGGCAGCCAGGAGGACTGAGTGAAGGGAGAGCAGGTGCTGGCACACAGCAGGCCAGGGCACCTGCATGCACGGTCCCTGCCCCACACGGAACAAGCATAGCCTCAAACCCAGCACGCAAGAGAGACATCACCAGGAGCTCATTTCCTTGAGCTCACAAAATTCATGCTGTTCCCATTATGCTCATATTTCCTCCCATCCCTGGAATCACCAGGTGAACAGGGTGGGGAGAATCCAGTCCCAGCAGCACCCCACTCTTCTGCAGTGTCCAGAGAGCATGGGTTCTTAATCCCTTGGCTCTCACATCCCTTTGAAAATTCGGAGAAAGTCTTGGACTCCCCCTTCATTCCCAAGAAATACACAACACACGCGCTTGTGGCATTTGCAAGATATCTGTGCCCAAGGGAGGTTCTGGGCCTTCCAGCAGGGACCACAGCTTAGCCCTCCAGCTATTAAACTCTCCACCTGCCCGGTTAAATTCATAAAATGTAAATTTAGGGGTGCCTGGGTGCCTCAGTCTTAACCATCAGCTCAGGTCATGGATCTCACAGCTCATGGGTTCGAGCCCTGCATAGGGCTCTGTGTTGACAGCTCAGAGCTGGGGAGCCTGCTTTGGATTCTGTGTCTCCCTCTCTCTGCCTCCACCCCTGCCCCTGCTCCCCCACTTGTGATCTGTCTCTCTCGCTCTGTCTCTCAAAGATAAATAAACATTAAAAAAATTTTTTTTAATCAAAAAAATAAAATGTAAATTTAGACCTTCAGCATGCATTTTCTTTTTTGTTGTTAAAAACAGCTTATGGGGAAGCCTGGGTGGCTCGGTTGGTTAAATGACTGACTCTTGATTTAGGCTCAGGTCATGATCTCACAGTTTGTGAGTTCAAGCTGTGCTGATACAGCAGAGCCTGCTTGGGATTCTCTCTCCCTCTGTAAAATAAATAAACTAAAGAAAAAAAAAAAAAGAAAGTTTTAAGGTGTTCTGCAGTTACTTTAGCCCCAGACTTTCCTGTGTGAGCACTCCTCAAGCTTTGCAGCTCCCACCTGACCCCGGGGGCATGGCCGTACCACAGTAGAGGGTGTGGTGTAGACAGCTCGGGCAGGGGAGAGCACCAGCTTGCCTTACACTGACATGCTGTACGATGTCTGGCATAGACCTGGAAGCCGGGGTAGTTCAAGAGTGGGGACTGCAGTCGCCCTGGGGAAAAGCACCCTACACTCCAGAGAATGAAAAGCAGAGACAGAATTTGAGGCCCGTGGGTTTAGAAGCATTCAAGTTAGCACATCCCTGTGCCAGGAGAGACCAGGCTGCCACCCAACCCCATTCCAGGGATGAGGGAGCATAAGGCAGGCGGACCCCCCAGACCACCCCCAGCTAAGATAGGTATGACATTCCTCAGGTCTCCTGGCTGCCCAAGGGCAAAGGAAAGGGGAAAAACAATGGTTAGCTGATAGAGATCACAGTCATGCAGGACAGGAGTCTCCAACAGTTTACAAATATCTTTGTAAATTACAAGAAAAAGGCAATCTTATCAACAGCCTAATCTCCAGAAACCTGTAGACTCAGTTTCCTGGAGCCCCAGCATCACCCCTCCACAGTGATGTGGGGAACAAAGGCAAGAAGGAAATGGCAGGTAACATTAAATTTCCACATAACCTGCAGCCCATTGACAAACACTTGTGGCAAATAGAGTATAGTTTCTCCAGGAACCCCTTGCTGTCCTAATGTTAATGTCTTACTAGAGGAAAACCTCCTTAGCTTGACAACAGGGAGGCCTCAGGTATCTAGGAGTCCTCATTAGCACATCAAAGTCCCTCTGGAGGGCTCCCTTTCCACTTGACCAACTCCACAGTATGTAATCAGTCACTCCTCACAAGCCCGGTGCGCTCTTCCTGCCCCCGGGTCCTGTCCACGTGCTTTAATAAAATCACCTTTTTGCACCAAAGACTTCTCAAGAATTTTTTCTTGGCCTTTGGCTCCAGATCCCACCCCTCACCATCACTCCAAAACCTCATCAAAATGAGGGTAAGAAAAGAGAGGCTGCATTTGTAGCGGCCACTCCTGACAGCACGGACACAAAGCAGCAACAAGGGGCAGGGGAAGGCAGAAAAGCAGGTGCAAACCTTGTCAACTGTTTTCAGAATTCATTTTGATGGTTACAGTATTTGTACAGTTATTCTGGGAGCACTGCATGTGATGCAGGGCTACATAGCTTAGTAATTATGGGATATCTGAACTCTATCATCTCCCTGTTCTGAAGAAGCAGGAGTCTTGGTATGGAAAAAAGGAGATACACGGCAGGTGAGGTTTGGTAAAGTCCTATGATCCTGGATTTGAATGGGATGTAACACTATGAACTCAGAAGGCAGTGCCTCTCTAAAGATACACTTATTTAGGGGCGCTTGGGTGGCTCAGTCGGTAGGGTGGCCAACTACAGCTCAGGTCATGATCTCGCGGTCTGTTGAGTTCGAGCCCCGAGTCGGGCTCTGTGCTGACAGCTCAGAACCTGGAGCTGAAAGGGCGGGCCTACGCCGGCCAACTCCATCTTGTTCTGTGTCCTTCACCTTGACCACGCCTCCTCCCCTTGAGTAACCTCCCGCTCACCTGCCTAACAGGACTCGGACCCTTCCCCAGCCAATCGGCTGAGGCCACGGCCATTACCTCACCAACTGCCCCTAGGCCCCAATAAAACCTTTGTCCTTTTGAAACTCGCTCTCTCTCCGGTATCTCACCGCTGCGTCGGTGCAGGTAGGGGATTGAGCTCGAGCTAGCTCGAATAAAGGCTCTTTTGCTTTTACATCAGACTTGGCTCCCTAGTGGTCTTTGGGGATCACGAATTCTGGGCATAACAGAGCCTGCTTCCGATTCTGTGTCTCCCTCTCTCTCTGCCCCTTCCCTGCTTGCTCTCTCTCTCTCTCTCAAAAATAATAAACATAAAAAAAAATTTTTTTTAATAAAAAAAGATACATTTATTTATAACTCCCAGTTCTGCTCACTGAAAGAGCCAACAAACAGCAGCCAATCCAGGAGAAACCAGTGTCCCTCACGCCCAGATTTTGTTCTGGGAACTGGGGGGGGGGGGACAGGGGGGCTCCATGGCGAAATGGCTGATCTTAGGTCTGGGGTAGGATGGGCACTAGGGGGACTTGGAGCACCTTGTCACAATAAAGCTGAGGAAGCAGTAAGGGACTAGTGGCCAAGTGCTAAGCCAGCCAGAACAGGCTCCTATTGGCCAAACATGGCAGAACCTGAACTTGATAAGGAAAGTAACTACAAAGGATAAAACCCAACAAATAAGTTTAAGTCTGTGCGTTCATATTGATATGTATATATTTTTAAATTCATTGCTGGGTCACCTTTGGAGTGTGACAGGAAACAAAATTCATTTCATAAAGAACCAACACATATGAATTCTACCACGGGGTAGCCAAATACCAGATGAAGGGGGAGGTTTCTGTGTATTAGTTCTATGGCCAATAAATGGAAAAGAAATGAAAGAATTAGAGTATCACTGTTTTGTGACCCCTAAAGGATTAATGAATGTTAAACACCGAAGCATCAGTCAGTGGCTGCTAATGCCACCAGCAGAGACACAAGCCAGCATGGGCTTCTGGTGAGATCATGCAGGAGCACTTGGTCTTGGCAGAGACACTGGACCAGAGTCTGACCCAGGGCTGGGATCTAGCTGCCAGCCTGCAGGAAACACGGGGCCAAGAACACGCTGCTCTGTAGCATCTGGGCCGTGGGGCCTCTGTAGGTAGGGTCAGACCAGGTCTTCGGTAGATAAATTGTAAAGAGAGGGAAATGGAGAGCCTGTGGATTAAAAGAGACTTTATCAAAGGAAACTGGGAGACCAAGCTGACATGTAGGGTGCTCTCGTCTGTGTGCTCACACCCTAGGGAGCCGGAAGCGGTGACTGCAGAGGTCAGGGGCACAGGCTGCTCCCGGGAGAGTGGAGGAGGTCGTGCTCAGGACAGGGAACGCTAGGGACCGGGCACCTGGCCAACCTGCTGGAGGTTATGAGGGTGTCTGCTCCATAATAACAAAGTGTCCCAGGGAACGCAGAGCCGAGGGAGGTGGCGTGTGCACAGGGCATTCAGGGTGTGCTTACCTGGGGGGTAGACTAAAGCCACATGGTCCCCGACGCTCAGTCGTGCCTTCTCCATCAGGGCGGCGGCAACCCTTTCAGCCCTTTTGTGCAGCTGGACACAGGTTGCAGTGCTGGTGACGGTGCCCTAGGAACACAGTCCCTGGCTGAGCGGAGCTGGTGGGGCAGGGCGTGTGCTCACACTGCACACACCCTGTCCCCAGAACCCTGTGGTTAGGGGCCGGGACCACTGCCAGTCCTACAGACACATCCATTGTCTCTCCCCGTCATCTGTGGAGTTCCTGCAGAACTGCCAAAGGTGGCTCTTTGGCCATCAGTGAAGGGACGGGCCACGAACATCTCAGGAGAGCCTGGAGCAGTGGGGGCCGCTTCTTGTCCAGGACAGAGACACGGCCATTAAAGAAAACTCTTTTGGCTTTTTTGATAAAATATCTTAAATATAACAACATTATAAAGATAAAGCCATAAATGTCTAAGTTCTCAATGCCTAATAATATTCTGCCTCATTGTTTAAATTTCTCTTTTTTAAAATAAGCCATCACCACTCTGCATACCACCCTCAATTCATCCTCTCCCTGCCCAGAAACAACCATCACCCTGGATACATATGCACACAGTAATCACATTAAATGAACAGACATCCATAAGCTGCACGGTTGTGCATGTCAAAGCTCCCGTCCCCCAGGTCAGCGGGCCTGCGCCGCGGTGGGTGCCTGGCCGGATGCACAGCTGCCCCGGCCGCATGGGCTCCTCGTTCACTTCACGTCTCTGCTGAGGACAGCTGGGCTGCAGACCAGCTCCCAGCAAATGTTTCCTTCGCTCGGCCGACCAGAGTCGGGCCGGCCTCACAGCTTGTGTAGTCCTTCTTAAGAAAAGTAACAGGGCAGCTTGGTCTAAACATAATGCCCCAGAACAGACCGGCCCCTGGGAGTGGGAACCCCTCGCTTCTCCTCGACTGGTGCTTCCACTGCACAGGCCAGTGTGCGTGTATGCGGAGCCAGGCACGCAGGCCCTTGAGGCTTCCCGAAGGGGAGCTAGGCTTGTTTCTCCCATCCCAGCCAAGGTGCAGGATGTCAGCGCCAGGCAGATACTGGGAGCCCAGATGTCCAGAGCCCGCCAGTCCCCTTGGACGACCACCTGTACAGCCACAGGCCTGCTGCTGGGTCAAAAGCCAGCACGTCCTCAGGGACCTAAGGACAATTCAAACCCGAAGAAGGCTGACAAACCAAAAGAAATGCAGTTTTACTAGTGACCTTGAGAAAAGTCTAGAATGGATTTGGAGAAGGCCAGGGCTAGTCTTCTGCTGGCTCCTCCTGAGCTCTCCCTTGGCTTTAAAGATGGCCAACCCCTCCACACAGATGCCTGGCAAGCTCCTCTGTGGGGCCCCCACCCTGGGGCCCTCCTCCCTTGAGAAGCACCCCCTGCGCTCAGGTGCTCAGACCACACACCGCGTGAGGGCACGTCTCTCCTCCTCCTCTGAGCTGCCACCTCATGTCTGGGCCCGGCCCCCGCCAATAACTGTTAATTATTGGCTGTCTCCATGCTTTAGAATTCAATCAGTCACAAAATAAATGTTAACACTCTTCTAGATCAGCAGTTACACAGGACGAGGAATATAAAGTCTTTCTTACGGACCGGTTTTCCAGCAGGGAAGACTCACTTCAAGCGTCCCGAGAGCAGGTGCCCTTTTCCTCTTAACACTTTCACTTAACACTTAACACTAACACTTAACACTTAACACCTCTTAACACGATAACTCGGCAGGCATCAATAAATATGTTTTGAATGAAGGGACAGTGGGCAGCAACAAGCAGAAACAAAAGCTGGACCAGCATTTTTCTAAGAGCACAGTGACCTTCCCTTTACTATGTCAAAGTGCACATGTTGTTCTTACGTCTTGTGTGATGCATCTGAGACAGGATTTTTACCGTTATTTAACTTGTCATGTTTCTCTATTTTGCCTACTGGCCCACCCATTGGATGTGAGAGTTACAGCCCCTCCTTTCTATCCTAAGAACTCCAGGTACAGTGTAATCACATCAAAAGGTGCCCAAAATCCTGACAGTGAATTTCTGAATCTATACCAGGATCAGGGCAGTAAGCAGCATTTGCCATGTCAAATCTATAAACAAAAGTCTAAATTCCTAATTTTTACAAAATAAACATTTCCTTTTAACTCATTTACAAGCATACTGTTTGTTTTTTTTATAAGCATACTGTTCTTAATTGGGAAAGGAGCTAATGAGAATTTTCCTGTTAAATATAAGATGGACGGAAACGTTACTGCGTGAATTATGTGACAGCTGAGTGCTCCACAAAGAACGCGGTAGGCAGAGAGGATGGCCTGGCAACAACACCCTGTTCTCCGGGCAGGGACTCTGGGGACAGAGCACCGGGAGCTGGGGAGGGATGGGCACAGGTGGCCTACCTTGGCATTGAGCAGCAGGAACAGCGGGTGGTCGGGGGTGGTGTGCGCCCGCCACTGCAGCACATCCGGCAGGAACAGGAACTGTGTAGAGAGGCCCATCAGTCCACGGCCTTGCCGGGGAGGCGCCTGCCTCGCTTTCCCAGGCACTGGCCACTTGCTGTTACCTTTCTCGCCTGGTCACTGTCCTCCAGGTGAGCCAGCTCCCTCCCTGAGGCCTGGGCGATTCTCTTCCCAGCAACCAGGTTCCCCACGATCATGGAGGCTGGTCCAACCTCTAGGAAACAGGGGCGGAGACCCTGAATGAGAAGGCATGGCTCTGGGTACAGAACTGCCATGTGACTGTACATTTCACTCTTCACTAAGATACAGACGCTCAGGAAACCAGCCACAAGGCTTATGGTAAGTGATGAAGAGAATCTCTCAAATACAAGCAACACCAGACTGAGAAATTTACCAAACGGCATATACCTGGGGGTAGAAGATTTGACCTCAGCCATAACAGAACATTTTAATAGACTTCATTGTTTTACTGCATTTTACATATAAAACAGGACATTAAATCTTTCTTAGTAAGTGTATTTATTTAATGATATTTTATTGGTTCAATAATCAATAAAAGTTATTATTAGCATTTACTAAAACTTTACATAACCAATGGAACAAAAATAACAGTCAAAGCAGGCTTTAAAATTAGTTTTTACAGGTGTGAAATCAGGGAGTAGACAGTGGCCATTTGGGTCTCACCAGCCACGGGACACAGCACCTGTCCCCTGGCACCCGCAGCCTTGGCACAGCTGGCCGCCCCCCCAGCACTGCAGAGGGTCCTTAGATTCCTGACCTCCAAGACTGCTCTTGGGCGTCATTTCTACTCCAGAAGAGTCACAGCCTCACCTTCCAAGCCTAAGACGCCATGCCTGAATGTAGTCACTCCGACGGGTTCCAAGAGACACGTGAAAACCACCACACCACACAGGTGACGTGATGACGTTTGCTCATCTGTGCCTTGGGTCCAGGGAGGCAGGAGGTGGAGACTGACCTGATGTGCCATTCACTATGGCTCTTAACCCCAGCCCCAGAGACGTAGGGCCCAAGAGGGCTGCACCATTTAACCACAGGTATGGCAGCCACCAACATTAAGACTGATCAGACAAGTATTGTCATGCACAACTAACCTGGTTGTTTCTGGCGAGGTTTGGGGAGGTTGGTGACACAGGTGTGAGGGCACATTAGTACATTACACGGGTGCAGCATCCCCTCCAGAAACCGCTGCTTGGTTTCAGAAATATGAATCCCTCCAAGGGGAGCCTTGGGCAAGGTGTTGGCAGGAACCAGGGCCAGACAGTACACGCCCACCTGGTGGATGCTGTCGATGGCCTGGAAGGCGATAGTAACACGAGTTAGGAGACGCTGTGTTTGAGACCTGGCACACACACTGACACGCTGACCCATTCAACACTGGCGAGAAGCCGGAAGGCTTGTGAGATGGGTGAGAACATGCAAATCCAAAGGTCAAAGAGGCAGTGACCTCTGAGACATTCTGTTCAACGAGAAGACACGGAAAGACGGAAAGACGGAAAGACGTGTGTACATTTCCTACAGTGTAACACACATATACATACACATATACATAAATATGGAACTGCTTATGTTAAAGAAAGGAAAGTTAGAGAAGCTGTGGGGGGGCAGAAGCAGACTTCTCTGAATATCCCTGGCATTCAGATCTGACTTTGGAGCCATGTATATATTTTACTTACAAAAACCTTGAAATTTTAAAAAGCATTCCCCAGTGACTGAAAGTAAGATAAAACAAATGAACTTAGCCGCACTGGAATCAGATTGGTGGCAAAGGCCCACAGAGAGAGTGTATTTATTTAAACATGGTAATTTGATTAGTATCCCCCCCCCCCCCGCCTGTGAGATACGTCCTGTGGGCAAAAAGAATTGCAAATGGTAAGCTGCTCTTGGAGATCTCACGTTTTAGAGGTAGTGTGGAGACTAGGATTTTGAGACTGCAGTGCATAGTGTGGCCTGAGGCACGTAAGTGACTGCTGGGAGCTGTGGATGTCTGCAGTCTTTCAGTGTGGCAGAGAGGAGATCCATGGCTTATGTAAAAACCTTGTGGTACGGAATCTGGCTTGGAACTTGCAGCATGAATTCATGATGGAGGCATCATTTCCCACTCTGTCCACTGAAAAAAGCCCAAAAACAGTGACTGAGCAGCAACGTCAAGTGCCCCGATGGTGGTACCCAATTCCATTTGCCCTAGGAAGTAGCAGGGTCCCTAGAGTCCCCACTGTGACACGTCGAGGACACAAAACACACTGCCTTCCCCCAGCCTCTGAGCTTCCTCGTCTCTGCTCTGGCCTCAGAGAATCCCAGGGGAATGTCAGAAGGATTCAAGAGCCAACCTGAGGGGCTCCCACTGGCCACTGAAAAATAAAAAAAACTATAATGGATTGAAACGCATACAGTATGTTTAAATCCACTAGTTCTTAACGAAAGGTAAACAAAACTCAGTGGTCACTTTTAGAGGATTCTAAGAAAGCATCTCACTACTCTGAAATCACTCCTTGATCTTGTTTTCCTATACAGCCCACCACCAGGCCCCCAGGTGACCGAGGAGGACATGCACTCTCCAAAGAAGAAACTTCTAAGGCTGCTTGGGTAATGATGAGAAAGTAGCACCACTGTGAAGTCCTAGCAGATCAGTGACTACAGGAGCGCTAAACATCACATGCCACCTTCTATGAAGAATTTTTGCCAGAAAACTGAACCTGAGTCTGATCAATCCTCTGGATCTAACCACAATGTGCAGGACTACAGGGGACAGATGACTGTATTAAATAACACCACAGAGGGACAATTGCCAGAATTCAGGCTAAACAAACATACTGGACAAAGAACTTGGTTTTGTCCATAAACTAATCACAAGAAAAATATGATAGAGAAAGAATCCATAGATTAAAAAAGACTTAAAGACCTGTCCCCACCAAGTATAACTTTTCACCTCATTTTGATCCTGAGTCTAACAAACAAGTTAAAACATTAAATAATCAGGGAAGTCTGAATCGTGACTAGATATTTAATGACAACAAGAGATTACTGTTATGATAAAACACAGCAGGTATAGAGGGAACGTACCTCCCTAAGAAAGGCCATATTTGACAAGCCCACAGCCAACCTCATTTCAATGGGGAAAAGCTGGAAGGTTTCCCTTTATGGTCAGGAACAAGACAGGGATGCCCACTCTCACCACTTCTATTCAACATGTATGGGAAGTCTTAGCTACAGCGATCAGGAAAGAAAAAGAAATAAAAGACATCCAAATAGTAAAACTGTAACTATTTACAGACGGCATGGTCTTATATATAGAAAACCCTTAAGACTCCACCAAAAACTATTAGAACTGATAAACACATTCAGTAAAGTCGCAGGGAACATCTGTTGTGTCTCTATACACCAATGAACTATCAGAAGGAGAAATTAAGAAACCAATTCCATTTACAATTGCACCAAAAATAATAAAATACCTAAGAATAAATTTAAATGAGGAGGTGAAAAACCTATACACTGAAAAACTGACATAGATTAAAGAAACTGAAGACATAAAAAATAGACAGATACTCCATGCTCATGGATCAGAGGAATCAGTATCGTTAAAATGTCCACTCTTACCCAAAGCAATCCACAGATTCAGTGCAATCCCTATGAAGATTCCAACAGCATTTTTCACAGAACTAGAAGAAAGCCTAAAATCTGTATGGAACCAAAAAAGACCCCAAATACCCAAAGCAATCCTGAGGAAGAACAAAGCTGGAAACATCACCCTTTGTGATTCTGAACTATATTACCAAGCTACAGTAGCCAAAATAGTATGGAACTAGCATCAAAACAGACATACAGGGCACCTGGGTGGCTCAGTCGTTTAAGTGTCTGACTCTTGATTTAGCTCAGGTCGTGATCTCATGGTTCATGAGTCTGAGCCTGGCACTGAGCTCTGCACTGATGGCGTGGAGCCTACTTGGGATTCTGTCTACCCTCTCTACCTCCTCTCTGCCCCTCCCCTGCTGTGTACGTGCACTCTCTCTCTCTCAAAATAAGTAAACTTAAAAACAAAAGACATACAGATTGATGGAATTAGAATAGAGAACCCAGAAATAAACCCATGCATACACAATTAATTTATGACACAGGAGGCAAAAATATACAATGGGGAAGGGATGGTCTTCAATAAACGGTTCTGGGGAAACCGGGCAGTCACATGAGAAATAATGAAACTGGACCCTTTTCTCACACCACCCACAAAAATAAAATCAAAACTGGTTAAAGAGTTGAACGCAAGACCTGAAACCATGAAACCCCGAGAAGAAAACACAGGTGATGAGCTCCTTGACATCAGTCTTGGCGATGATTTTATGGATATGATGCCAGAAGCAAGAGCAACATAAGTAAGTGGGATCGTTTCAAAGGAAAAAGTTTCTGCTCAGCGAAGGAAACCATCAACAGAGTGAAAAGACAACCTACTGAATCAGAGAAAATATTTGCAAACCATATATCTGATAAGAGGTTAAGTTCCAAAATGTATCAAAGATTCCTACAACTCAATAGCACAAACAAACAATCCAGTTAAAAAATTGGCAAAGGATCTAAATAGGCATTTTTCCAAAGAAGACATACATATGCTCAACAGGTACATGAAAAGGTGCTCAGCATCATTAGTCATCAGGAAAATGCAGATTAAAAAAAATGAGATATCACCTCATTCCTGTTAGAATGGCTACCATCAAAAAGACAAGAAATAACAAGTGTTGGTGAGGATGTGCAGAAAAGGGAACCTTCATGCACTGTTCAGTGGAAATGTAAATTAGTTCAGCCACTATGGAAAACAGTATGGAAATTCTTCAAAAAATTAAAAGTAGATCTAGCATATGATCCAGCAAGTGCACTACTGGGTATTTACCCAAAGAAAACAAAAACTCTAATTCAAAAAGATAAATGCACTCCTATGTTTACTGCAGCAGAATTTACAAAAGCTAAGATATGGGAGCAACCCAAGTGTCCATGGACTGATGAATGGATAAAGAAGCTGTGGTGTGTGCGTGTACACACACACACACACACACACACACACACACACACACACACACACCGGAATACTACTCAGCCACAAAAAAAAGAGATCTTGCCATTTGTGACAACATGGACGGACCCCGAGGGTATAACACTAAGCAAATTAAGTCAGAGAAAGACAAATACCACATGACCTCACTTACATGTGAAATCTTAGAGCTCACAGATACAGAGAACTGACTGGTGGTAGCCAGGGCTGGGGTGGGGGCTGGAGGAAATGGGTGAAGGGTCAGAAGGTACAAACTTCCAGTTATAAAATGAACAAGTCCTGGGGAGGTCACGCACAGCATAGTGACTACAGTTAAAGACGTGGTATTGCACATTTGAAAGCTGCTAAGAGAGCAGATCTTAAAAGTTCTCATCACAAGAGGGGCACCTGGGTGGCTCAGTCAGTTGAGCATCCGACTTGGGCTCAGGTCCAAATCGGGCTCTGTGCTGACAGCTCAGAGCCTGGAGCCTGCTTCAGATTCAGTCTCCCTCGCTCTTTGCCCCTCCCCCTCTCATGCTCTGACTCTCTCTCTCTCTCTCTCTCTCTCAGAAATGAAAAAATCATTTAAAAAAAGTTCTCATCACAAGAAAAAAGTTTGTAATTATGTATGGTGATAAATGTCAACTAGACTTACTGTGGTGATCACAATATATATAAATATGATATTATGTTGTATACCTGGAATTAATATTATGTCAATTATATCTCAATTTAAAAATAAATAAAAGATATGGCACCTGGGTGGCTCAGTCAGTTAAGCATCTGACTTGGGCTCAGGTCATGATCTCACAGTCCATAAGTTCAAGCCCCGCACCGGGCTCTGTGCTGACAGCTCAGAGCCTGGAACCTGCTTCAGATTCTGTTTCCCTCTCTCTCTTCCTCTCCCCTGATCATGCTGTCTTTCTCTCTCAAACATAAATAAACAAATAAATACAATTATTAATTTTTAGAGATGTGATAGTGATATTTCTTGTTTAAAGAAATAACAAAATCTTTTTTTTTATTAATTTTTTTTAAACGTTTATTTATTTTTGAGACAGAGAGAGAGACAGAGCATGAACGGGGGAGGGTCAGAGAGAGGGAGACACAGAATCTGAAACAGGCTCCAGGCTCTGAGCTGTCAGCACAGAGCCCGACGCGGGGCTCAAACTCACGGACCGGGAGATCATGACCTGAGCCGAAGTTGGCCGCTTAACCGACTGAGCCACCCAGGCGCCCCAAGAAATAATGAAATCTTTACAGATAAAATGTGATGTCTGGCATTTGCTTCAAAACACTCCCAAGAGAGGGGCTCCTGGGTGGCTCAGGCCGTTAAGCATCCGACTTCAGCTCAGGTCATGATCTCATGGTTTGTGAGTTCAAGCCCTGTGTCGGGCTCTGTGCTGACAGCTTGGAACCTGGAGCTTGCTTCAGATTCTCTGTCTCCCTCTCTCTCAAAAATAAATAAATATTTAAAAAAAAATTTTTTTTTTTTAATTTTTTTTTTTCAACGTTTTTTTATTTATTTTTGGGACAGAGAGAGACAGAGCATGAATGGGGGAGGGGCAGAGAGAGAGGGAGACACAGAATCAGAAACAGGCTCCAGGCTCCGAGCCATCAGCCCAGAGCCTGACGCGGGGCTCGAACTCACGGACCGCGAGATCGTGACCTGGCTGAAGTCGGACGCTTAACCGACTGCGCCACCCAGGTGCCCCTAAAAAAAATTTTTTTAATAAATAATAGAAAAAAAAAACCACTCCTGGGGGTGCCTGGGTGGCTCAGTTGGTTAAACGTCTGACTTCGGCTCAAGTCATGGTCTCCTAGTTTGTGAGTTCGAGCCCTGCGTTGGGCTCTGTGCTGATAGCTCAGAACCTGAAGCCTGCTTTGAATTCTGTGTCTCCCTCTTTCTCTGCCCCGCCTCCTCTCGCACTCTCTCTCTCTTTCAAAAGTGGATAAACATTAAAAAACAACAATAACAAAAAAGAACAACAACAAAAAAACCCCACTCCTGAGGGAGAAGAGGAAGAGGCCTGGTGGGGCCTGGATTGGTAACTGTTGAACAGAGTGATAGGAACATGGGGATTATTACATTCTTCTTTTTGTTTGTTGTACTAAAAATATTCCATAATAGGGGCACCTGGGTGGCTCTGTTGGTTAAGCATGTACACTGTTACCCATAGCAGTTTTTATTCTTAACAGTAAAAAATTAGCAACCCAAACGTACATCAAGACGGAAATAGGTAAGCAAAGAAACACAACTCAGCAATCAAAAGGAATTAACCACTGATCCACACAACACAAGGAGTCTCAAAAACATGCTGAGGCAAAGAAGCCAGATAGAAGAGCAAACACTGTGTGATTCCCTAACACAGAACGTCTGTACAGGAAGGAAGACGTCCTATGCTGCTCCCCTGTACTGACACAAAGCCTGTTCTCTGGGCCGGCCAGCAGCATGGGGGCGAGGGACACTGGAGTGATGCAAATACTCTGTATCTTAGATATGGTCGTGTAGTGTTACTTGGGTGCATACTTTTGCCAAAACTCATCAACCTGCCCACTTAAAAATGGGCTCATTATACCTGTAAGTTCCATCCAATCAAGTCGACTGAAAACCTCTCACTGAATGGTACCTTTAAAGCTGGTGTGCTTTACCGGACGTAAATTTTACGCCCTCACCCCCAAAGAGAATATGTCGAACCCCAGTTCAGTATGTGAGAAATGAGTGCCGTGCAGGGAAAGATGGTGCCAGTGAGTGGGCAGAGGGACAGACTGGGACAAGCAAGTGTAACAACATGTCAATCACTGCAGAACCTAAAGACTGCAGATCAGGAATTTTCTGTACAATTCTTTCAACTTCGCTGTATGTTTGGCATTTTCATAAAATGTTCGGGAGAGCACTGGTGTGGACGAGCACAAGCTCTCATTTCTCACCAGCCCCCAGGGCGATGGCCTGCTGTGAATCCAAGTAAGAGTCTCTCTTTAAATCATCCTGACAGATTTATGGGACTGCTGTTTTGGGACATACTAACCCTTGAATAGCATTACGGTTTCAAAATGCTGTTCTCTCATCCTCACAAAGCCCATGTTTATTTAGTGCCCACTGTATGCAGGCAGTGCGGGGTGGAGGGTCCTGGAAGCCACGACTCTCAGTGGGTCAACCCTGTGACCAGGTGGGGGGCAACCACACATCGGCCTGCTTAGCACGGCTACAAAAGGTGCTCCAAACACTGAGGTAGAGACCAGGGCAGGCAGGCAGGCAGGGCGCCGAAGGGAACAGCTGTACACTTGGACTCATCGCACTCCGAAAAACAGGCCAGAAAAGCAGCGAGCCGCCTGGGCCCACCTGCAGCACGCGACTCATCCACTGGAAGCTGTCCTCCTCGGAGGCATCAGGCCGCTGCTCAGCCACAAGCACGATCCGGTCATCGTGCAGCACCGTCACGGAGAACACGGCAATCCTGGGGGAAGACGAGGACAAAAATGACCACCCAGCAAAGGGCACTGAGCAGGACACAGACACTCGCTCTCACTTGGACGATGTGAAAGTGCTAGTGTTCACAAGCCAATCTAGCAACCGGCCGCTTGCTGCGAATCTAAAGAGCAACCAGTCCCTAATCTCCTACAGTGTGGCTGAAATAAGTTCCAATTCACTAAAACAAAAAGGACTTCGGGGGAAAGCAAAACAACCAGGCACATATCTTAAAAGACAATTTTCCTTAATTATAATACATGTGGTACATTTCCGTGTGCAGAAATCTTTGTCCACAAGTATTATGAGTTCTATGGGGTGCCTGAGTGGCTCAGTCGGTTAAGTGTCCAACTCTTGGTCTCAGCTGGGGTCATGATCTCATGGTAATGGGTTCAAGCCCCGCATCGGGCTCTGTACTGACAGCGTGGAGCCTGCTTGGGATTCTCTCTTTCTGCCCCTCCCCCTTGCTCTCTCTCAAAATAAATAAATAAATTCTAAAAATTTCTTTTAATAACTTAAGCATCTTTAAAGATAAATAATAACTTAAAAGCCTGCTTCTCAGACGCTGCCCTCCCTCCACGCATGTGCCCCCTCCCCTGGGGTCTGCTTTCTGGACGCCAGCCCTTCTCTCACTCCATCTCTCTTAATTTTTCTTTTCAACTTTCTTTTTCCTTACTTCCGGAGAAGTTCCTTAATCTGACTTTCCAACTTATCACTTCCTTCTCTAGCTGTTATCTATCCTACTGTTTATTCCATTTATCATGTTTGTGTTTAAGAACAAAGAACTCCTTTCACGTGCTAGCATTCTTGGGACATTGTTCCTATAGGGCACACTCTATCGGCTGTGGCTCATTCTGAGGTGGTTACGGTGGTGGGGACAGGAAGGTACCCTGTCCAATGGCAGATGCAATCACCCAGACCTCCATTAATCACTTGAGATGGCATGGCTTTCTCAGGATTGGCCTTTGCCTCCAGGTACCACCAGGTTCCGGTGGCCTCCCTAATCTAGTCCAGAAACAGGTGTGGGCCGCCCTGACCTTATGCCTATGGATACCCACACCAACAGTGTCCCATTTTTGCTGTGAGGGCAGGTCACGATGTCCTGGCGTCCCATGCTCTAGGCACCCATACAGGCTTGCCCTGCCAGTTTCTCCAGGGTGGTCATCCCCCACCCCTGCAGTCCTGACCCAAGAGAAGGGCCAGCAGTGCCCACCATTTGGCAGAATTCCTTAAGGATTTCTTTAAGGGATATTCAAAGGCAGGGTCTAGCCAGGCTCAGGGGTACCTTAGTGTGAGTAACAAGAGCCCCCCCTTGAGAAGAAAATTGAAACAGCTCCGTCAGTTGAATGGGCCCAACTAGGAGACCAGGCTGCTCCTCCAGGGCAAAGAGCTCAGGAAGTGAACAGAGTCAGACGGGGTTTTCCTCTCCTCACCCCAGCTGCCCTGGGTCTAGGCCAGAGGTCCATTTATTGGCTCAACAGAAATGAGAATCTTTAAAGGGCTTGCCTAACACACTAGAAAAGCTGAACTGATTCTTATCCCAGGAGCAAGGTAGGGCCTCTGTGTGTCTCGCTGAACCTTAGCAGAAGAGACACTCGGCCGTCGGTGATTTCAGAGCACCTGGTACTTGGTTGTTTCGGTTTGCACGTCTGGGTTCTAGGATGCTGACCCGAGTGCTCCATGGGCCTCATCCTCTGAAAGAGCTGCGTGAGCACTGTGAGAGGTGAGGACAGAACAGGCTCCTGGCTGCAAAGGTCATCCTCTTTCCGTGAAGTTTTCCTGATGGGCCGGAAGTTTTAGGTTTTGTGTATTCAAATCACTGGGCTTTCCTTCTACTGAAGACAGACTTCTCAACTCAAACTGTAAGTAGAGAAGGGATCTAGAGCCACAGCACAGGGACCCGCAGCGCATCACCTGCCTCTGTAGACAAACTTCATGGGCTCCACAGCCAGCGCAGTGGCCACGATGTCATCCGCGTTGTGTCTACGAACTCCAACCACCATTAGCCCATCCAGCTTGCCCACGACAAAAACCAGGTTATCCTGGAAGCAAGGACGCTGGTCAGGACTCAGGATACGCAGGCAAGCCCTGGGGGGCCAGGCAGCTGATGGCTGCTCCAAGCAGCCAAAAGCACATGGAAACCAAGGAACAGACGGGTCCACGTGGCCCAGGGGTGGCTATGGGGCGGAAGGGTCATGCAGCCTGGTGGGCTGGGCTGGGGGCCAGGGGACATCTGGAGGGGAGTCGGCGGTGGAAAGGTGAAGCCGTACAGGACTCCTACTGCTACTGGGCCTACGGGCATTAGGAACACCCTGAGCTGACAGTCCTGTCGTGTTTGCTGTCCTGTGCACTATGGGATGTGGAGAGTAGTCATGGCCCCTAGATACCCAATAGATGCGGGCAGCGTCCCTTCCACTGAGGTGTGGAGGCCCAGGTCCTGGCAGCAGAACATACTCACAGGCCCGATGAAGCCCAGCAGCCCTGTCCTGGTGAAAGGCCTGTCAGACACGGGGGCTCCTCCTGCTGTGACCGGGACAGTCTGCATAGAGCAGAGAGGGGACAGTCAGGCTGTGGTCCATGGATAATCAACCAGCTGGCCAGTAAGACCCAGCAGGCAAGGAGGAGAGCTCAGCACACACTCTGCCTGCTGGCAGATGAGGCTGTCGCCCAAGGTTCCCTGGGCGGGGGAAGGAGTCCCTGCCAGCAGATGAGACCCTCCTGGGGCTCCCACACCCAGCATGGCCTGTGTCCCTCCTGCTACCCCCTTATTTCCACGTGTCCAGTGCCTGGCCCAGAGGAGTGGGCACTCATTGGACTCATCCCAACAAGTCAACACTTCCAACATGCAAAGTGCTGGCTTCCGGGAGCTGATCTTGCCCAGTGTGCTGCATCAGTGCTTATGGAACTTAACTCCAACATAAAGGTCACAAAAAGGCACAAACCTCAAAGACGCTCTTTGTGATTCCAAGTAGTCCATAGTACGCTGTGCCAGTTGCGCTGGAATTGACACATATTTCTCCAACCTCATCAGTTTTACAGAGATAAGGGGTACCTTCTACCTTCACAACACACACATCAGCTAAAAAGAGAAAAAGCCCTCAAAATCATAAGCATGGAAATACACTTAAATGGGTCATTCACAGAGATCTACTTGCTGCTACGTTTGCAGTTATGGAAACAAAACATTATATACGCAGTGTGTTCTTAGGATGAGTTCTAGGACATGTAGAATCCACGCTCTATGCAGGCGCAAATCTACATTTTATACGTAGTGTGTAACCACAACACAATGCATCCTGCACGTATAAGCCCAGGCTGACAGGATTCCATGCCCCCTCATGTGGCCCTCCTGAACCCACGGGACAGGCCGGCTGACCCCGTAGTTCCCTTGTCACTAAGCAGTTCCCCAGCAGACAATCCTGCCTGCTGCCGGCTCTGGGCATTGGGGACCTTGCCTGTCAGGTCACTGCAGCCCCAGGCCGGCCAGCCCTGCAAGAGCAGGCCCACAAACAGCTTCCAACAGAAGAGTGACGTGCGTGCCAGAACACACAGGTGTCTGTTAAAACAAACTCGGTCACTCAGTGATGAATTAAGCAGCCTGTGGGGGCCTGCGCACTGCCCTCCCTTGGACTCTAATACATGCTCCTGTCCAAAGACTCAGGCGATCAGGAAGACAAAGAAGGGGCACTCATTCAGCGACTTTTGTTTATTCACAAATAAAGTGGAGGCTGGTGCTCCTGTGCAGGTCACTGTGAGCCCGCAGCTCACAGCCAGATACTCTCACAATAAGGCACGAAAGGCCGCAAATCCACTTCATGCGGGGCTAACACAGTGCAAGGTTAAGTATCTGCTTAGCAAGGTGCCATCAGCCCTCACCAGGCCAATCGGCTCCGCAACTCTCCCAGTGAACACATGCTGACCTGGGGAGCACTGCACACACACACCCAGAGGAGCACTATACACACACACACACACACACACACACACACACACACATGCATATAGGGGAGCACTATACACACACACCACACACCTAGGGGAGCACTGCATGCGCACACACATGCACACACCCGGGGGACCACTGCATACACGCATGCACCGAGAAGAGCACTATGCACACACACTCCTAGGGGAACCCTGTGCACACACATGCACACTCCTCAGGGAGCACTGTGCGTGCACACACACACACACACACACACACACACTCCTAGGGGAGCACTGTGTGCACACATGCCTAAGGAGGGTGGTCAAGATAGTTACCCATGAATCTCAGAAAGGCCTGCATGGTGAGGAGACAGCAGAGCAGCTGTGAGGTCATCGCAGTGAGGGGTAACCTCAGAGCAGCATGAACAGAGCATCCCCTATTCACAACTGTCACTGGGGACTCCTGGGCCAGGCTCAGTGCTCAGTTTCCCTCTGCGACACTTAGGTCGCTCCATCACCCTCTCCTGTGGCATTGCCGTGGGGCCAGCATTCAGGCGCACGGGGCCTAATGGGCAGGAGGGCTCACGTAGGCCTTTCTAGAAGCCACAGGAATTTCCTGGAAGCTTCAGGGTCATGCTCCTAATGTAACACATACTCCTTGCTGGTATAACCCAATTATCAGGCTGTTTACAGACGTGCAGTGAGGTTAAGTGCCTCAACGTGTGTGACACACGAAGCCTGTACCTGGCCTGCAGGGACTGCTCCGTTTCCCAGACACCGGACAAGCACAAGTCAGGTTCAGAGGCCACAAGCACACCCTCACATTTTCGCTCAACCTTAAATTTATCACAAGGGCAGGCAAAAACTGAAAAGATGTATTACAAATTAAAACACCAATTTATACAGAAAAACATTGTTAATAAGCCTTTTACTTGTGTGCTTGCAGAGCACTCCTTCAAAGCCTGGAGCACTTTGGACTCTCCTTCTGTCAACCGCTCGCAGGACAAGACACACTCCGGCTGCATCCCTCACCTCCAGGCAGCACCTGACCCACGTCCTGAACAGTAAGAACTGACAACTTCTCTTCAGTATCAACTCTGATCACGCCAAAACTGAGACCGCTCATCGACAGGACAGCTTTTCGTGGAGGAGGTCCTCCCAGGTCTGGTGGCCTAGAAAATGAAACCAGACCAGCTGACAAGGGGACAGAGCCCATGGGGGAAGGGACCCACGGCCCACCTAGCCTGCAGGACGATGCTGCACCAAAGCCCCTCTCGGCACCACACCCTGTGAGGACAACAGGCCACACGACTGGCCACAGCAGACAGTCTTCCTGAAGGCGCTGCAGCGTT
Source organism: Panthera leo (assembly GCF_018350215.1). Taxonomy (NCBI): domain Eukaryota; kingdom Metazoa; phylum Chordata; class Mammalia; order Carnivora; family Felidae; genus Panthera; species Panthera leo. The sequence goes on from NC_056687.1 coordinate 220,749, forward strand.
TCCACCCCACGTGCTATTCCCCACGTGGGGACCTGCACACACCTCCCACCCAGAGGCAGGGTCTGCGTCCCTTCCTTCATCTGGTGGGCCTGTGACAACCGTGTAAGTGACACTTTGTGACTTCCCAGGAGGGGTCCTAACGGTGATTCAGCTTCTACCTGGCTGTGCTGAGACCTTTGCTGGAAGCCCTGGACAGCCAGGTGAGCAGAATGACGTGCCTGCACAGGCCCAGGGCAGCCCGCTCCAGAGACCAGAGACTGTGCTGGAAGCCACGTCTGCCAGTCCAAACTCTGGACACAGAAAGCAAGGGAAATACAATGGCTGTTGCCAGCAGGTGTGGGGGTGGGGTGCGCAGCTGCAGCTGGGACCCAAGTAACAAAGGTCAGTGTCTTCTCCAGTGAGAAAAAGCACACTGTTGGGCAAGAGAAGTCACCACAGAACAAAGGAATGAAGAACACCTTACGGCGTGTGAAGGATAAAGATGTTATTTTTCTTGCTGAGTTGTTAAAATTCTAGGATTATTGAAGACTTGCACATATGAAAGCGCAGACTATGAATATTCTAATCTAACAGTCTCAACTAACCATACCGCCCCCCACCCCAGGATGGCACTCGGAGCTCCTGGGGACAAGAGCCCTGGGGCAGGCGAGAGGTGACCTGGGAAGGAAAAAGTGGCCTGGGGAGCGCCATGGGTGTGGGAGGAGCACAGGAAGGACGAGACCCTGCCCTCTGGGCTGTGATGGAGGAGCACAGACGGCCCTGGGGGCTTCCCCGTGAGTGGGCGGTGCTAAGCATGGGTCACGGTGCTTCTCCAGGAAGGGTGAGGGCCCCACAAGCACAGACCCCCGTGCACTGCTGCCAGCACTGCAGATGCAGGGCCCTCCCCAGGGCAGGGAAGAGCCCTGGGCTGCTATGTTTACCAAGGCCAAGGAGGAGGAGAGGCGCTCAGGGAAGACAAGCCCATGATTACAGTCCTGGGAGCAGCTACACAGGTCCCACCACCAACAGGGCGAGGGGCATGTGCCCGGGGGACCGCGCCATCACTCTGCACACACGCCTGGGAACCTGGCACAGGATGGCGTGTTAATTGCTCCAGAGCGTTGATTGCTCCTACTGCTCAGAGACAGACGGGCTGTATTTGGTGCCACAGGTAATTCAGCTGTAGGAGTGAGAACTCCGTGTTTACAAGACCGAGCAAGCAACCACATTACCTGCGGATGGCGACCGTCAGCGCCTCAGGAGAACTGGCGCAAGGACAGATGACCTCTGGCCTCAGCCCTCTAGACTGGAAGACATTGAGGAACGCATCACAGGAGGATATGGACCCTGCGTGAGACAGAGGGACACAAGCGGAGGGGTGGGCTGTTTCCATGAAAAACACGGTGCATTTTGAAATCACTAGCAGAGAAGAGTTGGAAATTCGTCCCAGAAAGCCTGTGTCTAACCCCTGCCGTGTTTCTGAGTTCTAACTCACAGCCAGCCTTGCCCTCACCCCTCCTCCCAGGTCTGCCGAGTGGGAAGTGACAGAGGAGTGTTTACAGGCGACTCTTCCTCCTCACAAGGCCCAGGTGCGTGTAAGTGCCTGCTGCGGAAAGCGCCTTGGGGCCACGGGGTCCCTGCCATGAGCGGCCCATGCACCACCCCCAGGCTGCCCCCCTGCTTCTTCCCTGCTCTCCCTGGCCAGTCCGGGGCGTCACAGATGTGGAAACTCAGCTCCCCGGCAGGTGGGTGCTGCCTGCTTGGGGCCGCAATCATCAGGACCCCAGGGCTGTACCACAAACCTCAAGCTCTCTGCCACAGAGAGGCCCAGGAAGGGGAGGGGCCCGCGTCCCACTCGTGCTGGGCACTGGTAGACAGCAGAGGACACACAAGACAACCCAGCTCATTCAGGGGGCACGCGGAGCGGCAGGATCTGAGGTTTGTGGAGGATCAGGTCTGGCGAAGGGCTTCCTCGTGGAAGCCTAGTGACTGGGAGGGTGGAGGCAGTGCCAGGTGAGAAGCTGTTGGCAGTGGGCTGTTCAGGTGGCTCGGGGACACAGAGCAGCGAGCAGCTCTCGGTATCTTGGAGGCAGGATGGAGGGGGCCCTGCTGGGCCCACGTGTGGGTGGAGGAGCTAGAAGGCGGTGTGCCCTCCTGAGCGGTGGGGGACCCAGGGGTGCAGGGCTCTCAGGGCCCTTCTCACTAGGGGACTAGATGAAAGGCCAGCCTCTGGTCCAGGGTGGTTTCAATGCAAAAACAGCAGCACACAGCTGTTAAACCCACAAGAAAACCCACCTACCTGGTCAAGGGCTTTGTGCTGCATAGAAAACCCACCAAAGGTCAACGGAGCCTCCCCTGCGGCAGGCCTCGGACAGCCCCCAATGGGCAGCCACGCTCAGACCCTGTGCAGAGCCCAGGGCGCACATCAGCCGCCAGGGGAAATCCCACAAGGAGGTGGAGCCAGATCAGTGGGGCCACAGGGACCAAGGACGGAGGCTGGGACAGGCTCCCAATTAGCATCTACATTCTGGTCATTTCTTAACGTATCTTCTGTCAATGGTGTTAAAACTGCTTTTAAACTCAGAGCCTTCATAAACATGCATGGGAGATACCAGTGAGTACCCCCACCCCTCCTCGCTCCCCGCCACCAGGGGTTGTATGTCACAGCAGGTTACAGGACATTCATTTATTTCATGCACACGGAATGTCGCCATGCTGTTTCTTCCATATTCTACTAAAGCCTCTTCCCCCCAGAGTCAGGCCTGCGGGAGGAGAGGCCACGTCCTCCATCAGCTGGGCTTACTCACAGGGGTTTGCGCCATCGGCCACGATCAGCATGCGCAGCGAGCTGAGGCTGACGTCCCTCTGTCCTCGCTGAGCTAGGAGAGACCAGTGCATGTCTCGGGATTTCACCAGCGCGGCCCGGGCTGCAGAGGAGGAGCACAGACATGCCCTGTGTCATGGGAAAGTGGTGCCCTGGCACCTCAGACACACATGCAGGTGCACGAGAGGACAGACAACACAGACTTGTGTTTCTGGCCACAGGCTCCCTGCAGCCATGTCCCATAGGCAGTGCAACTGTCCTGACCTGCTGTGTTTAAAAACCAGCTCTGAGGTCTGATTCAGACACAGAAATCTCATATCTGTCTCCCAACTTTAATTTTCTCTTGGAAGCTCTATCTTGCTCTTCCCATGTCTCCTCTTCTGTCTTCTGTGGTCCCTACCTGAGCTGCTGACTCACACGGTCATGTGGCCAGGCCTGCCGCGTGCTGGGAAGACACCAGGATGTGAAGAGACAGACTCGGCCCTCAGTCCTGGCTGCGCACAGACTAGTGGGCCACACCTGCCAAATCCACCACAACTTGAGCTGTCCTCCATAAAACAGGAGAAACAGAGACAGCTACCACCCAAGGCTGCTGCAAAGATGCACAGCAGAGCACACGCCCAACGTCCGCATGTGGCCGCCAGCGCTGCGATCAGCATGGGCAGTCACCGGGGACAAGTTAGTGGGAGAAAAGAGACCTGAGGCCCAGCCTCTGGGCTTTCTGAAGGTGCCCCCCAGCCCTGCTGGAGTAGAGGCAGGGCTGAGGGTTGTGCAGGTGCTCAGGGAGCACTGCAGCTAACCAAGGCAGGGGGCAGGGCAGGGCACGGCAGGGCCCATGGGCAGCCCCATGGCACTCTGTCTACACTGTTTCCTTGGAATCAGCAGCTCTGCTAGTGGTGGCTTGAAAAGCCCGGCTTCAGATTAAAACCCTCTCTATCTACTACTAAGAATTGGGAGTAGTGATGTGACTGTAAAGGAAGTTTCAAGAGAATAAAATCAGAAGCCTATGGTCCTTGCAGGAGAGAGCTGTCATGGCGCTGTCCTCCACAAGGGTCATCCAGGCCGTGCACGCAGGTCAGGCAACGTCTGAGACGTGGTCACGGCACACGCGGGCTGTGGGGGCTCCTCAGCCTGCATCTGCAGTTCTGCGTGTCAGCTTTATTGTTTTCTTAATCTAAGTGACCTCTTTAATGAAGGGTGAATCCAACGACGGTGCTGTTTCCCGTTACCTTTATACGAACACACTTTCTGAATCCAGGACAGTGGGTTCACTTTCATCAGTGCGTACGGGATGCTGACCACGTGCATCCTATTCATAACACTCTGTGAAAAAAACAGAGGTGCTTAGGGGCAGGCCTCGTCCAGGGGCAGACAGCAGAGGGCCACATCACGCCAGAGAAGGCAAAGATAACGTCAATGGCCTTCTCATGATGACACTTCATTTCAGATAAGGGTTAATTACATCACCTAAAAATAGGCATTGGTGTCATCTATTGATACGAAGCACTAGAATCCCTCATTGCAACAATTAGATCATTTAGCATACAACACTCACTGTTAACACTCCATGCCACAGACCAGCATCCCTTTTGAAATCCAGCACATTTGTTAATGTTTCAGCTGAAAGTGGACAAAGATGGTTAAACCACTGAGTGACCCTCTTCACAAGTCATGTGCATTTTTAAAGAAACTGAGATGAATACATCATTGACATGAAGGGTTTTAGGAAACATACACATTTCCAAACATCATGCACTAATTCATCAATTATCTTGGTTATCTATTCATATTACCAGAAAAACTCAAAAGTAGGTCAATATGACTTTGGATTCAAACAGAGAGCTGTGCTGATCCCTGGTCCGAAAACACAAGCAACGGCATGCCCAAGGCGGCTGCTCAAGCCTCTCACTCTGCAGTGAGATGTGGGGTGAGGACTCACCATGGACACACTTACTTCTCACTTTACACCCAGACTCCCCCATTTCTCGCACCGAGGCCACTACCCTGCATCTTCGGGCAATGTCACGGGCTGCTCATGTTGTACCCCCCTCAGAAAGCTGCCCCTTCTCTCTGCTCTACCCCAGCGGAGGTGGCAGACGCGTGAGCGGGTGGCGACCCAGGCCGCACACAGCCTTGTGCTCGGCAGGACCTGGCTCCAGGCCCCACACAGGGGCTGTGAGCAAATGTGGCCCCCATCAAAACCACAGCAACGCCCAGGTGCATCCCCACAGGATGGACACCAAAGGTGAACACAGGTCTGCTGTGCCAGGAAACATGAGTGCTTTCTGAATAGGTTCTATGCACACACTCCCTTTGTTAGCTAAAGAGCCCACATGAGAAGTGATACATAGATCTTGACAAAAAGAAAACCATGTGACTTGATTTAACGAATCCAATTTTTAAAAAATTATTCAGGCCCTTGAATATATCTAAAATCATTTTCCAAATCTTAACTGAAGTCTTCAGCTACCCCTTTTAATTTCATTATTTTTTTACCCCTTACTTTTAAACACCCATATTTTAGTTATTTAAACATACCATTCAATTTACTTTCTAGTTTTATTCAATTCCAGTATTGCTATGGTAAGGAAACTACCATGTATCCATTGTTATAGTTTTTAAAATAACAGTTCTCTAAGTTAAATATCCGATATTTAACAGTAAATTGGGGGGGGGGGAGCTACCTATATGTTACCAACAGAAAATCTACAACCATAAAGATTCCATTTCTGTATTTGCATGCATGACAGCTTAAGCCAAAACCATACTCATAGAATATAGTAATACAAACGTGGGTCCAATAAGATGGTTTTCCATTTTTTTTTTTAATGCAAGATATACTGCCTCTCAGCTACATCACAGATTGAACCAGCCCACCAGGCATAAGCAAGTGGTAGTGTGTGAATTTCATGCTCCGTAAAATCAACACACACATAGATTTTTTGGAAAGGCCCCTGAGTGGGGCTGCCGGGGTGACCTAACACCCACGCCTCCAGCATGAGCAGAGAGAGCACCGAGCACCCTGGCTGGAAGAGCTGCCCGCATGCCCTTACCTTCCGAGTAGCCGCAAGCCTGGGTCAGAGCCCGGCATTGTGCCAGCAGGGATGCGTGGGACACCGTGACCCCCACTGTGCTGCCTTCTTTGCTTGTTTTATACTGAAAGATTTCAAGAAAAAAAATCCATTATGTGACGCTTCTGGAGGCCACAGCAGACAGAATGGGAGGCTGGCAGAACTTAAAAAGGAGAAGTGGTCAGTCGTCTGTCCCTCACTAACCATCCTGTCACACCAGAGCACACTTTATGCCATGACTCTCAGGGTGACACCCACAGAGGAAACTAGGACACACCATGGGGCAAGTGTCCCAGCACACTGGTACACACAGGCTCCCCCTAACTGCTGACATCCCGAGGGAGCTGGGGAGGGATGATCAAGCAGGAGTGAAACCAGACCTGACTGAGCTCCCGTCCTACCCTTTCTGCCTCTGAGGTGATGGTAAGACAGAGGGTAAGTGTAAGCCTGTGACCACGCACACTGTCACGGGAAACGAGCTGGGCTCGTGGGGCCCGCAGGCTCCGAGCGGGACGAGGTCATTACCTCGATGTAGGCAGTCCCGGCCCCTGCATCCCGGGCCGGTGGATGCCAGTCTTTCGGGGGCTTGGTCAGATGCTTCCCATCGATCACCAACCAGGCGAGAGGGGGCCAACCTGTGAAGGCACGGACAAGGCACCGGCCCAGGCAAGTGGTGAGTGGGTCTCAGGGCTGAGCCGCCCGCCACTGGCAACTAGCCACTGAGCACCCAGGGAGGAGAAGTCTTGGTCCCGTTTACTCTACATTAATTCATATTTAAGTCAGTGGGTGCCTCTGACCTGTGACCACCACACCAAACGGTGCAGGCCTAGACCCTGAACTGGGGCAAGGGGTGGGTGGCGAGATACACAGGCTTGTGACCAGGACCTAACTCCTGAAGACCCCTCAGCCCACATAAGGTTCGGCTGCCACGAAAGGATACCCGCGCACCGCAGGTGGACTCCCCCGCCTACCTTTGAAAGCTGCCACCTCTCCGGTCTGTGCCTTGGGCAGGCCTTTCTGACAAGCATCCGTGGTCAGGGCCAGGGCAACGCCACAGCTTCCCAGCAGAAACCCAACCTGCTGGCTGCCGGCGTCCTGCACAAAACACGGCGAGGCGCTCATGGGGCCACCACCAAGGGCCCTGCCCGCTCAGACCCACACACAGAAAGCAGAGTGCTTCACCTTGCCCTTGCAAAGTCCTACAACCCAATCCTATGTAGTAGAGACTATATTTTCATGAAAGTAAAATATAAGCATTTTTAAATTTAAAAGACATATTTTTGCAATGAAATACAAAGTTCTAGATAATGGGCTAATTTCTCAAAGTGTTTTCCTGCAAACAAACGACATTTTGGAGCATTTTAATAAACTCCAAAAATAACAGCATGGAAATTTCCACTTGAATTGTGTTTAAAATTTACATATTAACCTGGGGAGTCCCGACCTTTGACACTTTTACTTATTCGCCACAGAAATGCACATTCCCTGTCAACGCTTCTTCTATATGTGTCCCTCAGTAAAGGTTTGTCATTTTCTTCTTGCAGGTTTGACAAACCTCTTGCTTCTTCCGAAGAGTCTCTGTAGTCAAATATCTGTTCATCATATATTATCCTTTGAGATATACTGGTTTTATTTAAAACTTTACTTTTGGGATTCTTGAGTATTTGTTGCTGACAATGCTCACTTTAAGTACCTGAACTCTGAAATGGTAGAGAGCTTTAATCTTCTAAAATACATGCTTTGTCTACTCCTAAAATGCTATTCGTTTTCCATAACCAGACTACTGACATTTACACTTAAGATGGACTGGCTACCCAGAACATCAGCAAGCTCCCCACATTAATCATTTGTTGGTAACAAAAAACGCATGCCGTTATGTAAGTGGACAGAAATGCAAGAAAATTTCCATCTTGCATATTCAATATTATCACTGAGAAGTGAGCTACAATACATTAATTACTGTGTGACTTATTTATTCCCAAGAAATGAAAATTATTATCAATAAGCACATGGTTTTGGGAGAAAGTTTAACAAAATCTTATCAAATCATAAATTCTATTCATCAGAGAAAAAATGCTCACTGTCTGTACTGGAAAGCTCACAGAGATGATATATTAGCTCCATCTACAGCTTCTAAAAGTCCCTTTCACCAGCAAGATACGTAAAAATGAGTAACTGTCGGTGAAACCGCATCTAATGTCTCCCGAAGTCCTGCTGTGCAGGACCCTCCCTTGGGTCAAAGCAGCACCTGTCTGCCAGAACACGTCCTTTCCCGGGAGGGCAAGATAGGACGCGTCGCGTCTATGTGTCAGCTTTGGAAGAAAACCCCGCGGCCCAGACAGAGTGAACTACCTTTCTTGTTAGCGGCACTTCTATGGGGACAGGAACCAGCTCTGCCAGGAGACAGCCATAAAACCCCACCATGAACATCACCGGGTCACTGTTCGGAAACACCAGGGCCACCTACAACAGCGTGAAGGAAAACCATGAAACCCACTCACGAAGCATGCGATCATTCTCAACACTCAGGATCTCTGCTGACTAGATGGAATCTGGGGCAGTTTAGATGATCTTACAGCTTTTCAAATTGGGTTCAGAAAATGTGATTTGGAGGTTAATTCTTGGTCCTTAAACTCCCTCAACCATGTAACTTTTCATAGTTTTTAGGCTGGGATCTTTATTCCACATGCAACAAAATAATTTAAAATGTTTGTGTCTAGAGGCAGTCCAGCCCCAGTCTGGCTGTGGGATGGGGACCTGGCTCTGTGCACTCTATCTGGGCAGCAGCTGAGGACCCCTGGTGAGGTACCGCCCCCCGCCCCCACATCCGCCAGTCCAGGTGAGAAGTGCCGGAACCAACAGGAAGAGTAGACTCGGAATCAAATGACACCTAAAGTATCTTCCAGAAGGTAAGGTCCTAACACCAAAGTTTTAGCTGAACAGATCTCCACTCAAGGCTTCAGTGTACTGACAGGGGAGGGGGGAGAGCACCGAACACCTCAGCTAAGACCCCTACAGCTGCTGCCTCCTGCGGACTCCCTGGGGGGCCCACCTGATCACCATGCTGCCACTGTTTAAGCCGTATCTTCTATTTATCTTACATTTTTATTTTTATCAAAAACATTTTAAAAACACACAATTTAAGATGACAAAAAGTACTAATGAAAAGTAATACCCATATGCTCCGCCCTTCCTCACTCCCCAAGGCAACCACTTAAAAAATATCCTAGGGGTGCCTCGGTGGCTAAGTCGGTGAAGCATCAGCTCTGATTTCATCTGACTCTGATTTCGGCTCAGGTCACGATCTCACGGTCGTGAGGTTGGGCTCTGCGTTGACAGCATGGAGACTGCTTGGGATGCTCTCTCTGCCCCTCCCCAGCTGGCGCACCAGCATGCACACTCGCTCTCTCTCAAAACAAACAAACATTTTTTAAACATCTTACATCTTCCTCTTGCTATTTATTCATATTTTTAAATATTATGATGCTTATACTACTATATTCTATTTTTTGAACATGTCTCAGTATCGATTCTTTTTCCTATCACTGTAGATGAACACTCAGCCCTCTGTGTTCCTGCCTCTTTCTCTTCCTCCATCCTCCAGCTTCCATTTCTTAGAACATCTGATAAACTTAAAAGCTATTTATGGAACAAGATTTTTATAAGCTCCAAATCTTGTAGTGAGTTTGCTTGAAACCATAAATGGTAAGTCAGAAGAGTGGACAGACTGCTGATGTGGGCCCTTGGACACAAAACAATGGCTGCTAATAACTCTCCACTTCATTAAGACAAAACTCAAGCTACACCTATAGTCTCTGCTTGAGGTCTGGAAATCGAGTTTCTAGCAAGTTAATCTGTTGAAAAGGGCAAAGCTCTCCTTCAAAAGTTGATGTAACAGTGGTTGCACCAGAACTATGACCTGTAGCTTTGAGACTAAATGTTTGGTATAAAAACATTTTTAGAGAATTTGTTATAAAGAGTCGTGTTTGTTCACTTTTACAAACTCTATTCCTCAAGGGAAGAGAAATTTGCCACCCACATCTCATAATGAGTTCATTCACTCTGATCCTGTCAATCTCTCATAATTAACCTAACTACGTGGACTCTCACAAGTCAAGAAGAATATCTGGAAGTCTCTGTCCCTGCAGGAATCTTTTTCAAGAAAAATAAATTAGTGATTCTGGATTCATTTTAAAGCACACCATAAATCAGGAATTCTTACACGCTTGTTCTAAAGCACAAGCATTGTTCTCATACTATTCACATGTTTACAGCCTCGTCCACATCTGCTGATGGTGACAGCTACCACCACCTTTAGTTGCTTTGCTTTCCAGTTTCCACTGGCCAATTTGTTCTAAAATGCTCCACCACGTGTGTTAAATACCTATCGAAAGTATTTTCCAAGTAGCCAAGCAGTCGGGTGAGCTCCTAAGTCTTACCAGATGCTCAGGAGCAAGCCCCAATCCTGGGACCTCCGTCCTCCTGGGCTGCCCTGCTCTGCGGCTCACTCCTGTTCCCCTTGGAAGCTCAGAGGCTCCTTTCTGTACCTGGTCCTGCTGCGGAAGCAGTAAGGAGTGTTGCTGAGCTTTGCTGCAGGCCCTTCACTTTGAAGCTAACACCCTCCAGCTCCAGGATGTTGACTGGCGTTACTACAACCATTTACAACTCTCTACTCTCTGTCCTCCTTCCTGTCTGGAACTCCTACTGGCCAGATGCTGGACCTCCTTGACCAAGTCTCACGTTTGCACTATTTGTCCTTCCCACTTTCCATCTCTTAGTCTTCCCTACTAGCATCTTTTTCTTGATTTATGGAGCAATATGTTCATCTTAGTTCTCTAGGGATAGTAATACTAATTTTTTAAAAATTCCTTTTCTGTTTCTGGCTTTCTGCCAAATTTCTTTCCTCTTCCTCTCTCTTCCTCCCCTGCCTGGCCACCATCCCCTTCTCTTGTTTTTCTCTTCTTTGCCCTTTGGTTGTTCTCTTTCATTCAGGTTTCCTTCTTCAAATGTCCTTGGCGACTGGTTTCTATTTAAAGAGTGGGCACTCAGAGTTGCATGAAACTTACAGTTTCACTACTGGGTGATCTGACCACAGGCAGCCTCTCTCACTAGATTTTCTTACTACTGGGTGTCCTGTCCTCCATCCTGGATGTTCTGGTCTACCTGCACTTCTCACGTCTGGTTCAGTTTGCCTGGAGCAGTGCTGGCCAACAGAACTTTCTATGATAATGCAAATGTTCTATCTTCAAGCTATCAAATGTGGTAGCTATTAGCCACATGTGGCTTATGCATGAGCCCTCGAAACGTGGCTTGTGTGACTGAGGAACTAAATTTTTTATTTTATTTACTTCTGGTCAATTTAAGTAGCCCCATGTATCTACTGCCAAAAATGTTGGGCAGTGCAGTAAGTACAAGGAACACCACGTCTCTAGCCTCCTTCGTAACCACCTTTGCAGTGAGGCAAGAGGGGGCTGCCTGGTCATATGGAAGAGAGGAAGAGGTAAATAGGAAACACACAGAATTTCAAAGTTACATCAATGTTCTCTCATAAAACCTAAGCTTTGGGGACCTAATATTTATTAACATTAATATTTTTATTAAAATCAATATATATGAAGTCAAAGAGGAAAGAACTTGAAGAGTCAGTGGTTGGGCAATGAGGAAGAATAAAAAGAACCATCATCTTATGTACATCATCATAAACTTTTTCCATATTTAATATTTTTTCTTTGTTGACTTTAAATCCCTTGCGTTAATGCTAGAAGTCTAGCCAACTGATGGAATACTGATTTCAATGAGACATATTTTTAGAGTTTCTGTTTTTGCTCACTCCAATAAGTTATATTCTAGTTACTTACTCTGTCTCCAGGTTTAAGTAGTGGTTCATTCTTACTAGTCAGTTTATTAAGTAGAGTATAAGCTAGTTTTAAACTCCGACTCCAAAGTTTGCCTAAAATAAAATAAAAATACTAAGCAATGTAAAATTTAAGAAACTAATTATTAACATTTTAATGTAGCAATCACAATACCCCATAATGTACCATCATTCTATTGTTGGAAATTCAGGTAGTTTCCAACTGATAACTATTTTGCACAATGCTGTAATGAACATCGTAGTTTTATCTTAAACACAACTTATAGATTTATTTTTCTTAATACAAAAATAGAACAGGATTTTATTATAGAAAATTTAGAACATAGAAAAGCTAGCAGAAAAAAGTCAGCGTTATTTCGGTTACATGTACACACACACACACATATACACATGTGCAATTTTCAAGAAATGGGACAATACTTCATTCTGCTTTTCTCAATCAACATTGCACTGTGAGTGCATTTTCATGTCATTAAATGTCTCTCAACCACATCCCTTATCAGAGTGGCATATAGTTCTTTTAACCTTTATGATTCATGAGGTGGGTCCTACCTCCATCTCTAGGTTCCACTCAAGAGAAGACAGTCTGGGAGGTGTCAGTAACCTGCTCAGAGCCACTGGCTGCTGGAGTGGTGTGTCTGGCCCTCCAGGACCCAGCCCCTAGACCCAGGACCCCTCCCCGCTGGCACACAGTCTCAGTACAGAGCCCTAGTGGATGCTCAGCAGAGGACAGCTTCCCCGAGGAAGATGGGAGATGAAACAAAGAGTCAAGGTCTCTGGGGAGGTAGACCAAGGCCGGGGTGACATGGGGTAGGAAGACAAAAAAACCCGAGTCCATCCCCACACCCACAGCAGCCTTGACATTTACCCCATGCGATAATGTACCAAAGAGGTAACACAAGAGTCACAATTTACCTCCCTCAAATTCCTGTGGAGCAGCCACGCCCTCTGAATAAGTGGTAAAATTTCATTGTAAATAATACTAAACCTAGGCTCAACATTGTGAAGTGAGCAAACCGTGGGACCCAAGAAACAAATGAGAAAAAAAATACTCAATTCAAAGCACTGTTGCCTTTGTCTATATAGAAAGGTCAATTCAAGATGTTGATAACTGTAATACATACAGATTTCCAATCCAGCTATATAGAAAAAAGAATAATGCATCATGACCAGGTCAGTTTATCTCAAGAATGCAAAAAGTTTCAACAGAAAATCAACATAATTTGTCACATTAACAAAGGTGAAAAAAAGTAAAACAATTTAACAATCACTCAGGATTTTAAATGATTTTTAAAATCCTTCTTAAATTCAAAATGGAAGGAAATTTCCCTAAAGTGATAAAATCCTATAGGAAATATCATAATCGATGGTCAGGTATTGAAAGCTTTCCCTGAAGAAGTAGAAATAAGTCAAGGACAAAGGCCTTTTTACTGAAAGTCTTAGCCAATGCAACAAGATGGAGGGGTGGAGAGAAGGTAAGCGGTTGGAAACAAAACTCATTATTTGCAGATGATGTGACTGAGCACATTATGAATCTTTTATAACTGAAGTTAGCAAGGCTGCCAGACACCACAACAGTGTAGAAAGACTATCTCATTTCTGTATACTGGCAATAAATGTTAAGTAAAAATTTTTAATGATTGTATTTACAATACGATTAAAACAAACATGCCACATATCTAAGAATATGTGTTAAAAAAGATATGCAGTCTCACCACAAGAAATTATAAAACATTACTGAGATAAAGTGAAGATCTGAATGAATGGAAGGATATGTTATGTCCGTGCGCTAGAAGACTCAATAATGCGAAGGTGTCAATTTACAAACTGTTCAAAGCAATTACAACCAAAATCTCAACAGGTGTGCCTGTGGCACCTGACAAACTGATCCCAAAGCTGGCACTGACACACGGATGAGAACAGCTGACACACTCCTGCAGAAGGAAGCGAGATTCCTCCACGGATGTCAAGACTTACTACAGAGCCACAGTAATTAAGGAAGTGTGGTCCTGGCCTAAGGCTATATATAACCCAGTGGGCTGAAACAAAGAACCCCAACTGACCCACCGCATGTGGACCGGTCCACCTAGGACACAGGTGCGCTAGAGAAGAGTGGCAGCCTGTGGGGACGAGCACAGACGGCTGGCTATCCGTCCTGAAAGTCTGACCCGAGACCCAGCCCCACACCACACACAAAACAGCAGAGCTCTCACAAGATACTAGAATAGCTTTATGATCCTGGCGGAGCGAGAGTCCTTGAGAACACAAAGCACTAGGCAGGAATGGAAGGGCCTTCTGCTCACTAACCTCCCATTCGGGAGTAACAGCCAAAGGACAAAGTGGGAGACACTTGTAGCACACGTCACTGACAAGGACTGGTATCCAGAGCACATACAAAATTCCCACAAATAACCCTATATTTAAAAATGTGTAGGGGCACCTGTGTGGCTCATTCGGTGAACCATCCGACTCTTGATTTTGGCTCAGGTCATGGTCAGGTCATGACCTCATGGTTTGTGAGCACGAGCCCCACATACAGCTTTGTGCTGACAGTGCTCTCTCTCCCTCTCTGCTTGCCCCTGTCCTGCTCATGCTCTCTTTCTCAAGATAAATAAAGACAACATTTTTTTTTAATGTGTAAAAGATTCAATAGTACTTAACAAAAGAGAAAATCCAAATGATTTAAAAAAAAAAATCCAGGAAAAGATCTCAACCTACTCAGTCTTCAGGAAAATCCAAATTAACACCAAAATGAAATATTACTACCATATTCTCATCAGATTAGCTATAATAAGCCTGGCTGACAATGATGGGGAACAGGTGGGGCGAATACACTGATCAGGTAAACATAAACTGGGAAAGACTGGCATTATCTGATAAATGTAAAGATACGTATAATCTCAGACCCAACACTTCCACTCTGAAGTACATACCCTACAAAAATGCATGCTTATGTACCAGGTGGCACACCCCAGAATGTTCCTAGCAGCACAGTTTGTGATAGCCAAATCTGGATATCACCCAAATGTCTAGCAACATTATAACCGACCGATATGCAGATTCTGATATATATTCATTCCTTGACAGAGATCAATGTGCTGCAACTATACACAATAATATGGACGAATCTTAAAAGCATAATGGAAAAAGATTCTGCTTCCAAGTAGGAGAGAGTACTGGTGGCAGACCAGGGCTCCCACCTGAAAGAATTTAAAAACTGGATAAAATGCAGAAACCATCTGTTGGAGGCAGCAAAGTCAACTAAAGGAGTTAAGACTCCAGAGAGAAAACCCTTGGGGAGGTGAGCTGACTGTGCACAGCTGTTTCTTATAAAAGCTGGGTGTTTAGGGTTCTGGCACTCACAGGAGATGGAGTATCTCATGCCTCATGCCTGTGGATCACTGCCTCTGAGGCACGAAGAAAACAGCAGAGCTGCTGGCAGAGGCTGGGGGCCGTGAGAGCACAGCCGGCCTCCCCCTAGAAGACCTACTGAGTCCTAGGACTGTGAACGACAGGAGGCTGAAAATCCATGCTGAAAACCTCTGAGAAGCAATGTGGGATTCTTAGTAGTACACGAGATAGAAGCCAGGGTTGGGGGACCCCAGAGGAAAAGCACACAGGTGCTCAGACTTGACTGCAGTGACCAGCCACCACGGTACCTGCCAAGAGTAGAGAGGAAGGAACTTCTCTCAAGGAAGGCCACATCACCTGGAGCCTCAACAATTTTTTACACACAGTGTCTATCATTCAATCAAAAAGGTACTATGCATCCCAAAAGACAAGTTCCCCAGACTAAAACCAAGAGAAAGTACAGACAAGAGCAGCAGGCCTGGAGGTGACAGGACCCTGGAGCTTGCCGACAGAGTCATGGTAAGGAAATAAAGGAAAAGATAAAGACAATGCATGGAATGATAAAGAATTTTCCTAGAAAATTATAATAGGAATCAGAACACAGAATTGTTCCAAAAAGACCAAACCAAAAAGACAATATCTAAATTAAGAACTCATCAGGAATTTCACGATACAATAGAAATTTCAGAAACCAGAATTAGAGATTTTGAATTAAGGAAAATAAATCTCCAAACTGAAGTACAGATGACCCTTGAACAACACAGGTCAACTTACACGTGGGTTTTTTTGATAGAGTATAATACTGTGAATGTATTTTTTTCCCTTATGATTTTCCTTTTTTTTTTTTTTAATTTTTTTAAATGTCTATTTATGTTGAGAGGGCGACAGAGACAGAGACAGTGCTATCAGGGGAGAGGCAGAGAGAGAAGGAAAGAGAGAAAGAATCCCAAGCAGCCTCCACACTGCCAGCGTAGAGCCTGATGTGGGGCTCAAACTCACAAACTATGAGATCATGACCTGAGCCAAAATCAAGAGTCGGATACTTAACCAACTGAGCCACCCAGGTGCCCCATGTTCCTTATGATTTTCTTAATAACATTTTCTTTTCTCTACCTTACTTTATTGTAAGAATACAGTACATGAAACATAAAAAATATGTGTTAATCGACTACCAATGTTATCGGTAAACCTTCTGGTCAACAGTAGACTAACAGTTAAGTAGTTAAGTTTTCAGAGAGTCAAAACTTATATTTGGGTTGTCAATTGTGCAGGAGCTCAGTGCCCTTAACCCCTGCATTGTTCAAGAGTCAACTAAATATATAGAAAAGAATACAAAATATAAAAAAAGAACATGAAAGCTACACAGGATTCAAAAAAGGTATAAGTGTAATCAAAGTCTGAGAAGGAGAGGAGAGAGAGACCGGAAAAATGAATTCAACAGGAGGAGGTGGTCAACAGCCACACCCCTCACAGCAGGCAATGAGCAACTTCCTTAAAGAATTATAGACCAATCTCTAATGAACACAGATGCAAAGATCCTAAACAACATATTGGTTAAATCAAATCCAGACATTTGTTAAGAAGATATCACAGCCAAGTGGAATTTATTCTAGGAATGTAAGGGCTGCTTAACATTTGAAAATTAATGTAATTAATGTAACTCATCAAATTAAGTGGAGAGGAGAGAGAAACCATATGATCATCTTGACAGAGCAGAAAAAGTATTTGATAAAGCTCAATGCCATCCATTATAAGAAAAAAAAAACCTTTTACTAAACTAGGAATTGAAGGGAACTTACTTAATCTGACAAAGAATTTCGACCACAAAACAAGTAAAAAAAACTACAGCAAACATCATACTTCATGACCCAAAGCTTTCCACCGAAGATGGAGAAGGAGGCAAGAATGCCCACTACCCAACATCGTACTGGCAGTTCTGGCTTGTGCAGTGAGGAGAGAAAGAGATAAAAGGTGTAAGTACTGGAAAGGTCCAAATAACACTGTCTTTGGCCATAGATGACATGATTTTGAACACAGGCTATCCAAAAGATATATGGACAAATTACTAACAAACAAAAAAGAATGTTAATTTACAAGATCACTAGATACAAAATCACCACCTGAGGAAATCCATTGCACTTCTATATACAAGCAACAGTTTCTAACCATTCCATTCCATTCCACCAGGAATAAATCTAATGAAAGATGCTCAAGAGCGCTGGACTCGAAAGTATAAAACTTTACTGAGAGAAATTAAAGAAGGCCTTGAAATAGGGGAGATACTCCACAGTCATGAACTGGAAGGTTCCGCAATTGTAATAACATCGGTTCTCTTCAACTTGAACTACAGAATCGATGCAGTGCCAATCAATATCCCAGCAGGAATTTTTCTGGAAATTGACAAACTGATTCTAAAGATGGCTTAGAAATACAACAGGCCAAGAAGAGTCAGGAAAACCTTAAGAAACAATCACAGAGCCAAAGGACGTCGATACCAGACACCAGGACTCACACAGCTACAGCTGTTCAGGGAGCAGGAACAGAAAACAGCCTGTGCAAACGGCATGGAGAGCAGCAGCACGCCCACACATGTGTTTCCACCCGATACACGACAAGGCAGCCCTGCGGGGCCCTGGGCGAAGCACTGCCTCTTCAGTGAATGGCAATAGGTCAACCAGACCTTCATCGGGGAAGAAAACGACTCCAATGTCACACCACACACCAACTAAATTGTACGTGAATCATGACACCTAAATACGAAGAGTAAAACAAGTTTTTAGAAGAAAAGGTAGGAGAATATCTTTGTGACCTTAGGTGTGGCAAACAGGACAAGGGGAAAAAAATAGATAAGTTAGATTAATTACATTAGGACTTCTCATTTATCTAAAGCCACCAATAAAAGTGTTAGAAGACAGTCCAAAGAGTGGAAGAAGACACCTGCAAAACAAATCTGACAAAAGACATGTATTTGAAACATACAAAGAAGAAAACGTTAGCAACCAAATAGAAAAATGAGCCAAAGATTTGGATAGTACATAAAAGAGAATATTCACATAGCCAATAAACATACAAAAAGCATCATTAGCCATCAGAGAAATGCAAATAAGTTAGCAATACAACTTGACAGGACAACACACCTCCAGGCAAGGCTAAAATGAAATACATAGACAATATCAAGTTGACAAGGATGGGGAGCAACTGAAAGTCCGCACAAACTGCCGGCTGGAGTGAAGGTCACTGCGGCCGCGTTGGAAACCAGGTGACCGTGTGTCCTAAAGCTGCACAAGTCTCCTCGTATGTGTACACATTCCCAGCACAAATGCCTGCACATGTTTCACCAACCAGACGCACCTAAGAATGTTCATAACAGCACTATACACAATAGCCCCAGTGGAAACAGTGCGGGTGTCCCTCAACCATGGAGTACGGGCATAGTGGTGGCATATTCATACGCTAAAATAACATCCATCAATGAGAAGAGCTACAGCTTCACACCACATCAGGGCTGAGTCTCGCATAATTCCACTGACATAAAACTGAGACACAAGCGAGGCAACGGTCACAGGCATGTGACAGTCCCCCGCCAGTGTGAGGATGCATGTGCTGGAAGGGAAACGGGGGCTGGGGACCTGGAAATGCTCAGGAGCTGAGTGCTGGTTACAGGAGCATATCACTCCGTGAAAATGCATCAAGCCAGATGCTTATGATCTGTGTTACATAAAAACATAATACAGAACCAAAAGATGCCAAACACAAAAATACATACTGTATGATTCCATTTATACAAAGTTCAAAATTAGACAAAACTAAATTCCATTGTTCAGAGATGCATATATAGATGTGAACCTCAACACCAGAGCAGTGGCTGGTCACCATCGGTCAGTGAGTAGTCCCCTCTGCTGGGAGGAAGGGGCAGTGGTCCAGGAGGGGCACCTGGAGTGACAGTTTTGACAGTGGTGTTGGTTTCTCAGGAATTGCTCTATCGTGTTCATGAAGCTGTATGTCTGTGCTGTATGACATGACACATGTAACATTTTTACAGCTAAGCCAGAGCCCAACTGCTTTCTGTTGACACTTGCCATAGGTAAGGGTGTAGATGGCCTTCCCGGCTGTGTCCAAGGCAGTCAGACAGGGGGCTTTGGGCTGTGTCGTGCCCCAGCGCTGCAAGGCAGCCAGCAGGGACGGTGGCCAGGCGGTCCCCACGGCCAGGGGCTCCCCTTTCAGCACTGCCGTCTGGCTTCCCTCAGGCTTTGGCTGATTTGGATCTGGTTGCTGCACTATAAGCAAAATCGAAATTTAATAATTAGCACTTCATAGAACCATCCACACATTCTGTTTTTAAGCATTCTCTCAAAAAAAAAAAAAAAAAAAAAACACCAGTGGTAACAAGATTTCAAGAATTTGTCCAGATTTCCTTATCATTATAATAGTCACAGGCCAACCGACCAAAGGACAGATGGAGATTCGTCCTGGACAATGATGGCCACTGGTGACTGTAAACCCCCAGGACAATCCCAGAATGGCAGCAGTGACGTTGAGGCTTTCACGGGGTTGTGGCCAACCCTGACGACATCTGAGAACCAGGCGTGGGTCCCACTTATAAA
Source organism: Panthera leo (assembly GCF_018350215.1). Taxonomy (NCBI): domain Eukaryota; kingdom Metazoa; phylum Chordata; class Mammalia; order Carnivora; family Felidae; genus Panthera; species Panthera leo. Next base: position 240,453 of record NC_056687.1, read on the forward strand.
GGACAAAAGTGAGCAGAGTCGCGTTTCAGTCTGCGCATGCAAACCACCCATCACCAGGTTGAAAGAGAAAATAAAGTAAAATCTCTTATGTTTCCAGTGGCTGTGTAGCCAACATTTGTCCACATGTAAGAAAGACTGCTCGGAACAGCATTTATACCACTGCGCTCTGCATCTGTGTTATCTGATGACAAAGGGGAAAGCGATGCCCTAAAAGTTGTGTCTGACCCTCAGTGAGGAGACACCTGGTGGGGGCTGGCAGGGCAAACACTGCACAGCAGAGGCGAGGGGCAGAGGGGCGAGCTGGCCATGCGCCCCATGGCTCTTGACACATGAGCACACTTGCACCTTATACTAGGCTTTATTTCTGTCCCTTTTCTATAGGTTTATACTCCTTCCTATTTCTTGGTCATTTTCTTTTACAAATAAATCTATATTCTTTTTTCCTAAATGTATATCTCATTCATAAATGAGAGACTAAATTTCTGAAAAAGGGCCAAAACTATGCCAAAAATACACTTTTAAATCATGGGAAGACAAGTATTTCAGAATTAAAGTTTAAACAAAAAATGAAATAATGGGGGCACCCAGCTGGGTCAGTCAGTAGAGCGTGAAACTCTCAATCTCAGGGTTGAGTTCAAGCCCCATGTTGGGCATGGAGTCTACTTAAAAAAAAAAAAAATTGAAATAACGTAAATAAAATGAAACCTTAGGAGTATTCTTGTAACCAAGTACTAAGCACTGGATCAGAGGCATAGAAAAATCTTAAGTCCCTTAACTATGAGCAATGTGTTTTTTTCCCTGTTCAAATAAAGCCAGCAGTCACATGTGCTGCTGAATTCACCATGACACACGCTGACCATAGGAGCTGGAAACAGAGGGAGGGTCATTTCGGTGTGTTGTAATGTCACAGTGTGACCTTGCATGATGCACACTTGCCCACAACCCTGGACGTGACAGCCACCCCGTTCAGACACGAGAGCCAGTCCGAGATCTCTCACCTTCCAACAGCTCCTCAAAATCATCCACAAAGAACTCCTTCAGCGGAGGGCGCTTTGGCCTCTTCAGGGTATTGAGAAGCTGCTGGATTTTGGAGGACACTCTGCTGTTCACAGGGACACCTGCCAGGGGAAGAGGAGCAATGAGGCCAGAGGTCGCCATCCCTCCAGAGATAGGATGTGGAGACGGGGCCTAGTGACCAACTGCACGAACACATTGGAATTCATAAATCCAACCAAGCACTGGCCCCACCACGCAGCCACTTTGCAATTCATTAATTCATTCAACAAATATTTACTGAAGGCCTTCTGGGAGCTAGAACTTTTTTTAAGCTAGTGATTTTCAAAGTGGTCCAGGGACCCTTTCAGGGGTTCATGAGGCTACTGTCCTTCCCTCCCTCCTCACAGCACACAGCAAGTCTTCCAGAAGCCCCACATCATGTGAGCCACAGCCGACTGAATGGGGACAAGGCGCAGGGCCCAGGGGCCTCCATCATGCTGGCTGCAAGGGAGACTGGCTGCACTGGAGAACAGGCCCATTCTTCTCACCAAATCTCCATTTTAGAAATTCTTCCATAAATATGTGGTATTTATATGAAGATGTGATGAGTTTCCTAATGCTATTTTTGAATGGATTCATAAATATTTTTTAAATCTTTAGTTTTAACTTCTAATATGATAAATATCAGGAGATTTAAGCCACCCAAACTAAAAGTTCTTTGGTGTTCCTTAGTAATTATTAAGAAATGTTGTTCTGGGAGATGTAAAGCAGCAAAATGACAGATAAGAGTCTGTCCTCAGCTCACCACCTGCTGGGTGAAAACAAGCAGAAATATATACACATGTAAGTGAACAAGAACAGTGGGAAGGTTGATAAGTGCTCTAAGGTTAACACAGCAGGTGATGGCCAAGGGCACCGGTCAACAGCACTGCCTGGGAGGACAGGTAAGCAGGGCCCCAAGCCTCAGACACACCCCGCTGTCCAAGGGCAAGCACAGCAGCTGATGCCCTAACATCCTTCCACAGTATCCCCGTCCTCCAACCTGAAGCCAGCCAAGTTCTAGAACCAAGAACTTAGTCATTGCCTGTCTACTCTCCTTTGATCTGGAACATTTCTTAGTCCTTTAAGACATTCACATTTTGAAAGAATCCAGTTCTTTTGTTTTATTGAGTAGAACATTCCTCATTTTGAGTTTGCTTGAGGTTTTCTCATGATTCAATCCAGGTGCTGCATTCCTGGCTGAAACACTACCCAAATATCATGTCCAGATTATCCTCACAGGGACAGATTTTCATCACCCAAAACGCTGTCTGGGTTCTACACTGATTGTCACTATTTTTTCTTCTGCAACTAATATGCAATGTGTGAGAAGGCACTTGAAGACCATACAAATATCCTAATCCTCATAGAATTTTCTCCCTGCATTTAACAGACATTGGATCATTCTTGCCAGAAGCAAGTTTTTACTGCAATGGTTGCAAAATTATTTTCCAACTTTAGCACCTCATTTAACTTTACCCATCAACATTCTGTCTGTTATCTATCTATCTATCTATCTATCTATCTATCTATCTATCTATCTATCTATCTATCTATCTATCGTCAGGAGTGACTCATGCACTGCTCAACTGCTCTAAAGCATATGGTTCTTAACTATTTTGATGTACAAATTGTCCCAGACTTGGCCAGTGGGATCCTATGTGAGTTGACCTGTGACATGCCCCCATCATTTTTTAGTTTTTTTAAATGTTCATTTATTTTTGAGAGAGAGACAGACAGAGTGTGAGCGGGGGAAGGCCAGAGAGAGGGAGACACAGAATTGGAAGTAAGCTCCAGGCTCTGAGCTGTCAGCACACAGCCTGACGTGGGGCTCTAACCATGAACCGTGAGAACATGACCTGAGCCGAAGCCGGACGCCCAACCGACCGAGCCACCCCTGCCCCCATCATTTTTTAAAGCACTGCCTTACACCTGTCATAAGATGCCTCAGAGTCATCTTATGCTACCATGCTCCAGCCCTGAATTAGCTCTTTCTCGCAGAAGCCCTCATTCTCCTGTGTGGGAAAGATGTTGAAGATCAAGATCTGGCTGCTAGGTGTGCTCATTACCACCACAGCGTCTGTGCCACTTTTGGAATACAGAGCTAAAAAAGTACACTATGCATTCATAGTGTGTATTCATGGACACACGCATGTATTCATGGACACTCGATGGCAATGTGCATGTGCACACAGAAAGCATAAATAGACACATATTTAAATCTCAGGAACAATGAATCCACACCAATACTTCCAATCCCAATCCACCCCACAGGTTCTTCTTGCCTTTCCCACTCATATTTGGACTTTCTTTTTCTTCCACAGTAGGAATCCTGGCTTCCAATAATATCAACACTTTTGCTCAATATTATCATGTATATAAAATAATTTCTAAGTCGCATAACCTATACTGCTACAAAAACAAACAAGCAAGAGTTCAAGATTTCGAGGCACCTGGGGGCTCAGTCTGTTGTGTCCGACTCTTGATTTTGGCTCAGGTTGTGATCTCACGGTTCGTGGGTTTGAGCCCCACATCAGGCTCTGTGCTGACAATATGGAGCCTGCTTGGGATTCTCTCTTTCCCTTTCTTTCTCTGCCCTCCTGTCTCTCCCCCCCCCCCCACCTCTGTCTCAAAACTAAATAAATAAACTTAAAAAATTAAAACAAAAAACAAGATTTCTTTGCTGTTCACACCTAACTTTGTCCAAGACTGTGGGCGTATGGTCCAGTACTGTGTCACAGCTTACCTATTCTGCCTCTCTCTCTGTCACCCCCTTAAATGTGGCTATGATACTTCGCAGGAATATGACTGGGTTTATTTCTACTTGCTTTCAGTTTAAGGGGTTTCCCCCTCTTCCTATACTTCAAGTCTATGGTTTGAAATTTTTTATTACACTAACAAACTTCTAAAAGTCAAAACCATATTAAGACAAACTCAAAACAATGTCACTGAACTTTCACTCACCCACCCATCCCACCTCTGGGGGCGACCAGCTTCATTGCTTTCTGGTCTGTCCTTCCTGCGCCCCTTCTACACACATACAGGCTTTGCTGTGTTCCCTTGTTGCTCACACAAAAGGTGGCATACTAGAACCACTCTTTTACTTTTGGCTTTTCCACTTAACATCTCCTGGAAAAACACCTCATTCCAAGTCATAAAAAGCTTTCTCATTATTTCTGACAGCTGCATAGTACCCCACAATGTGAACATCCTAGGTTTATTCAACCAATTTGAGGCTTGGAGAGCTACATAGTTTCCAATATTGTGCAATTATAAGTAGTGCTACAAAGAATTACTTTGTGCACATGTATTTCCTTAGTTTTGGAAATGTGTGTTCAGAGTAAATTCCTACATTGGCCTTGCTGGATCCAAATATATATATTTTACCAATTTCTATTCCAAAGAGGTTTAACTATTTTGCATTCCCACCAACAGTGTATTTCTGTAATTATAAAAAAGGCTGAACATGATGTTCAAGAGCTATTTTTAGATCTTATGAATTGGCTGTGCATATTTTTTGCCCATTTTCCTATACTAGGAGTTGGCAAACTTTTCTTAAAGAGCTAGATAGGAAGCACTCTGGGCAGTGGGCACAGTCTTGGTTGCAATCACCCTACTCTGCAATTCTGGGGCAAAAGCAGCACAGATGACATGGGAATGGGTGGGCATGGCCATGTCCCAATAAAGCTTTATTTGCAAAAGCAGAATGCCAGTATATGCCATAGTTTGCAGACTGGCAATTCATAGAATTTGGGGTCTTTTCCTCCTATTTTTAAGAGTCTGTTTGATATTAGAAACATCAGACCTTTACCTATCACACACACTGTAAATAGTTACTCCTAGTTTGTCAATTCTTCTTGTGACTCTCTATGGGGATATTTTCTTTTTTTTCTTTTTTTCTCTTTATGGGGATATTTTTGTTAAGAATTTTTTTAGTTTCAGGCCGTCTGGGTGGCTCAGTTGGTTGTGCCCAACTCTTGATTTTGGCTCAGGTCATAATCTCATGGTTTGTGGGTTTGAGCCCTGTGTCGGGCTCTGTGCTGACAGCTCAGAACCTGAAGCCTGCTTGGGATTCTCCCTCTCTGTCCCTCGCCTGCTCATACATGTGCTCTCTCACTCAAAAAAAAAAAAAAAAAAGAAAAGAAAAAAAAAAGCAAATCAAATCCGTAATACAGAAAAAATTATGCATGATAACCAAGTAGGGTTTATCCTGAGACTATAACTTTGGTTTAACATTCAAAAATAAAATTAACTTTAGAAAGCCTTTACTTATAACCAGGTTAAAGAAAATTCATCAATTTTTTTCCTTTTATTCTTCATTTCTTATGTTTAGATTTCTGATTCTTTTTGAGTTTTGCCTTTCTCAGCGGTGTGGGGAAAGAATCTAAGTTTAACTTTTCCCAACTAGCTTTCCAATGGCCCCAATAACATTTACTAAAAATACAATCTTTGCCACATTGAGGCGGTATAATATTATGTGAAGGCATACAGTGATGAGGTAAAGATGTATATTGTAAGTCACAGAGTAACCACTGGGGGAAAAAAAAGGAGAGACAGAGAGAGAGAGAGAGAGAGAGAGAGAAAGAAAGAGAGGGAGAGAGAGAGAAAATAGAATATAAAATAGAATATAAACCAAAAGAAATCAGGTAAGGGAGTGAAATTAACAGATGTGTGAAACAGAAAATAGAGCAGGATCATAGATTTAAACCCAACCAAATAGCTCATTAAAACTGACTATAAATGGTCCAAAGACTCCAATGAAGTAAATGGCTACCTGCGAAAAGAAAGTATAAGAATGAATAAAATACTAATTATAAGAAATACACTTTAATTTAAAAGACCTAGGTAGGGTAAAAAGATAAAAAGATTTGTCGTGTAACTAATACTAATAAAATAGCTGAAGGCAACCATAATAATAACAAAGAAAATGTCAGAATAAGAAATATCACTAAGGATCATTTTGTAATGATAAAGCAGCCAATTCATCAAGACATAGCAATTTTAAATACGTATGCACATAATAACAGAACTTCAAAATACACAAAACACAAAGTGACAGATCTAAAAGAACAGACAAATCCACAATTATAGTTGGAAATTCAATACCCCCCTCAGCAAAATATAGAAAAAGTATGCAGAAAATCAGTAAGGCTAGAGAAGACTCAAACTAAAGTATCAACCAACTGGATGTAATATTCATTCACAGAAAAGCTACCCAACAACATTATTTTCAAGTAGAACACTCACAGAAACAGACCATGTGCTAGGCCATTAAAAAGTTTCAAGGGGCACCTGAGTAGCTCAGTCAGTTAAGCATCGGACTTCAGCTCAGGTCACGATCTTGTGGTTCATGAGTTCGAGTCCCGCATCAGGCTCTGACAGCTCAGAGCCTGGAGCCTGTTTCAGATTTTGTCTCCTTCTCTCTCTGCCCCTCCCCTGCTCATTCTCTCTCTCTCTCAAAAATAAATAAAACATTAAAAAAGTTTTTAAAATTTTCAATATATTTAGAAGGAGTTGAATTATATAGTATATATAAGAGAAATATACCTGCAATATTTGCAAATCTGTTGAAATTAAACAACATACTTCTAAATAAATCATGGGCCAAAATGGAAAGCATGAGAGAAAATAAAAAATATCTAGAATTGAATTTTTAAAAGGAAAAGAACATTATCAAAATATGTGGGATACTAAAACAGCTCTTAGAAGGATATTTAAAGTTTTAAATACTTTCATTAGGAAACAAGAAAGGTCTAATTCAATGATCTAAGTTTCTACCTCAAGGAATGAAAAAAGGGAAAGCAAAGTAAACTGAAAATAAGTAGAAAAAAGGAAGGAAAAAAAATACAAGATTAGAAATAAACACAATAGAAAAAAATAATTAAACCCAAACCAGTTCTTTGAAAGATAAGTAAAATTCAATGAACTTTTTAGCTACAATGATCAAGATAAAAAGACAGAAAACACTAGGGCGTCTGTCTGGCTCAGTTGGTAGAGCATGCTACTTTCAATCTCAAGGTCATCAGTTCAAAGTCTACAATGGGCATGGGACCTACTTAAAAAAGAGAGAGAGAAAAGACACTAATTACTACTACCAGAAATAAAAGAGGGGATAGCACCACCAATTCATGTACATCAGAGGATAATAAAGGAATATCGTGAACTAATTATGCCTAAATTAGAAAGTACAGATGAAATGAACAAATTCTTTCAAAGACACAAAACTGACTCAAGAATAGAAAAATTCACGTTCTCTGATTAGAAAGTAGAAGAGGAAGGAACATTTCTCAATCCATTTTGAGATGAGCATTATCCTGATACCAAGAGCAGACAAAGATATTACAAGAAAAAATAAAACCAAAACTACAGGCTACTATGTATCTTGAACACAGACACAAAATCCTTAAAAACAAATATTAGCAAATCAGGGTGTCTGGGTGGCTTGGTCGGTTAAACGTATGACTCTTGATTTTGGCTCAGGTCATGATCTCACAGTTTATGAGACTGAGCCTCGCATTGGGCTCTGCGCTGACAGCATGGAGCCTGCTTGGATTCTCTCTCTTTCTCTGTCCCTCCCCCACTCACACACATGCTCTTTCACTCAAAAAAAAAAAAAAAAATTAAAAAATGTTAGCAAATCAAATCCTGAATATAGAAAAAATATGCATGATAACCAAGTAGGGTTTATCCTGAGAATATAACTTTGGTTTAACGTTCAAAAATCAATGAAATTTACTACATTAATGAAATTTACTACAAACTACAAAAGAAAAACCACACGAGTTTAATAGATGAAAATAAAATCATTTAACTAAAGCCATGATAAAAATTTTCAGGAAATCAGGAAAAAAAGGGAGCTTCCTAATGAAGAGCACCCACAGCTAACATCATCATTCAAACATGAAAAAGTGGATGCCTTCCCCCCACAGTTGGAAACAAGGCAAGTCACATCCACTTTCAATATCTCTTATTGACACAACTGGAAATCTTACACACATGGCAATATAGCCAGAAAAATAAATGCTCCTAAAGACAAAAACTTTGCAAAGAAAAGTAAAAATCTATTCATAGACAAAATGGTCAAACATATAGAATCTTAAGGAATCTACCAAAAAAATTACTGGAACTAATAAAAGGACAACATACAAAAACCAAATGCATTTCTATAGACTAGTAATAAACAACTGAAAAAAATTTAAAATACTATTTATAATAGTGTCCAAAATACTATTTGGGAATAATCTTAACAAAATAGGTACAACACCTGTATAACGAAGGCTACAAAACAATGCTGGAAAAGTTTTTAAGAGCCAAATAAATGGAGAGATATACTGTGTTTATCGACTGAAATATATACTATTAAGATTCCAATTCTCTCTGAACTGATCTACAGTCAGTAAAATATCAGTCAAAATCCTTCAGGAATTTTGGTAGAAAAAAACAAACAGATTTAGAAATATATATTCAAATGCAAAGGAGCTGAAATAGCCAAAGCAAATTTTAAAATGAAAAGCAGAGTTTGAAGACAAACTGCATGATATCAACCTTTGTTATAAAAGCACAGTAACCATGATGGTGTGGTACTGGCATAAGGATGGACAAACACAGCCATAGGGCGGGAAAGAGAGCCAGGAACAGATCTCTCTCAGATATGGTCCACCGATTCTCATTAAAGATGCAAAGGAGCTCAGTGGGGAAAGACTGGGCTTTAGAACAAACAAGGCCAGAACACTGGACACCCACATGCAAACACGGGAACTCTGACTCATACCTTGTACTTAGACTAAAATTAACTCAAAATGGATCATAGATCTACATGTAAAACCTAAAGCTATAAAATTCTAGGAGAAAACACAGAAAACCTTTATGACTTTGGGTTAGGAAAATATATCTTAGATATGACATAAAAGTAGGATCTATAAAAGAAAACACAGGTAAACTGGACTTCATAAAAATTAGTAACTTCTACTCCTTGAGAGTCACTGTTAAGAGAATGAAAAAAAAAAAAAAAAAAGCCATAGGCTGCGAGAAAATCCAAAGTATATACCTGATAAAGAACTTGAATCCAGAACATATAAAGAATTCTCGAAACTTACTAAGAAAACATCACATTAAAAAAAATAAGCAAAAGATCTGAACAGACGCTTCTAAAAAGACACACAGATGGCAAACACATGAAGAGACGCCCCACTTCCTCAGTGTTTAGGGAGATGCTAATTAACACTACAAGCAGACACCTCCACACACCTGGAAGGGTGGTTAAGATTAACAAGCCAAGAATCCCAGCTGCAGGCAAAGATGTAGCGGAGCCAGAAGTCTCATCACCCGTGATGGGAATGTGAAATGGTACAACCACTTTGGAAATCCGTTTGGCAATTTCTTAGAAAGTTAAGCATATGATCCAGTCATTCTATTCCTAAGTATTGACCCAAAACAAATGAAAGCATACTTCTACACAAAAACTTGTATAAGAATATTCATAGCAGCTTTATTTGTAATAGCCAGAAACTGGAGGCAACCCAAATATCCATCAATAGGTGGACAGATAAAGTGTGGTACATCCGTGAAATGAAACACTACTTATCAGTAAAAGGAACGAACTACTGAAACATCCAAGAACATGTATGAATCTCAAAATACTTATGTAGAGTAGCAGAAGCCACATAACAAAGAGTAAAAACTGCGTGATTCTATTTCTATAAAATTCCAGAAAATGCAAATTAATTTATAGTGTCAGAAAATAAATCAGTGTTGCCTAAAGCATGGGGGAAGCCAAAATGGGTAGAAGGGAGGTATTACAAAGGGACACAAGGAAACTTTTAGGAATGCTGGGTGTATGTGTTCACTATCTTGATCACAAGAATGGTTTCACAGGTATACATACATCTTAAAACACAAAATTAGGGATGCCTGGGTGGCTCCGTCAATTAAGCGTCCAACTCTTGATCCCAGTACAGGTCATGATCACGATTTGTGAGTCTGAGCCCCATGTTGGGCTCTGCACTGACAGCATGGAGTCTACTTGGGATTCTCTCTCTCCCTCTCTCTCTGCCCCTTCCCCACCTCGTTCTCTCTCTCCCTCTGTCTCTCTCCGTCTCTCTCTCCCCCCACTCGAAATAAATAAACTTAAAAAAAATTTTTTAATAGTAAAACTTATAAAATTGCACGCTTCAAATATGTGCAATTGATCGCATGTCAGTTATAACTCAACTAAGCTCTTGAACTTTTAAAAAATATAATCAAATAAAAAAAATCTACCTAACCAATAGCCGGCTTCATGTTGAGTCAGTATTTTCCTGTTGCATCTGGATAAGGAGGTAAAAGACCTTGACAAAATTTGATCTGCCACTTAGGAGTATCCAAACACACATTAAAGCCTTAGATCTAAGATCGTCTGAAGTTTCCTGCAATTCAAATCTGATACATTGGGGAAAAAAAAAACTTCACATGATTTGGATAAAAGACACTGGAAACTATTTCAAAAGGAAATGGTATAAATGAGGACGCTGTGAAGATCAAGGCCTTTCGGGCCTGCACGTCTGAAACCCTGACTGCTGCTGTGCCCGTTTCTCAGACTGTGCACACAGGGGGCACAGGCACCGGTGTGTCAGGGGCAGGGTGCTCTCACACTAAGGCCACACGGAGTCCAACAAAGAGGCTGCCCACGGTCTCTCGTTTTCCTCCTGTTTTATAGACCCAAACTCCTTGTGGATCCAGTTTAAATGTGGAGGTTTTCTCCTCCCTACTCTTCTTCCCTCTCTGCCCAATTCCAGGGACTCACAACCATTTCTCCCCATGAGGCTCCCTGTAATCACAGCCACCACACACACTGGCCTCGGTTCACACGCGCTGAAGGACGGTAACTAGTGGCTGGCTCAAGCTTGCCAAAGCAAATTCACTAAAGCGAGGCTCAGTCCCTGAGGAGAAAGACTGTGCTCTGCTGTCCACAGGAGAAAGAGAGGCGTGCTCACCACCCGCAGTTTCCAGGACGCTGCCGCTGTAGCCCCGAGGGACGCCTCTCACAGAAGCCAGCTGCGGACGCTCACAGTGCGGAAGCTCCACAAGACCCGTGGTGACATCAGGAGGGGCAGAGTGCAGATCTGCTTTGGAAAAACAAACCCCAAATAAGAGTGGCTATCGATTCGAAAGTGTATTGAGTTGCTCTTTAAACCGCAGTCAACTAAAGCTTCACTAGCTGAGCTCAGAGCAAGGAATGTGGTATTCTGATTAATTTTGTTTTTCTCTGGTTGACTAAGACAAAACGGGACCCTGTGAACTCTGAGCTCCCAGACGTGGGCCATGGAAGGCTGTGTCACGTGGGCTGCTGGGTTCTCAAAGGGATCTCGGCCAGAACCCCCGACGACAGTGCTCTGACAGGGCAGGTGAGACTGCCTTTCACAGGACTGAGTTAGTTAGAAATTTCAACGAAGCAGAAACACATTTCAAATCAATTGTCATTGGATCATTTTTGTTGTATTATGAAAAAAATAGCCAGGTTCCAAAAACTATCCCCAGCTCCCCCAAAAAGTATGTTGGATGGCACAAAGACACAAGACCTTTACAGGCTCCAAAGAATAAGCCTACAAAGATAAAAATTATCCCCTGCCAGGTCAACACATCTCACTATTAGGAGACTTCAGTCAAGTTCTCAGAGCAGAAGGTGTTAACATCGTGGTTAAAGACAAATGACATTAAACTGCAGAAATGTTTAAAATCACTCCTTCTATTGTCTGAACGCACATTTTGGGGTTAAATCTTTATCATATGGCACGTGTATCTGTCGGAACACTGGTTGATTACGGGCTGCTGAGGCGTGAGCGTGAGTGTGGCACCTGCACTAGGGCCATCGGGACAGACACGTGGTCCATTTGGGCTTGTAACGCGTGCTCCTGCGACCGCAGGCCCCACTCTGGTGCTTCCGACGTCTCAATTCCTACCGCTTACCTATCACTTCATTTCCCAGGCAGAATGCAAACTAAAATCTTTTTTTAAATATATAGAAAGATGAAATTATATGGAAACAAAACCCAAACTCACTATTTACACAGCAGAAAACACCATTTGGAAAAATCTAATTTAATGACAGAGCTGTCACAACCCTTGAAAAAGCATGATGTTGATGAAATTAGCATTTTAAAGTTTGCCTGACACAAAGTTCTCTCCATGTAGAAAGAAATTTCCCTACCCTTCCATGTCTAGCAAAAAGAATAAATGATTCTAACAATATTCATGAAGAAAGGCATTAATGGTAATCTCAACTACAAAGCAGTTGTAAAATCGCTACATAAAAATAAACAAACATTCAAAATAAAAATCAACTACTATAGTGGCGCCTGGGTGACTCAGTCGGCTGAGCGTCGGACTTCGGCTCAGGTCACGATCTCACGGCCTGTGAGTTCGAGCCCCGCATCAGGCTCTGTGCGGACAGCTCAGAGCCTGGAGCCTGCTTCAGATTCTGTGTCTCCCTCTCTCTCTGCCCCTCCCCTGCTCATGCTCTGTCTCTCTCTCTCTCTCTCTCTCTCTCTCAAAAATAAACATTAACAAATTTTTTTTAAATGAACTACTACAACTGGAAATACTACTTCTAAATATAGGTATTTATAGCTGTGCCCCAATGTTTTATGGATTTGATTTCCTTACTCTAAAATTGAAGATGATATATTTTTACAAATTACCTTAACCTAATATATTGTCCCTCAAAATTTTTTTACCTAATACATTCTTCTTCTTTTTGTATCACTTTCCTTAGCCCAACTGAAGAATTCTCCAGTGCTAAAAACTAAAAGGATGATTTTTATAATAAGGAGAGGGAAGGTAAGTATTTTCAGATTTAGGAACTCAAGTCAACTATATCCAGTGAACATTTAGCATACGAAGGCTATAATCCGCAGTTAAGATTTTTAAAATTTACAAGAATTGATCACATAATGTACATGAGAGGCCATGTGAATGGGATGGGAGAAAAGAGGGTCGCAGCCACACCTGCCGAAGTCAGGGGTCCTCCATCCACAGCCGTAACACATCTCCGCAGAAACCTTCACACCTGGGCCTTTCACAGAATGCACACTCCTTACAGCTAAGTGCTTTGTTAAAAGACCCCACACAACCGCGGGGAAGTCAAGGGCTGCCTAGTTACACACTGTGAACTGTGGCCAGTTTCTCACGCTAGATATGCTTTTATCTCCAACCCACCAGGAAGCAGGGTTTCCAACAGCTCGGCAATGGCTAATACAGTTTTACCTTCCTACACCATCTCACGGAGAACAGAGATCAGGTAGCAGGAATAAGATGAAAGAACATTCAAAAACTACTGTTTTCCTCACATTGGAGATATCTGTGTATTTCCAATAAGTCAAAGCACTGTGACAGAGAAAAAAACGTATCCGTGCGAAAGCTGTTTTATAAGCTATCCCCTGAAAACCTGCCTGAGGAAGGGTGAGCAGTGAGCACTAGGCCTCCACAGGGCGTCTAGGAGAACTGCAGGAACAGCCGGGGCCGGCTGTTTCCCAAAGGGGCCTTTTCTGGAGCCCCAGCTACTGCCACCCAGTGACCTCAGCAGCCGCCTCCCTGTGTGCCGGAAGCAAGATGAGGTGTCCTGGGTTCTCATGGAAGGCTACGTCACGGTTATAAGACACAAGCTCAACAGAAATGTGCAGGTTTCCTGCACTGATGCAACAAATAAAAAGTGAAGAGCGTCGGTGATGTGTCCACAGATGATGCTGAGATGCCATCCAATTTACTCCCAGCCCAGCCCAATGACCAAGACTTCACACCAAGGCAGCTCAGGCTCTGAGCCCACACCTGCTGGAAGGGGAGGGGGGTGGTTGTTCAGCCTACAGGACCCCACCGAAAACAGCAGCCTATCACGGGTGCATGGCTGCTGCACCATTCCAGTTTTAGCAGAACAGCTAACAGCAAAGAAAATGAATAGGAATCAAGAAAACTTTATCAGCCCTGGCTTCACCGCTAGGCCAGCTGTGTGAGCCCAGGCAAGTTACAACCTTTCTGTCTTCCTTCCATATCTAGAAAAGAGGGGGGCTGAGAAGGGTTGAGAAGTTAACTGCGACAATACTGACGGCACCACGCGAGGAATATACTGTTGTTAAGGTATGAGCTGCGCATGCCAGCTCACATCCAACCAACCATGCTAATGTTGTTGTCTAGAAAACAGGGTTTCAAATGAGGAAAGGTCTGCAATTGTTCCTTTCTAAGATTTATGTAATTGAAAGACTTGGATGACTTAGAAAAGATCTACACATCTGTGTGATTTAGCTTTGCCTGACCTCCCTTTTCAGGTTGAGGGGCTACCTTGGTATGTGGAGGAAGAAAGGCCAGACCATGATTGCAGCCCCAGGCCCCTGCCCCAGAGGCAACTGACGGCTCCACAGCTGTGCACACAAGGCAAAGCGCAAAGGCAGAGACGATGTAGTGGCAGCGGGCTAAGGGTGGCTATCAGGAACAAGTATAAGGACCATCCACCCTACACCTGCCAAAAGGTGGAGACACGACGTCAAGAAACACCGCCACCTCTGGGACCTGTGGGGAAGCCAACGCACCACAGGGTCTGGGATCACCAAACCACAGAAGCATCAAGAGCTACTTCTGTTACCAAAAAGACATTTCCAGATGAAAAAGAGAAGGTGGGTCTTGATGGGCGCAGGGGCACCCCTGTCCTGGAGGGGCCGCGGCAGCTCGTTACTGACCTATGTGGGCGTGGGCCACGGGGCCTGTGAGCGTGGCGGCGGAGGCACCGGGAGCAGCGGCGGGTCTCCCTCCCGGGTGAGATGAGGTGGAGGATGCAGAGGATGAGGTGGACGAGCCCTGAATGACCCGGTCGAGCCAGGGCTCGACGTTGGAATGGCTCTGGAGCGGAGTGGAGGTAAGTCGCCCGGGTCGCCGTAAAGAGCCCTCATCTTCTGAGGCAGACGACGTGTCTGTGGTTAAAATAATGACGACAGGCATAATGTAGGGATGAGTCGGGGAGGGGGGTGGAGTCCCCACACTGGCACCTGAGTCTCCCAGGCCAGCACGTGGCAAGCTCCGCTATGCCCTGCACCTGCACCGCTATGCCCTGCCTGGCCAAGGGGTCATCTCAGCCCTCGTTTGCCCGACTGTAAGATCCAAGGAGCCCTACCTGGGAAACTGGTTTCTCGACCCCAGCTTCCCCCAGAGGACTGTCCGGGGGCACCGCACGCTGGGAGTGGCTTCAGCTCATTCCTTGGTGGGGGTCCCAAATATCAAAGAAGACCCCAAGTGTCGAGTGCCCATCTGAGTGAACACCCCACACAACCTTCACACATGGCCCAGGTCAGTGCAGTGGTGATGGGGCCTCACTCCGTCCATCTGCACCCTCTTAGGGGCAGCGACAATGAGCTCTGGAAAGAATTCCTTCCCCAACACACCTGCTTCACTCAATAAAACTAACTGCTCATAAAGGTTCTATCAGGTCACCTCAGCGGTGCATTTTATTATGGTTACACAACTATTAAAAAGTTTTTAAAAATTGGCTATTATCTATAATTATATTTGGTAGAAACATGTGACAGCTATTTCTAGAATTCTTTTTCAACAATATGAACTTTTTCTTTTCTGTAGAAAGGAAGTGTTACCAAAACCACTAAATTATCCTATATCTCTGGTGTGTTTGGTTTTCACCATGTCATCAAACCAAAAACTCATGTTGCCAGTTTCACGACTTAAATAACAACAGAGGTGGCAGAAGGCGCCACACAACTGCCCACACCTGGTGCAGTTTAGCGCCACTGCTGCTGAAGAGAAACTCCAGGTGAAAGTTTTCATTTCTAATGGTAATGACAACAAAACAATAATAGAAGAAATGTTTTAAATCCTCCGAATTGTCCTATACTCTCCCATTTAAGGCCTGGTAATGATATAGTAAATAGTCATTAATAAGATGAAAATAATTTTACAATTCTTAAATCAGGGAACTTTAGTATTCTAGTAAGTGTTTATTTTAGGTTCCCCTCTTTACTTAAAGGCACAAATAGCATCTTAGTAAAAGAATTAAAATACACCCAAAAGTCCTATAGAAAACAAGTACCGATTTGGGTACAAGCCATACTGTGTAGACCACAGATTTTCAGTAAGGAATGTTGCACACATGCAAACGTTTTTAATCTCCAGTTTTTCCAAATCTTTACTGCATACAGGTCAGGAGGATACTCCAACTCAAGGGGAAAGGAAGGTGATGACACCAGGGCTGTGTCACAGCTACAGAAGCCATTCCCAACACGGTCTATCAATACCTGGAGGTGTGTACGTCTCCACCGACGAGTGGACAAGAACCGAACGTCTTTTTGAAGGCATAGGCATCTTCCTCTCCTTGTATTTGGCCAAAGCTGCTTGCACCGCTTCAGTGTGAACATCTGTGTAAAACAAGAGCAGTAAAGACACTTTCTACAAGATTGCTTATGAAGTGACAAAATTAAGCTTCATATTCTTATTTGTTTCCACTGAGTGTGAAAGAGACACATAAGCCTGGCCTATGACATCAGTCCTAGATTCCTTTAAATGTTCCTTTATTTGTAGATTTGGACCCACATAAATATTTTTGTAGTTATAAATCAAAACTATATAAAAAAAGAAATGCCCTAATTAAAAACACAATGAAACAAACCTAAACGCGTCTCCAGTTGTTGGCCTCAACTATTACAAGGGACTTCAAAGCAGTTAGACTGTTTAGCCTGTTCCTCTAGAGCTAGCTACTAAGCAGCAACACATGAGAAATATCAACTCCTTCTGCAATCACACTGTGAGGCTATTGGCCCTGGGAACCAAGACACTCATGAGGAAGAAGATCCAAACACAGAGAAGCAGTGAGGTAGTTCTGCAGTCGTGAATCTGAATGGAAATGTGGCATTTTGTCTTTAACGATAATGCTGCAGAGTGTCTAATAAAAATGTCTAGAAACAGTGCCAGCCCATTAGCAATGAGTAACCCTTGCCCCCAGAACGTGGCCTTCAAATACCATGTTCCCTCAAGGACGCTGAGACATGGCAGAGTGTAGGGCAGGGGCAGGAAATGCACAGATGAGCCTGAAGCATCTTGTTGCAACAGCCGGTGGGGACTTGGTCAAATAGCTCAGGTGGCCATGGAGCCAATCTAAAGATGTTCCCAATGGCTAAGGATGGAACATTTTGAACATCAACAAGGATAAATGCTAGAATACACAATACCAAATACAACACTAAAAAAACAAAAACAAAAAACCCAGAAAGGAAGCCAAAAAATTTTTTTTTAATTTTTAAATGTTTATTTTCGAGAGAGAGAGACAGAGAGAGAGAGGCAGACAGAGTGCAAGCAGGGGAGGAGCAGAGAGAGAGGAAGGGAGATACAGAATCTGAAGCAGGCTCCAGGCTCTGAGCTGTCAGCACATAGCCCAAAGCGACGCTTGAATTCACACACCGTGAGATCATGACCCGAGCCGAAGTTGGACACTCAACCGACTGAGCCACCCAGGTGCCCCTCAAGAGGAAGCAAAATTAATCACCTGCCACTGGAGGATGCCAGCGACCCAACTCATTATTCTGAGGAGTAAATAAATGGAAAGAATTGGGTATTTATCCTGGCTCTCCTGTACCATGTAGCAAGCAAGGTGGAGTTTCTCTTTATGGAAGTACTCCAACCTCTGGGTGGAGGATGACAGAACCAGTTTCCCCATGCTGTGACCTCATGACTGCATGGATCTGGGAACTGGGTATCAATGGCCACCAGCATCCCAGGGAAGAGAATCAGGCATGCTGTCCTCCTGGTGGGAGAACACAGCACCATCTCTGAAGTCTTAGGGACAACTGAAAATCTAACCCGACCCTCAGGGAGCCTCGGAGGTGAGGACTCCACCACATAGGAGCTGCCAGACACACGGCAGTTTTTCCACAGACTGGAGGGAGGGGAAACACAAGTTAAGGAAGACTGAAAACACTATCCACCATTTGTGAAATGTACATCTTATTCGGATCCTGGGTTCAAACAGTTTCTAAAAAACCATGGGCATCTGGCTGGCTCAGTTGGTGGAGTGTGTGACTCTTGATGTTGGGGTTGAGTTCAGGCCCCACGTTGGGCATAGAGCTTACTTAAAAATTTTTTATATAAAAATAAAAAATTTAAAAAAGCCATATGAACATTTGGATATTTGATATTAAGGAATTATTGTTATTTTGTGACAATGGTTTTTATCTTAAGAGACACAAGGACACGATCCTTTCCAGAGACAGACCAAGAATATAATGACATCTAAAAGAAATAAACGTAATCTCTGAGATTTGCTTCAAAATCATGCGGGAAGGGAGGAAGTGGATGAGGTGTGGATAAATGAATCAAGACTGAACATGGCTGGGGCTGTGCCTCTGACAATGAGTCCAGGGGGCTATTACACTAGAAAGTACACTTTTGTACATGTTTGTATTTTTCTCCAAAAAAATATTTTTAAAATGTTTAAAAATCTTACAGTGAAATGGCCCATAGGGTGCTAATCAGGAAAGATAAAAAATTTGCACCTACATGTATTAAAATAAAATTTAAACATCAGAGGTGCCTCGGTGGCTCAGTTGGCTAAGTATCTAACTCTTGATTTCGGCCCAGATCATGATCCCAGGGTTGTGGGATCAAGCCCCATGTCAAGCTCTGCACGGGGTGTGGAGCCTGCTTGAAATTCTCACCCCCGTGTCTCTCTCTCTGCCCCTACCTCGCTCACTCACTTGCACTCTCTCTAAACAAAAATTAAAAATTAAAAAAAATTTACAAACATCAAAGACAAGACAATTCTGTAAGTTTCCGGGGAAAAAGAGTAAATCATCTTAGAAGGATCAAGAGATAGACTCATATTACTCAACAGTGACCACTGGGTACAAGAAGGCAACATGGTATTGAAGAAAAATGTGTTGAGCCTAGAATTTTATACTTAGCCAAATTATCATTTATTTTTTTTTTAATTTTGTTAATGTTTACTTATTTCTGAGAAAGAGAGAGAGAGAGAGACAAAGTGCGAGCGGGGGAGGAGCAGAGAGAGAGAGGGAGACACAGAATTAGAAGCAGGCTCCAGGCTCTGAGCTGTGAGCATAGAGCCCGACGCGGGGCTCGAACTCACAGACCGTGAGATCATAACCTGAGCCAAAGTCAGACACTCAACCAACTGAGACGCCCAGGCTATCATTTAAACATAAGTCTAATAAAAATATTCCCAGACATAAAAAGGTGCTTGAGAGAGACAAATCCAGGAGTCCCTGCAACAGATATGGCAGTGACTATGAGCACACACTTTAAACTCTATTGTAGTCTTAGAAACAAACACAATCACAAGCACAGATAAAACAACACAGAACTAAAAATCTACACAATATCGGCACAACAGGGGTCTAAGCCTAATAATCTAAGAAGCTCAACAAACCCCAAGAAACATAAAACTACATAAGCCGAGCCACCGCATAATCAAATCACTCAAAACCAGCAACAGAAAAATCTTAAAAGGGCCAGAGGAAAAGAAGTCACAGTACAGACAAAGGAACAACAATAAGGAACAAAACTTGGAGGAAGAACACTATTGATTTCAACAATTACTATTAAGCTATAATCATCGAGAGCAGGGTTTTGCCATAAAAGTAGACGACTACATCAACAGAACAGAAGAGAGTCCAGAAACAGGATCACACGTGAACGTGCAGCTGCTTCTGGACAGGGGAACAAAGGCAGTGTCTTCTTGACAAATGGTGGGAGCAACCAGATGTGCATATGCAGAAAAAATGAGCTGTGATCCATACCTTGAACTAATACTAAAATTAACTAAAATATTAAAACATAAAAGTAGAAAACTTCTAGAAGAAAACAGAGGTGACAATCTTTGTGACCTTGGGTGAGGCAAAGATTTCTTAGATACAAAAACAAAAGCCCTATCCATTAAAAAAAAAAGCTGATAAGTTGTATTTCATTAAAATTAAAAACCTCTGGAAACATCCAGCTAGCTCAGGCAGTGTAGTGTGCGACACTGGATCTCAGGGTTGTGGGTTCAAGCCCTATGTTGGGCACAGAGATTACTTAAAATCTTAAAAAAAAAAAAAATTAAAACCTAAAATGAACTACTGGGACCTCATCAAAATAAAAGGCCTCTGCACAGCAAAGGAAACAATCACCAAAACTAAAAGGCAACCGAAAGAATGGGAGAAGATATTTGCAAATGACATATCAGTTAAAAGTTTAGTTTCGAAAATCTGTTAAGAACTTATCAAACTCAACACCCAGGAAATGAATAATCCAGTGAAGAAATGGGCAAAAGACATGAATAGACACTTTTCCGAAGAAGACATCCAGAGGGCTAACAGACACATGAAAAAATGCTCCACATCACTCATCATCAGAGAAATACAAGTCAAAACCACAATGAGATACCACATCACACCTGTCAGAATGGCTACCATTAACTCTAGCAACAAGAGATGTTGGCGAGGATGTTTGCACTGCTGGTGGGAATGTAAACTGGTGCAGCCACTCTGGAAAACAGTATGGAGGTTCCTCAAAAAATTAAAAATACAACTACCCTACGACCCAGCAATTGCACTACTGGGTATTTATCCAAGGGATACAGGTATGCTGTTTTGAAGGGACACATGCACCCCAATGTTTATAGCAGCACTATCAACAATAGCCAAAGAATGGAAAGAGCCCAGATGTCCATCGATGGATGAACGGATAAAGAATACACACACACACACACACACACACACACACACACACACACACACAATGGAGTATTACTCGGCAGTCAAAATAAAATCTTGCCATTTGCAACTATGTGGGTGGAACCGGAGGGTACTATGCTAAGTGAAATGAGTCAGTCAGAGAAAGACAAAAATCATACGACTTCACTCATATGAGGTCTTTAAGAGACAAAACAGATGAACATAAGGGAAGAGAAAAATAATAGAAAAACAGGGAGGGGGACCATTTGCAACTATGTGGATGGAACTGGAGGGTACTATGCTAAGTGAAATGAGTCAGTCAGAGAAAGACAAATATCATATGACTTCACTCATATGAGGCATTTAAGATACTAAACAGATGAATGTAAGGGAAGGGAAGCAAAAATAGTATAAAAACAGGGAGGGGGAGAAAACAGAAGAGACTCATAAATATGGAGAACAAACTGAGGGTTGCTGGAGGGCTTGTGGGAGGGAGGATGGGCTAAATGGGTAAGGGGCACTAAGGAATCTACTCCTGAAATCTTTGATGCACTATATGCTCACTAATTTGGTTGTAAATTAAACAATAAATAAATTAAATAAATAAATAAAACTCAGAAAAAAAAGAAAATGGGAAATTTTTTAAAGATTAAAAACTTCTGTTCTTCAAAAGCCACTTGAAGAGAATGCAAAGACAAGACAAAGCCTTGGATAAAATATTAGCAATGATAAAGGTCTTATATTCAGAAAATAAAGAATTAGAACTGGAATTAGAACTAGAATATACAGTTTATTAACATCAGTCACATGGAAACAGACAGGGAGCAGAGGATGGGGGAGCAGGGAAATAAGGAAGACAGGGAAAGGAAGGGGGCCTTTACTGCAACCCGATTCACGCAGCGCATGCATGCCTGTGCAAGTATCTGTATACACATGCAGGTATCTGTGTGCGAGTATCTGCATGCATGTGTGGGTATCTATTTGCGTGTGAGTATCTGTAGGGTGTACATGCAGGTATCTGTGTGCATGTGCAAGTATCTGCACGCATGTGCAAGTATCTGTGTGCATATGCAAGTATGTGTGCAAGTATCTGCATGTGAATATCTGTGTGCATGTGCAGATATCTGCGTGCAGGTGCCTGCATGTGCATGTCACTATCCACATGCACGTGCAAGTATCTGCATGTGCGTGTGACTATCTGCATGCATGTGCGAGTATCTGCATACACTTATCTGTGTGCACCTGCAAGTATCTTCATGCTGGTATGTGAGTGCACGTGCAAGTATCTGTGTGCACATGTGGGTATCTGCATGTGTGTACAAGTATCTGTGCTTGAGTATCTGCACAAGCAGGTATCTGTGTGTGTGTGCAAACATCTGTGAGTATCCGCATGTATGTGCATGTATCTGCATGCGTGCGCAAGTATCTGTATGTACATATGTGTATCTACATGTGCATGCAAGTATCTGCATACAGGTGCCTGTGTGTGCGTGAGTATCTGTGTGTGTGTATCTGCATGTGTGTGCAAGTATCTGCATACAGGTGCCTGTGTGTGCGTGAGTATCTGTGTGTGTGTATTTGTGAGTGCATGTGTGTGCAAGTGTGTGCACTCAGGGCTGAAGGCAATGGTGCTCAGTGAGATGCTGACTGGTTGTCTCAGGATTCAGAGTCCAAGTGATTTTACTTTTTCCTTAAACCTGATTATTATATTGCATATCACATGTATTGTTTATATTATCAGAAAATATTAACAGTGTGACAAAGTTTTTTAAATGTACATTAAATTAGTAAGAAATTTATCAAAAATTTCTCAAGTCACTTCATCACACTCCCATGTTAACATAATATTTTTTTATAATTTTTTTAAATGTTTATTTATTTTTGAGACAGAGAGAGACAGAGCATGAACAGGGGAGGGGCAGAGAGAGAGGGAGATCCAGAACCCGAAGCAAGCTCCAGGCTCTGAGCTGTCAACACAGAGCCCGACATGGGGCTCGAACTCACAAACCGTGAGATCACGACCTGAGCTGAAGTCAGACGCTTAACTGACTGAGCCACCCAGGTGCCCCAACATAATATTTAAAATCTTAATATTTTTCTTAGATATTCTTAAAACGGGGGCGATTTCTTTATCTCTGTTGAAAGTTTTATTAAAAAATAAAAAAATAAAAAGGCTTACCAAAAGAGCTTAAATGGAAAGGAAATATACAATCACACAATGGGTGTAAACAGGTGAAGCAAAGTGCCCAAAACTTACCGACATGTAACCTACAACTGAAAACATTAATTTTTTCAATGAGTGATCTGATAATTCAAATAAAATATCATAGACAAATTTAAATATTCATAAAAATACTGACAGAGTGGCAGAAATCTAGTTAGAAGAAAATCTCCAAAATTAGAAAAAGAAAAAAAAAATTAAAAACACCTACAGTAAAAGCCGCTCCCTAATGTACAAAAATTACTAATACCGACCAGCCCCAAGCTCGAGGTAGAAAAATGGACCAAAACGTTTAAAGAAATTATACTAATCGGGGCGGGGGGGAGCGGGGAGGACATTTCTCCAGAGATTTTAGAGCACCTATCTTGCAGGTTACATTAAGAGATACTGCGGCTGGGGGCGCCTGGGTAGCTCAGTCTGTTGGGCGTCAGACTTCGGCTCAGGTCATGATCTCGTGGTCTGTGAGATCCTGCTTGGGATCTGTGTCTCCCTCTCTCTCTGCCCCTCCCCCTCATTCTCTCTCTCTCTCTCTCTCTCTCTCTCTCTCTCTGTCAAAAATAAACATTAAAAAAAAAATTTAAAGAGATACTGTGGTTGTGTGAAGGTTAATTTTTCTCTTGAAAAATATCATGATGTGGCGAATCATCATTCAAGTGAAAATAATTTCTTCAGCAGAGCAAAGAACATTTACAGCAAAGAACAAAGGACTGAAAGCCGGTCCACTCGTTGACGCCCGCCCCCTCTGGTCCCTACCTGACCGGAAGCGCTCGTCCCGTGAGTTGGTAGGCCGTGGCTTCTGCTGTTTGGGCGCTGCAGCTGTGGTTTGTGAGGGACCTGGGATCCTATTCTCGGCTTGTAGGGATGGATCTACTCCTGCAACACAATTTTGTAGGAATATCTTGTGTAAACAATTTGCTTCTCTGGTGATGGAAAAATCCATTTAAAACAGCACATATGTCTCCTATGTCACTACATAGCATGCACCTTACCAGAAACAACAATCTGAGCACATGCACCCTGTGGTGGCCCCTGAAGTCCAGAAGCCCTGTATCTGGAGGTCAGGGACAGAACCATGAATGTCCACTTCTGGCTCTCTCTCCCAAAAGTGCCCAGCCTTCCCTGCCTCACTGTCCACCATGCCCAAAAAGGGTGACCATCACACATCATCCCCGAGACCATCAGCACAACACACGCAGCCACTTAGGGCAGATTCTCTTGGGAAGGTCCTTTAAAAGAATGTTTCTGCATCATAAACATTTCCTGAATCTGCAAAGGCCTGTGTGTCACTTTTCCTGGCACTATCCATGATGTCAACCAACTCAGTAAGAAACATCCCACTAAGCAGTCACTGGGGCATCACCAGTCGCCCTTGGACACAGGCAGAAACGTGGGACAGTGGAGAAGTGAGGGGTGCACGTAATAGTGAGTGTCAGGGAGCACGAGGTACAGAAACCTCAGGCACTGACGACCTCAGCCTGTGACGCCTGCTCGCTGTCTCCAAACCCAACACCTGGGCGACGTGCTACACTGCTGCCAGGTCCACAGCCCCTGACCACACAGGTCCTGAGGACACAGTATGGGGAGTAAAGGGACGGGGCCCAAGTACACAAGGTCATGAAACAGAATCCATGGTGTTGTTTGAGCTCTAATTGGCTGATATTTGAGAACAGCACAAAGCAAAGCCTTCTGTCATGCTTCATCAAAGTAGTAAGTTTAGATTTATTCTCTAGCTCAAGACGTCTCATAAAAATAGCCAGCAGGCATTCCAGCCCTGTGGACTCCTCCAACCCTTATCACCTCCTGAAAAGAAGCCATTTGTCCCTGCCTCCAACCCACGGCTGGACACAGTGTGGCAGAGCAACTCTGCGTGACCTGGAGATTTGCTGAGACAACACACCACGAGGACACGTGCAAGGACAGCAGGGAACATGGTGGCTTGGGACTCAGCACCACCACCAGGCCAAACTGTAGATGTGTGGGCAGAATAGACGTCACCACTGCTGCTCAGGTGCTACATTTTGGAGTGGCTAGTTACACAGAGCTAGACGATGGGACGACTCCTTCTGGAAGTCAGTGTTTAAGCTCTTCAAAATCTGAGCATATACAAACACATACACACGTAGGATAATACTGGTCAGCACTGTGACTGGCATTTTGTTCTTGTGACGATAAAATTACTCTCAAGTTCGTAATGGAGAATACACAGAGCCTTGTGCATTATGGATTACAAACAGGCATGTCGCAAAGTCATATACATGCATATGGACATCCTTATGCTTGCATTCCAAAATATGGGTGTTTTATTCTTTGAGATAGATTCATTTATTCCACAAAGATACAAGCCCAATGTGAAATGATCACACGAAAAAGCAGTACATTTTTAATTTTTACAGGTACCAAGAAATAATTTTCTAAAAAAGTTACAGCAATATACATGCCCATAAGCAATGCACGAAAGTGCTATTTCCTCACATCCTTTTCAGCCCTGGGTGCTAAAAATGTTTTTTTAGAATTTTGCCAATCTCATAGGAGGAAAATGGTTTGCTTTAATTTGCACTTCCACACCTGTTAGTGGGGTGAACATAATTTAATGTTTACTGCCCATCCACAATTCCTCTTCCTTGAATTTCTATTCATTTCATCCAGCTAACAAGTGCTCGAAGAAAACCTGCAGGAGGCCCTGCTCTGCTGGGGACACGACCCTGGCCTGTGCACACACCTGAGAGCAGGGGCCCTGAGAGCAGCTGGTGGCAGCTCAGCCATTCTGAAATATTTTCATTTCTAGGGAACCAAACATACCCACTTTCTTTTCCTTTCTAACTTCCAGGTCTCCTATCTTATAAACACCATTCAGAAGTCACTCAAATATTCTCCTGAATGTTATAGTATTTTATAATCACAAACATACTTAGAGATTTTATCCTTCTCAAGTTCCTGTTGGCTGATGGTGGAGAGGAAGAACCCAGCCCCGTACAGGGCCGGTCCCCACCGTAAGGTGCAGCCTCCTCCCCGCGCTCCCTGCAGCACTTCCAGACCGCCCACCCTTCCGCTCACTGGCTCTTCTGCCCCAAACACCCAACACCCTCTTGCAGTGACTGTATGTGCACACAGTCCGTTTACCACCCTGAAGGCCGGTCCTTTCTCACTAGGGTTCTTTTTCAACGATGTATTACCTACTCTCAGAACTTTTCTCCTTCAAATGGGTTATTATTTCCAATCCCAGGTTTGGAAATGTTAACAATCAGCCAGCGGTATTCAGACTGGACTACATAACGTTCACAGATTAGTTTGCAAACTGACATTTTAGGATACTAACTTTTTCTATTTAGGAAATTAGTATCTTTCTTCATATTTTAGGGTCTTGGCTATTTCTTTCAAATGGATTTTACGATCCTAATATAGGTTCTGTGGCTTTCTTGCTAAATGTATTAATAAGCATTTGACAGTTTATTGCCATTACAAATGTAAATTTTTTCATTAAAATATTGCCAGATAAAAGCTATTGATTCTTGCACATCTGTCTTCTATCAGACCAAAAACTCTTACTAACTCTAACGGGTAAGTAAGCAGTCACCTGTGTTTCCAAGGAACAAAATAATACCACCTCTAAGTGCAGATGACTGTCTCCAATATTCATCCTGCCTGTTCTCCTGTCACACTGCAGTGGCAGTGGCCACCAGAGCAGAGTGGCATCAGAACGGGCATGGTGAGTAATGCTTTCTCACCCTGCTTGGGCTGGGGATGCTACAGTTGTGTCACCTAGTCTGACAGTTGCTGGTGACGTTTGTCACATGGGCTTAAAGACACTTTTAACGGTTCCCTTCAATTCCAGTTTTATTCAGAGTTTGCTTTTCTTTTGTTTTGGATTAATGCAAGTCAGTACATAATGAGCCTCCTCGTCCTCTTTTTATTGTTGATTTATCTTAAAATATATCATGCTGACATAGACAGTATAAAGGATGTGTTCAGTTTACAAATTATCACACAGGAGAAAACCGACGTGAAAACTGCCCTGGGAAGGAAATAAACACTCGAGCGCCTTCGGAGCCCCTGCATAACCACCTCACACCACGATGACATGGGGGGCTGACTTCGGTGCAAACCACTCCCTTGTCTTTACCAACTACACAAGAGTTCCTCAACAGCGCGGTCTGGCGTGTTTTTTCAAGTTATACTGCCTGTATCCCTTCGTGATTGTTTCCTTCACTCCCCATCGTGTTTATGAGATTCATCCTTGCTGCCGCGTGTCAGTCTTCAAGCTTTCCACTGGGTGGACTCTGCCAACGGACATGTGAGTTCTTGGCACTTCAGGGATGTAAGAAACATTCTTGTGCACAGAGAGAGGACAAGGTGCAAATGTCTGTCCAAAGCACGTGTGCACCCAAAGGACAGCTGCTGGTCACCTCTGCCCCTCGTCAGCTATACCAGCTGTCCACACCCCACTGCTTAAATCCCCTCCAACAACCCAAGGTAGGTTATGGCTCTAATCCACATTTCTCTGATTACTGCTGAGGTTAAACATTTTTTGTCTGCTTGTTGGCTAGTAGGGTTTCTGCTTACAACATAGTGATTCAAGTCTTCAGCCCCATTTTTCTAGTAGGCTTTTTTTTTTAAATCATGTTGGGGGTCTTTCTTGCTGTTTAAGCTTAATTAATTACAATTAAATTAAAAATTCAGTCTCTCGGTTACACTAGCCATATTTCAAGTGCTCAACAGCCATACATGGCTAATGGTTACAGAACATTGCCATTATCACAAAAAGTTAATAAATAGGAAATATACCAATGTTAAACTCTAAAATCAATTTTTAAGTCAAGTTTGGTGAGAAAAATGACGGTTAGAAAACAGTTGAGTGTGCTGACTTTACCTTGAATAAGTGGGATATAGCGTGCAAGCAGTTTTGCCCGTTTCTTTTCATACCCTTTTTGAGTGATGTCACCTAAAACGACAGTGGAAAAAGACAATTACATCTCCTCCAGAGTTCCAAAATTTTTGGATTAAAAATTAATTCATAACGGAGAACCTTGAAACACTAATGCATTGTATGATGCGTCCATACAATGGAATACTAGCAGTAAAAAGGAACAAACCATTGACATATACAACAATCTCGATAGAGTTCACACGAACATTGGAAAGAAGCCAGGCTCAAAGGGCTATATGCTGAATTATTCCATTTGTATGACAGTCTGGAAAAGATAAAACTATAGGGACAGAGAAGACAGTGGCTGCCAGGACATGGGCATGAGAAAACGGCTGAGTACAATGGGGAACGAGGGAATCTGGGGTTTCATGACACTGCTCTGTTGCGATGGTGATGGAGGCCCATGACAGCACATGCTGGTCAAAACCTGCTAGAACTGCACACCGGAAGAGAGACTTTTATTGTAGGTCAATAATACTTTAATGTTTAAAAACTGCATTTGGTATTCCCTAGGAGCCTGTCAGAAATGCAGACTTTAAAAAAATTTAATAAAAAATTTAAAAATAAAAATTTTTACAGTTTTAAAAAAAAAAGAAAGAAAGAAAGAAAAGTAGCCTCCTGGGCCACACTATCGAACATGAGCCCGCATTTTACCAAGATCCCGAAGCGGCTCCTGTGCAGGTTTGTGCTGTGGAAGAGCTGGTCTCAGGCCAAAGCACACCTCTGAGCAACGACTCAGGCACAGGCGTGGCTGTTCTGACAAATCACCAAAAGAAGAACAACCTAAAAATGAATTAAACCACCAGGAACAAGACAGGAAGTGTGTCTTCATGGAAACCCTTCTCGATCTATGTGCACGTTCGGTTTCCTAGAGAGAACTTGGCATGCCCAAAGTGAATGTGTCACGCTTTAGAGATTTTATTTAGACCAGAAACGTACATTACAATTTCCACTGGTAGCTTGTTTGGACAGACTTTCTTCAATGGAAAGTTTTAATGTTTTGTAACCGCTCCTCACTCTCCCAGCCCCTGTCCCGATCAGACAAGCATGGGGGCAGGCTGTGGAAATCAGGAGACATGAGCGGCTATCACTGAGGGATGCTTTACCAAGTATTTTCTGTATATGAACTCTTCAGAGAGAGAGAGTCAGGGAGGGGCAGAGAGAAGGAGAAAGGATCCGAAGCAGGCTCTGCATTGACAGCAGAGAGCCCGGACGCTTGACCGACTGAGCCACCAGGCTATATGAACTCTTGACCGCAGAATTTGTTGTGTCAAAATACCCAACAACACTGAATGTGTCACATCTAAGTTAAGACTCACTGAGAGTCTCGGCATTAATACACCATCCTACAGAAGACGATTCTGGGGTCAGGGAAGCACCAGGCCAGGTTACCTCAATTTCCCAGCAGGTCGGGCACTGCTTTAACCACAGCTCATTCAGTCCAGTCCTCCTGGCGAGCCCGTCTTGTTTATCTCTTCTGCGCTTTATTTATCCCTCTGTCCCCACCTTATTCCCCCCGCCACCCCTACAGAAAACTAGCCTTAATTTGAATTTGTTCTGCAGAATGTATACTAGTTTGTGTCCTTGTATTTTTACTTTACCTAAATGGCATTATATTGCAAATCTCACTCTGCCTATTTTTTCCCCTGCTAAGCACTCCATTTTTAACATGAGTCAATCCACGATGCAGTGAGCATGCCTAATCCCCTGCAAATTGCCATGGCCCATGGGGGTGCATTGTCCTTGTCCTACCCACTCACTGGACACTCACAGACCCCAATGTGGGCCAGGATATGATTGTACAATTCAGCTTATTAATTTTTAATTTATGAACAACTTAAAAGTGCATGTATTTTTTATAGAAGTATCTACTAAAAAATGTTTCCTCTGAAATATATGAAAATATGTAATTAAGACAAACTTAAATGAAAACTAAATATTGTTACACTAAACTAAAACTGATAAATCCCTATTTAAAAGCAGAGCATTTGATTTTCCAGGATATTTAAAAATTAAGTATTCATTTCCTAGAAAGGGCTCCTTCTTAGGTCCCCATTTCAAAGGAACATTTACACGGTAAAGGTGTCAAAGAGCATTCAGAAATTAAACGTTAACTCCCTGCTTCATGCCTGTGATATTACAAAAGCAGTCTCGTGTTTTTTAGTGAACCAGTTGAACACAACCAGCTACATATTTTCATGTGTAACCAGTTACCATACTTCACCCATCCAACTTAGACACTAACCCAACACGCCACTGAATGCAACACTTCTACCCACACAAAGAGCAAGGTAGAATTCCAAAACAGAATGCAGATACAAAACTAATAAGCTACTAAAAAAGAGACTCAAATAGAAGTTTTCGGAACCCAAGTTCAGTAAACACTAAAGAGACAAACAGCAGAGCCAAACCCCCCACCTAGCTGCACGAAACTGGGGTAACACTGATCCGACAGCTGAAGGCAATCTCAGTCAGACTAATGCTCGCCCCTGGGTGAGCACCCCAGCACCTGGGGGACTTGGGGAAAATGCCAGGACCCATCCTTCTCTTGTGGTCTGTGGGCTGGTAGCTGTTCTTACCAGCCCTCCAGGAAGGGGTATGATACTGAGCCAGAGCTCAGGTTGACCTCCATTGCTGCAAACCAAAGTCACTTAAGATTACAAATGCAAAATCTCAAATGATACCTTCAAGTCCCAACCACAGTTGTTGGTTTTTTTTAATGTTTATTTATTTATTTTGAGAGAAAGAGAGAGAGAGAGAGACCGAGCAGGGAGAGAGGGAGACAGAGAATCCCAAGTAGGCTCCACACTGTCAGCACAGAGCCCGATGTGGGGCTTGAACCCACAAACTGTGAGATCAGGACCCGAGCCGAAATCAAGAGTTGGATGCTTAACCGACTGAGCCACCCAGACACTTCTCCAACCACACTCTCTAAAAGCCTATTCTCAAAATCATTCAACAATTCCTTAAGGTCACAGCAACAAGGATAGGCAATGCACATTACATATAACAGCAAATAATGGGAGACAAATTAATCTTTCATCAAAAGGAAAGAAAGAAAGAAAGAAAGAAAGAAAGAAAGAAAGAAAGAAAAGAGAAGAAAGAATTAAATATACTGCCATAAATCATCACTGCAGAATACTGTTGGTCCTAAAAAAATGCCTTGGTATTTGGAAGGTAAGGGATGGGTATCACTTAACATAGATTCATGATATCCTATTAAGTAAAAGCAGCAAGTTGAAAAACTATATACATAAAGAATGATCTAATTCTGGGAATTAAAACTATGCATAATTAAAACTATGCATGTGTCCAGGTGTGTACATTTTCCTCCAGGAAATATCTGGAGGGATGCCCAATTATTAATAGTGATTCATTTATTTAGCTTGGGGTGGGTATGAGGAATATTTTGTTTTTTACTTCATATACTTTTGAACTCTTTACATTTTTTAGCACAATAGTTATAATTAAGAATATATGGAAAATAGTTTGATAATGTACTATGGTTATATAAGATGTTATTGCAGGAAACTGAATGAATTCTATGTACTATTTCCATAACTTGTGAGACTAAAATTATCTCAAAATAAAAAGTTAAAAATACATGGGAGAGACTATATAAAATTGGTCTTATTTCTTTTTCAAGTGACAAAATTTCTCAGTGAAACCATCTGGGCATGCAGATTTACTTTCCAGAAGGTTGTTCCCCCCCCCCCCCCCCCCGCCCCTTCTTTTATTTTGCTTAATTAAAGCTTTATATATTTCTTAAAGCAGTTTCAAGTTCACAGCAAAATTGGGGGCAAGATAGAGTTCCTATCTAGAGTATCCTATCCTAGACCCCCTGCCCTGACACATGCACAGCACCCCTCCCCACATTCTGAACATCTTCCATCCGGGTAGTACATGGTTTCAACTGATGAACTATATGGATACGTAATAATCACCCAAAGTCCACAGTTTAGTTATGGTTCACTCTTGGTGTACGTTCTGTGGGTTTGGACAAATGTATAATAATATATATCCATCATTATGATGTCCTAGAGTATTTTCACTGCTCTAAAAATCCTCTGTGTTCTGCTATTCATCCCTTCCCCCACCCCTCAGCCCCAGGCAACCACTGATCCTTCTACTGTCTCCACAGTTTTCTGGAATGTCATATAGTTTTAATCATACAGTAACCTTACATATTGACTTCATTTAGTAATATGCATTTAAGTTTCTTCCATGTCTTTTCTTGGCTTGACAGCTCATTTCTTTTGTTGAATAATATTCCATTGGGTGGATGAACAGTTTATTTACCTGTTTACCTACTGAAGGGCATCCTGGTTGCTTCCAAATTTTGGAAATTATGAATAAACCTTCTGCAAACAACTGGGTGCAGGTTTTTGTATGGACATGTTTTCATTTCCTTTGGGTAAATATCAAAGAATGCGATTACTGGGTCGTATGGTAAGAGCATGTTTAGTCTTGTAAGAAACCACCAAACTGTCTTCCAAGGTGGTTGCATCGCTCTGTTTTCCCACCAGCAGTGAATGAGCGTTCCTGTTGCTCCACAGAGCCTGTGTTGTGTTGCTCCACATCCTTGCGATTAGTGTTGTCAGTATTCTAAATTGTGGCCATTCTCATAGGTAGGTAGTGGTATCTCATTATTGTTTGAATTGGCACTTCCCAGATGACATATGAATGTGGAGCATCTTTTCATATGCTTATTTCCCATCTCTATGTCGTCTCTGGTGAGGGGTCTGTTAAGGTCTTTGGACCATTTTTCAATCAGATTGTTTGTTTCCTTACTGTTGAGTTTGAAGAATTCTTTGTATATTTTGGGTAACAGTCCTTTATCAGATGTGTTTTTTGTAAACGATGGCCTGTCTTCCCTTCTTAACCCCGGCTTTTGCAGAGCAGTTTTTAATTTTAACAGAGTGTGTCTTTTCAATTATTTATCTCATGGATTGTGCCTTCGGTGTCATATCCAAAAAGTCATCACCATACCCAAGTTCACCTAGTGTTTCTCCTATCTTCTATCAACTAGTTTTACAGTTCTGCATTTTTACATTTAGGCATGAAATCCATTTTCAGTTAACTTTTGTGAGGGGTGCAAGGTTCATTTTCTTTGCTTATGGATGTCCAGTTGTTCTAGCACCATTTGTTGGAAAGACCATCTTTGCTCCACTGTACGGACTTTGCTCTTCTGTCAAAGATAATTGCCTATATTTATATGGGCCTATTTCTGGCTTCTCTGTTCTCCATTGAGAACAGAATTTGTCTAATCTGTTGTCAACACCACACTGTCTTGATCACTGTAGCTTTACAGTGAGTCCCGAAGTCAGATAGTGTCAGTCTTCCAACTTTGTCCATCTCCTCCATGTGTTGGCTATTCTGGGTCTTTTGTGGCTATTGACAAACTGGTTCTAAAGTTTGTAAGAAGAGACAAACTTGCTGGTATTCTTTTTAATTTTTTTTTTTGAGACAGACAGAGAGAGAGAGAGAGAGAGAGAGAGAGAGCACGCAGGGGAAGGGCAAAGAGAAAGGGAGAGGATCTGAAGTGGGTTCTGTGTTGACAGCAGAGATCTTGATGTGGGGCTTGAACTCATGAACTGTGAGATCATGACCTGAGTTGAAGTCAGATGCTAAACGGACTGAGCCAACCAGATGCCCCATAAACTGATATTTGGAGATTACATTCAATCTATTGATCAACTTGGGAAGAACTGACATCATAACAATATTGTCTTCCTGTCCGTGAACACAGAATATCTCTCCACTTATTTAGTTCTTCTTTATCAGTGTTTTGTAGTTTTCTTCACATAGATTTTATACATATTTTGTTTTATACTTAAGTATTTGATTTGAGGGGTGCTCATGTAAATAGTATTGGGGGGGGGTTGCCTTGTTTTTTTCATGTTTATTTATTTTTGAGAGGGTGGGGAAGGGCAGAGAGAGAGGGAGACATAGAATCTGAAGCAGGCTCCAGGCTCCATCCGAGCTGTCAGCACAGAGCCCAACACAGGGCTCAAACCCACAAACCCTCAGATCATGACCTGAGCTAAAGATGGATGCTTAACCAACTGAATGAGTCACCCAGACACCCCTTATTTTTAAATTCCACTTGTTCCGTGATGGTATATAGGAAAGTCATGGACTTTCCACATACTGACCTTGTATCATGAACCTGGCTACAACTGTCTATTAGTTCCAGGGGTTTTTTTGGTGGGGGGGGGGGGGTGGGAGGCTTGTTAATCCTTTTGGATTTTTTTTTTTTTTAATTTCCCCCTTAAAAAAATTTTTTTAAGATATTAAATAATCTCTACACCCAGAAGGTGGGGCTGGAACTCACAGCCCTGAAGTCAGGAGTTGCATGCTCCACTGACTGAGCCAACCAGGAACCCCTCCATGTTATACATAGACAACCATGTTATCTATGAACAAAGACCATTTTATTTTTTCCTTCCCAAACTGTATACCTTTTATTTCCTTTTCTCATCGCATTAGCTAGAACTTACACTACAATGTCAAAAAGGGAATGGTGAGGGAAGTCATCCTTGCCTTAGGTCTGTTCTTACAGGGAAAGCTTCGAGCTCCTCCCCATTAAGTATGATGTTAGCTGTGTGTGTGTGTGTGTGTGTGTGTGTGTGTGTGTGTGTGTGTGTGTGTGTTTTAAGTTTTTAAAGTTTATTTATTTGAGAGAGAGAGAGAGAGAGAGAGAGAGAACATGAGCAGGGGAAGGGTAGAGAGAAGGAAAGAGAGAATCCCAAGCAGGCTCTGTACTGTCAGTGCAGAGCCTGACACAGGGCTCCAATTCACCATGAACCATGAGATCATGACTTGAACCGAAATCAAGAGTTGGACACTTAAGCGACTGAGCCACCCGGGCACCCAGCTGTGGTTTGTTTTTTTTTTATAGATATTGTGCTTTATCAAGTTGAGGAAGTCCCCCTCTATCCCCAGTTTACTCAGTTTTTATCTTGAGTAAGTGCTGGGTTTTGCCAATTGCTTTTGCTGCATCTTTGTACATATTGTGAAATGAACACAATAAACTCTAGTCAGCCATCACCACCGAGTTACGATTTTTTTCTTGTGAGGAGAACTTTTAAGATCTTCTCTCTTAGAAACTTCCAAATATCACCATGTGATTTTCTTTCTTTAGCCTGTTGCTGTGATGAACTCCATTAATTGATTTTCAAATGTTGAACCAGCCTTGCAGACTTGGTATAAATCCTGCTTGGTCATAGTATATAATTCTTTTTATACATTGTTGGATTCAATTTGCTAATATTTTGAGGACTTTTGCATCTATGTTCATGAAAGATATTGGTCTGTAGTTTTATCTTGTAATGTCTTTGTCTGGTTTTGGTATTAGGGTAATGTAGGCCTCATAGAATTAAGTATTCCCTCTGCTTCCATTCTATGAAACAGACTTCAAAGAATGGCTCTTATCTCTTCCTTAAGTGTTTGGTAGAATTCCCCAATGAACCCATCTGGGCCCAGTGCTTTCTATCTTGAAAGGCGATAATTTTTTTATTATTATTATTTTTTAATTTACATCCAAGTTAGTTAGCATATAGTGCAATAATTATTTCAGGAGTAGAATCCAGAAAGGTGATTAATTACTGATTCAATTTATTTTTTAAATAGTTTTCTTTAATGTTTATTTTTGAGAGAGAGAGAGAGAGAGAGAGAGCACGAGCAGGGGAGAGGCAGAGAGAGAGAGAGGGAGGCATGCAATGTGAAGGCTCCAGGCTCTGAGCTGTCAGCACAGAGCCTGACACGGGGCTCAAACCCAAGATCGTGACCTGAGCCGAGGTTGGACACTTAACCCACTGAGCCACTCAGGCAACCCTGATTCAATTTCTTTATTAGATATAGGCCTATTCAGACCGTCTATTTCTTCTTGTGTGAGTTTGGCAAACCGTATCTTTCAAGGAGTTGGTCCTTCTCATCTAGGTTATCAAATTCAGGGGAACAGAGTTGTTCCTAGTATTCCTTTATTATCCTTTTTTTTTTTTAATGTTTTTAATGCTTATTTATTTTTAAGAGGGGGTGAGAGAGACAGAGCATGAGAAGGGGAGGGGCAGAGAGAGAGGGAGACACAGAATCCAAAGCAGGCTCCAGACTCCAAGCTGTCAGCACAGAGCCCGATGTAGGGCTAGAACTCAGGAACTGTGAGATCATGACCCGAGCCGAAGTTGGACGCTCAACCAACTGAGCCACCGAGGTGCCCCACTTTATTATCCTTTTAATATTCAAAGGATCAGTATGATTTTCCTTTCATTTCTGACATTAGTAATTTGTGTCCTTTTTAAAAATTTTTTTGAAGTTTATTTATTTTGAGAGACGGAGACAGTACGAGCAGGGGAGGGGTAGAGAGAGATGGAGACAGAGAATCCCAAGCAGGCTCCACACCACCAGCACAGAGCTCAATGCAGGACTCAAACCCACAAAACCATGAGATCATGACCTGAGCTGAAACCAACAGTTGGATGCTTAACCAACTGAGCCACCGAAGCACCCCATGTGTCCTCTCTTTTGTAATTAGTCTAGCTAAAGACCTATTAATTTCACTGATTTACAAAGAACCAGCTTTTCCATTGACTTCTGGGGTTTGGTTCATTTATTTCTGCTCTAATTATCTCTTTCATTCTATTTAGTTTTGCTTTAATTTGCTCTTCCTTTTATAGTTTCCTAAGAAGGAAACTTGGGTTATTGATTTTTTAAACTGAGATATAATTGACACATAACATCATATTAAAGCTTCAGGTGTACAACATGATTTGATATTTGTATATATTGTGAAATGAACACAACTCTAGTCAGTCATCACGACAGATTTATCATTTTTTTCTTGTGAGGAAAACTTTTAAGATCTGTTTTCTTAGCAGCGTCCAAATACCACCAGTCTGTTCTCTGTTATCTATGAGCTCTGGTTTGTTTTGTTTTGTTAGATTCCACATATAAACGATATATATAGGGACCCCTGGGTGGCTCAGTCAGTTAAGCATCTGACTCTTGATCTAGGCTCAGGTCATGATCTCACAGTTCATGGATTGGAGCCCGCCCCCACCATGTTGGGCTCTGTGCTGACAGTATAGAGCCTGTTTGGGATTCTCTCTGTCTCTCTGCTCCTTCCCCCCCCACCAAATAAATAAACTTTAAAAAATAATATATTTGTGTGTGTGTGTGTGTATTCAATGTATATGTTTCCCTTTAAACACTGCTTTTGCTGCATCCCACAAATTTTGATAAGTTGTATTTTTATTTTCATTTAGTTCAAAATATTTTAGAATTTCTCTTGAATTTCTCTTTTGACCTGTGCTATTTAGAAGTATGTTGTTTAATCTCTACACTTTTTTAAAAAAGTGTATTTATTTATTTTGAGAGAGACAGAGACAGTGTGAGGGAAGGGGCAGAGAGAGAGGGAGAGAAAGAATCCCAAGCAGGCTCTGCGCTGCCAGCACAGAGCCCAAGGTGGGGCTTGAACTCACAAAACCGTGAGATCATGAATTGAGCTGAAACCAAGAGTCAGACGCTTAACCGACTGAGTCACCCAGGTGCACATAATTTGAGTTCTCTTTGTTATTGATTTCTAATTTAATTCTGTTGTGGTTTGAGAGCAACACTATGATTTCTATTCTTTTAAATCTGTGAAGATGTGTTTTATGGCCCAGAATGTGGTCTACCTTGGTGAATGCTTCATGTGGGCTTGAAAAGAAACTGTATTCTGCTGTTGTTGGATGAAACAGTCTACAGATATCCGTTATCCAGCAGACAGATGATATTGTTTGAATTCAAGTGTGTCTTTACTGATTTTGTTTGCTGGATCTGTCCTTTTCTGACAGAGGGGTGTTGAAGTCTCCAGCTATGATAGTGGATTCATCTATTTTTCTTTGCAATTCTATTCATTTTTTGCCTCACAGAGTTCGATGTCCATTGTGAGGTATATACACATGAAAAACTGTCATGTTTTTAATGGAGAAAACCATTAATGACCCCTTTATCATTATGTAATCCCACTTTCCCTAATAACTTTCCTTGCTTTAAAGGTTCTGATAATACCTCAGCAGGTTAGGCTTTGGTTAACTGGTTTCCCCCTGAAGGCAGACTTTGTTGTGAACAAAGTGCTTAAGAGTATTTCAAACCGACCCTTCCCCACCCCCACCCCCGGCTCCCCAACGCTCCCCACTCCCTTCCCCTGCCAAAAGCCTGAAGGGATTTTTCTCCCGTATTTACTGTGGGAAACTGGTCAAGCTCCTGGAGGTAAATTTTGCAATGTTGTGTGGACTCCCTTATGAATGAGTCTCCCTGGAGATTTTAACTCTCAGAGTTGTCCACACCAGGCTTCCAGCACTGGTTCCCATGATGGCTTCTGATCACTAAGGCTCTGCTCTGGGGAGCTGGCGACCTGTATTCACCTGTCTCTCCAATCTTGGAAGCTGTGGTTCGCCTGTATCTTCCCCTTTCTTACAGATCCAAGAAAAGCTGCAGATTTTTCAATCTGTTCAGCTTTTTACTTGTCAAGATTGAATGGCAACTTTCAGGCTTCTTACATATGAAGAAACCAGAGGGTTTTTAACTTATGAATTCAATTTGTTATAGGACTAGTCAGGTTATTTGTCTCCTTTTGGATAAGTTTTGGTCAGTAGTCTGTGATTTTCAGGAAATTGTACACTTCATCTAAGTTGTTGAATGTGTGTAGGGCTGTTAATAGGATTCCTTTATTATCCCTTTAATGTCTGTGGGATCTATGGTAATATCCTCCCCTTTCATTCTTGATACAGGTAATTTGTGTCTTGTCTATTCTTGGAGGTTTATCAATTTTATCATCTTTTTTAAAAAAAAAATTTTTTTTAACATTTATTTATTTTTGAGACAGAGAGAGACACAGCATGAACGGGGGAGGGGCAGAGAGAGAGGGAGACACAGAATCGGAAGCAGGCTCCAGGCTCTGAGCCATCAGCCCAGAGCCCAACGCGGGGCTCCAACTCGCGGACCGCGAGATCATGACCTGAGCTGAAGTCGGACGCTTAACCGACTGAGCCACCCAGGCGCCCCAATTTTATCATCTTTTTAAAGAACTGGTTTTTTGGTTTCATTGATTTTTCTCTATTGTTTTTCTGTTTTCAATTTCATTGATTTCTGCTCTTATCGTTTTCCTTCTATTAGGGAAATTCAAACTAAAACCATGATGAGATACCACGCTACACCTATTAGAATGGCTAAAATAAAAAATACTAATGGAATCAAGTGCTGAAAAGGATGTGGAACAATAGAACTATTATATATGGCTGGTAGGTATGTAAATGGTACAGCCACTCTGGAGAACAGTTTGGAAGTTTTTTATAAAGTTAAACATACTCAACATAGGACCCAGCAATTCTACTCTTAGCTATCTACCCTCGAGAAATAAAAACACTTATGTTCATGCAAAAACCTGTAAACACGTTTACAGCAACTTTATTCATAATCACCCAAAACTGGAAACAGCCCAATTGTCAAATGAATGGATAAAAAGACCATGGTATTACCATAGCAAGTAATATTACTCTGTAATAAAAAGGAACAGACTGTTGACATATACAAAAATGTAGATGAATCTCAAAAATATTATGCTAAGTGAAATAAGCCAGTCTCAAAAGGTTACACACTGTATGACATTCTTCAACAGACAAAACCCACAGGGATGAAGAGCAGATTAGTGGTTACCAGGCATTAAGGGTGGGAAGGGGTGACTGAATAGGGATAATATGAGGCATACCTGGGGGTGATGGAGCTGTTCTGTATCCTGATTATCATGGTGGTTGACATGAATCTGTAGGGTGTGAAGATTCACAGAGCTGTACACGAAAAGAAAAAAATCTACTCGACTGTATGCTAATTAAAAATAAAAAAACAAACAAATACAGGTGTACCATAGGAGGGGCTACAGGCATGGAAGGGATGGCGAGACAGGCAAGGGGTGCCCCCACTAGAACCTTCCTCAGGTACCTACCTGTGAGGTAGGCAAAAGAGAAGTCACCAGTTACAAATCAGAGCCCCAAAGCCTGAGAGGAACATCTGACATAAAAAAGTGCTTCAGGCAGGCAGCAGCTGGGTAATCGATACAGACCAAGTGTGACCGAGGAAGGAGCAGCCGTACAGGGCAGGGCACAATAGACAGGAGCCTCAGCGCCCAGGCAGAATCCAATCTGGCCCAAACGGCCCTTCAGTAGGCTGCCTTGACCACTTCAAGTTCAGTGCCAACCAGAGATCAGATGCTTACCAGAGACCTTGGACCCAAGTGAGCTAGACAGTGTTCATTCCTTTAGAAAGGGTATTGGCCCCTACTGTGTCCCCAAAGAAGGGGTCCAAGAGTCTACTGCGGCCCAGTCCAGGCCATACATGCCTACTCAAGCTCCCAAGGCAGGGATATCTGTGCTATCACAGCTGTGCATGTTCACAACTGCTGCTGGACTGGACACGACCTGCTGGAAGTGACCAAAGGGAGGAAGGCAAAGAAGCAACAAAAAGAGGGATGGCAGGCACATAGGGCTCCACACCTGATCACTGCAGAACTTCCAGACAGACGTCTACAGGGAAAACCAGGCAGGCCAGAGCCTGTGACCCAGGAAAAGAGGTAGAGAAAATCTGTTAGAAAACCTAAAGATTAATATTTTGTTTGTTGGTACCATGTGTTGGTTAATAGTGGTTCCTGAACTCAATATAAGCAGGTGGGAATTTCACTCTGCAAGTCTTTAAAGTTTCCTAAACAATAGTCTTAAATACACAGATCTAGTGCACAACAGCAGAACCTGACTGCAGAGTTTAAATTATTTATGGTCAACGTTGAAGAGCATTCATTAAATATGCCTCCATAGTAGGGATGGAGTGTCTATTCTCTCATATGTGATTAAAAACAAGCTTTCCAGGTGTTGTTTAATAAATATTATTTTCTTGGGGCGCCTGGGTGGCGCAGTCGGTTAAGCGTCTGACTTCAGCCAGGTCACGATCTCACGGTCCGTGAGTTCGAACCCCGCGTCAGGCTCTGGGCTGATGGCTCGGAGCCTGGAGCCTGTTTCCGATTCTGTGTCTCCCTCTCTCTCTGCCCCTCCCCCGTTCATGCTCTGTCTCTCTCTGTCCCAAAAATAAAATAAAAAAAAAAAAAAACGTTGAAAAAAAAAAATAAATATTATTTTCTTTTCTCTCTGTAAAGTTTTTAATAAACTACAGAAAATAAGTTGATTAAACTCAAAATATATATATATATATATTTGTATGTATAATTACATTTATACACACACAGACACACACGAATTCTATTTAATGGCAGTGGCAGACGGGGGCTCAAACCAACTTTCCCAATGAAAACAACAAGAAAGACTGAATTAAAAAATGTTTTTAAAAACTGTTGGAAGATACCAGAGCACTAACAAAGAAGTGAAGAACTGGAGGCCAACTTTTCCCCCGGAGGGGTCTGACAATTTAAAAAGTAGCAACCAAGTGGCTGAGCTAAGCAGAGCTTTGACAGACTCACGGAACTGAGCACTCGCCAAGGAGGAGGAGGCCCACAAACACTCTCGGTCATTTGAGATTTGGACAGACCACACTCTTGGGTATGAACTGGAAATAAGAGTAGCCTTCACAGGGTCAAGAGCTAGTTTCAAATCACTCTCTCCATGTCTGGATTAACGTGATCTTGGACTGTACGCACCCCATCCCATTCACGTGCAAGAAGCAAAAGTAAACCCTTTATGCAGAAACACAGAAACATCTAGAGTCACAAATCATTGCTACACCTACAGTGTCTCTGGCCTATAGACAACAGGAAGCTGTGACTACAAGCCATGAAAACCAATAGATAATAGGAAGATACAGATAAGAAAGCCACATAATGGAGTTTTAAAACACCATAATCAACATGTTCAAGGAATTAAAAAGCAAGATTGTGTTTAAAAAAAAAAAAAAAAAGGTGGGGGGGGCGGTGCGCCTGGGTGGCTTAGTTGGTTAAGCATCCGACTTTGGCTCAGGTCATGATCTCACGGCTTGTGAGTTCGAGCCCCGCGTTGGGCTCTGTGCTGACAGCTCAGAGCCTGGAGCCTGCTTCCGATTCTGTGTCTCCCTCTCTCTCTGCCCTTTCCCCGCTCACTCTGTTTCTCTCTCTCTCTCAAAAATAAATAAACATTTAAAAAAATTTTTTTTAAGTTAATTCTATGCCTGAAAAATACTGTATCCCAAATCCAGGAATAAATTTCACAAAAGATACATAAGACTACTAAACAGAAACTAAAAGCACTGTTTTAGTTGAGGTAAAGTTTAAAAGACCTAAAGAAATGAAGGGACATAGCACATCTGTGAATCTGAGTACTCAATACTGTAAAGATGTCATTTCTGTCCAAATAGATCCTTAGAGTCTGAGTAATTATAATTAAAACTCTTGCAGGGTGTGTGTGTGTGTGTGTGTGTGTGTGTGTGTGTGTGTGTGTATAGAAATAGACAGGCTGATGCTAAAACGTACATGGAAAATGCAAAGGGCCGATCAGCAAATCGAACTTGAAAACTAAAAGGGTCAGACTTTCC
The DNA here is from genome assembly GCF_018350215.1 of Panthera leo. Lineage (NCBI taxonomy): Eukaryota > Metazoa > Chordata > Mammalia > Carnivora > Felidae > Panthera > Panthera leo. Next base: position 282,871 of record NC_056687.1, read on the forward strand.
CAGACACAGAGCCTCACCGTTACGCTACAGTACAGAGGCAGGAAGGCTAAAATGAACAAGGAGAGCAACGGAGCAGCAATCAGTGGAAAGCAGTGGGGAAAAGATGGCCTTTTCCATAAATGTGCTGGGTCAACTGAATATCCACACGAAACAAATGAAATGACTCTTTTCTCACAAAACTCAACTCCAGGTAGGTTATGCACCTAAATGTGAAAGATCAATAAAGCTCTTAATATAAAAAAATATCTTCATGACCATGAGGTAGGGAAAGAACTCTTAAATATGACACAAAGATTACTAACCATAAAGGAAAAAACAAAAATGACCTGCAATACAATTCACAAAGAGGTTATAAGGAACAAATAGTAAAAGAAAATATTCTCTCCCCTAAGTATATTGCAGACTTTGAGGTGAGTGGATTCATTACTGAAGCCGCTATAACAAATTACCACAAACTCGATGGTGGCTTAAAATAAGAAAAATTCATTCACTCACAGTTATGGAGGTCAGAAGTCCAAAATCAGTTTCACTGAGCCCAAATGAAGGTGACAAAAGAGCCGCACTACCTCTTAAGATTCTGGGAGAGAAGTCTCCCAGCTTAAGACTCTTCCAGCTTGAACGCCAGCATGCTTTGAGTTGGGGCCACATCACTCCAATCTCTGCCTTGAAGCCCATCCGCCTCTCCTCCTCTGTGTGCATCCAATCCCCCTCTGCCTCTCTCTTCTAAAGACACTTTTGAGGGGCGCCTGGGTGGCTCAGTCAGTTGAGCATCTGACTTCGGCCCAGGTCATGATCTTGCGGTTTGTGAGTTTGAGCCCCACATCGGGCTCTGCGCTGACAGCTCAGAGCCTGGAGCCTGCTTCGGATTCTGTCTCCCGTCTCTCTCTGCCCCTCCCCCACTCTCACTGTCTCTCTCTCTCTGTCTCAAAAATAAAAACATAAAAAAAAATTTTTTTAAAGACACTTTTGATGGTATGTCAATTCCATCCAAAAAAATCCAGGTAACTCATCTCAAGATCAAGTTAGTCATATCTGCAAAGACTCTTTTTCCAAATATAGTAATGTTCACAGGTTCCAACTATTAGGACATGATGGGGGGGGGGGTACCACCAACAAATGCATTACAATGTGTGACCAATAAAAAATATACACGAATCTTTAAAACGGCTATGCCCTTTGGAAGAGGAACACATGTACTCCTTGAGTCACTCTGGGAAGAGCAAACATCTCCAGGTCAACAATGCCAGATTTACCCTAACAAAGTGGCCACACGGATAAACTGTACGACTGTGGTCTAGCAGGAGCACATCGACCCACAGAATAAGGCAGAAGCTGTGGCCAGAACAGGCTGATGGTCAGGTGCAGAGCAAGCCTGCCTTGATCCACCCTGGATCCACTTACTCCAATACTGAGTCCACTTCGACTCCTATACTGTCTGCCAACCGCCACCCTTCGGGCCTGGCCAGGTCTGAAGGCACTCTCCATTGCCCTCTTTTCCTGAGCTCTCCCCCATGCTGGCTTGCATCTGAGCTCCTAGACCGAGGCCTTGAGGCCTCCCCCGGGGACCCTTCTCCACGTGGACTATGGGGCAATGCCAGTGCCAATGTGCAGACAGTTCATCCTCCATTTCTTTCAAAAAATACACTCAGGACTGCATGATAAGTGGTGGATATATGTCACTAAACATAGGTCACAACCTACAGGGTCTACAACACCAGGAGGAAACTCAGGGAGCCTGGGTGGTGATGTGTCGGTGTACATTCAATGACAGAACAATTGTACACTCTGTGGGGTGGTCATAATGGGGGAGGCTGTGCACGGTGTGGAGGACAAGCAGCGTATGGGTACTCTGCACTTGCCACTCAGTTTCGCTGTGAACTGCTCTAAAAATGGTTTACTAATTTAAAAAATATATACTCAGGGAAAAAATTGATATACCATGGTATAATCATATAAAACAAAAACAACGCCAGAAAGCAGTTAGTTAGAATGAGTCAGTTACCTGTATTAACATAATCATTGCCATAATTCTAAAAACATAGTGTTGAGATTAAAAGCAAGTTTCAGAAGGACTCATATAGATCATTTAAAACATGCAAAACAGCACCATAGATTGCTCAAGGATATATGGAAATGCGGTAAAATAAAACACCAAGTGCAGGAGAGAAGCTAGCAGAAGGGGAATAGAATCAGCATGAGTGTGGTTTCCACACCCTCCTAATGGCTCTTTGTAAAAAATCTGAAGCTAATATGACAAAAATCTTCATTTTTTGAAAAATCAAGCAGCAGGTACATGGGTGTGCATATCACGATTCTGTCAACTTTTCTGTATGTTTGAAATATTCAAAATTAGAAAGAAAATTAAACAAGAAGTGGTCATCCACACTCAACAGTCTCTGACTCTTAAAAGACCTTCAGACTGGATTTTGCAGCTGGCCACGTTGCTCTTCCCCAAGGTCAGAGTCGTCGCTCCATGAAAGTGTGTGCCATATACTCTCTCCAGTCCTCAATAGCTTATCTCATTTACGGGTGCCTGGGTGGCTCAGTCGGTTAAATGTCCAACTTGGGCCCAGGTCATGGTCTCACCTTGAGTTTGAGCCCGGTATCAGGCTCTTATGCTGACAGCTCAGAGCCTGGAGCCTGCTTTAGATTCTGTATCTCCCTCTCTCTCTGCCCCCCTGCCTCTCTCTCTTCTCTCTCTCTCTGTCTCTCTCTCAAAAATAAACATTAAAAAATTTTTTTAATAAATAAATAAATAATCTCATTTAGCTGAACATGCATCTAAGACAATCAAGTAAACAGACAGCAACATCACAGAGAAGGATAAGATTCTTCCATAAAAATATGGCTCTTGCCTAACAAGTCTGTATTACATAAATGTGTAAATAGATAATAAACCTTTTAAAAACAGCAAGGCTGGCTCACCCAGCTTGCCCGGTGTAACACCTGACTCTTGACCTCAGAGTTGTGAGTTCAAGCCCCACATTGAGTGTAGAAATTACTTTTTAAAAAAATGACATAATAGGGGTGCCTGGGTGGCTCAGTCGGTTGAGCATCTGACTTCAGCTCAGGTCATGATCTTGCGGTTCGTGAGTTGGAGCCCCACGTCGGGCTCTGTGCTGACAGCTCAGAGCCTGGAGCCTGCTTTGGATTCTCTGTCTTCCTCTCTCTGCCCCTTCCCTGCTCATGCTCTGTCTCTGTCTCTCAAAAATGAATAAACGTTAAAAAAAAATTTTTTTTAATGACATAATAAAAGATTTGCTCGGACTGCTGTTTTAAAAAAATTAAAAATAAAAAAATAAACATAGCAGACATTTAATGCAAGAATGCTTTTAAACATCACTAGGTGAGATAAAGTCACACTATGATGCGATACTTGTTGGACACTCACGATCAGAACTTGGAATGCTGCTCCTGCAGCTGGAAGGGGAAGTTACACATCGTCCACTCCGGCATTTCCTAACTTTTCAGCTGCACGCCTTCTCCTCAGGTGAGCTCTCCCGAGGAGTCTAAGTGGAGAGTCTGCTCTGGCCGAGGCTGGGTTTGGGGTGGGGGGTGGTGCCTGCCTTCCAGGCGCACCCCCTCTACCCCCATATAGCCGGCCGCCCTCCTAAGGGGATGGCAGATTCGGGAACACTCCTGAAAACTCTCTACACCATCCTCTCTATACCACCATCTCCCATGACTGTCCCTCCCCGGCTCAGTTCAAAGGACACACTGTCCATCTGTTACTACTCTGCCTCATTCCTATCTTCCCTACCTAGATGGTGCTCGCCGTTCTGATCTACCTTTCTGACTTTCCAGAATCTAGACTGCTGTCCACTTCTTTTTAGTTTTTAAAATCTCTGCCATTTCAATGAGATTTGGGAGAGGAGAGTTATCATTACCTCATCATGTTCACGAGCATCAACCCGGCACAACTCCATTCCCACAAATGCTTCCCATGTGGAAACCCTCTCCTGCCTCTGCCCATACTCTCGTCCCTCCTGCTCCTGCTGTGGCACCTTCTTCAGTCTCCCCTGTGGCCTCCTGTCTCTGCCTTTCCTTTACGGGTTTGGGTTCCCCAGGGTTTTGTCCTAGGGCCTCTCTGCATGACTCAGTTCTCCCTACGGGGTCATCGTATTCACTTCAATCATGATTTACTGCCACTGACTTCCAAATTTCTACTTTTGGACAAGCCTTTCTAGAAAGTACCAGTCCCGCACATCCAAATGCCCCCTGGTCACCCCACACTCCACAGGTATGAAATGGACATGTTCTCTCCGAGTTCTGTTCTTTGTGAACAGTTCCATCATTTCTCAGTCACCCATTTGGGAAACTCAGGAGTCTCCCTAGACTCCCCTCTGACGTCCACTTCTTTACACCGAAACCTGTGGATTCTACTTCAGACCATCGTCTCCATTCCACAGCCCATCATTTCTTGCCCCAGATCACTACAACGTGCTCTTTAAGTGTTCTGCTCCCAATTTTGTGCTCCACCAACCCACTCTCTCCATGCTGCCAGAAAACATTCTCAATCACCAAGTGAGAAAAGGAGGAGAGACAGAAAGACAGAGACGGAGAAAGGTCACACAGGAATATTCCAATTGCCGCTTAATGCCTTACAAAAAAAAAAAAAAAAAAAAAAAAGAACTACCGACTCTATCATTTGTTAAGGAAGACCCACTTAAAATAAAGCACTTAAGAATAGCCATCCCCCCTTAGCCCTTTTATAAAAACGAAAAATTGGCCATCTGATTTTAAGATTTCACGGGTTCCTGAAAGCACACATGTATCATATTTCAATATTTCCCATTTTCTCCCCATGGTCAAGTACAGGGGTAGAAAGCTGTTTACTTCTCTTTAACAGAATGTCTTCGCAGAGCATACGCTTTGCCGTGCTGTCAGATACAGCAGCCAGCAGGCACTGGGGCTGTGAAAGCTGCTGCTGTTGCAGCGCTACTTACTAAAACCTCTGTCCACACTGAAGTGCACTGCCACCACGTTCAGATAGTACTTCTCTGTACCCGAGGATTCTAATCTATCCCAGCGGTCGGTTTGTCTATCCCCACATAACTCAATACTCCATGTGTATTTATTCATTGCCACAGTGTTTAAGTTTAGTTTGTTTGTTTGTTTGTTTGTTTGTTTGTTTAATTTATTGAGAGAGAGAGAGAACAGGAGAGGAACAGAGAGAGAAGGAGAGAGAGAATCCCAAGCTTGAACTCACGGGCCATGAGATCATGATGTGAGCTGAAATCTACAGTTGGTCATTCAACTGCTCAACCGACTGAGCCACCCAGGAGCCTCTATTGTCACAGTTTTAAAATTACTCTTGGTTTTCTCGTAGGGAATGAGCCTGACCTTTGCTCTTTTCTTCCCACTTGAAAAATGCCTCAACTCTTCTGGGAAGTTTACTCTTTTATAAACTCTAGGGTCAGACAATATATAGACAAATTCAGGGGCGATAGGCATACCTACACTACTGAGGGTCCTTCCCTACCCCAAAACACGGTATGATACTTTCCACTCTCCTACTTCTGGTCTGCTAAAGGTCCTCAGTAATATGCTGTGAATTTCCAAATGACAGCTGACACATCTCTTGTCGGACATTCCTGGGCACCAGATTATTTTGTGGCTATTGTGAAAGGGTGGGTTTTTTTCAGCTGATTCCTTCAAACCAGTTACTTGTGGTGTGAAAACACGTTACTGATTCCCTGGGGTGGAACTGCACCCAGCACTTTGGCAGCCTTGTTAATTCTGACGCTTCACCAATTCTCTGGGACTGTTTTGTGTAAGTAAACTTACAGTTTACAAATAGTTTTGTCTCCTCCTTACCAATTGTAATATTAATAGATGTTAGATAACTAGATCTTTATTGTCTTCCTAATTTTATGGGAGTATTTTAAAAATTTAAGTTTAAAACTTTTCTTTGAGGGAGAGAGAGTGCACACGAGGGTGGGGAGGGGACAAGAGCTAGGGAGACAGAGGATCCAAAGCAGGCTGTATGCTGACAGCAGACAGCCCGGTGCGGGGCTCAAACCCACAGACCTTGACATCATGATCTGAGCCAATAATCACAAGGTCTGGGGGTTTGAGCCCCACATCGGGCTCTGTGCTGACAGCTCAGAGCCTGGAGTCTGCTCTGGATTCTATGTCTCCCTCTCTCTCGGCCCTTCCCCCACTTGCGTTCTCTCTCTCTCTCTCTCTCAAAAATAAATAAACATTTAAAAATATTTTAATTTAAGTTTTAATGAATTAAAAGTATATTAAATTGACTTTTCAGTTTCCCAGTCCCACTAGCCACTTTTCAAGTGTTTAATAGCCACGTATGACTAGTGGCTACCACAGTGGTAATGGCTACAGTGGCTGCAGCACTAAACCTTTCCAACACCACAGAAAATTCTAGAGCTGACAGGTACCTGTCTCAGTCCTACTCACCTCACACATCCACAACACCCAACCGGCTGCAGGAAGCATTTGAGTTTCTTTCACCACTGGTCAAGACTCCAGAGGGCCCAGTCCAGGTTCCTTACCAGGATGCATAAATCCTCCTATAAGCCAAACCCCTGCCTTTCCCAACCTGCTCTCTCTACCCATCTGCCTGGGGAGCATAGTCTGGAAATACTCCAGCCCACCTCAGCTTTGGCTCATCTTCCTTTGTCTAGCATGTTCTTCCCTGTCCTCCTACTACACCCTCTGCACACATGCTTTCAAAATAAAAAACTGCAGGGACACCTGGGTGGCTCAGTAGGTTGAGCATCCAACTGTTGGCTTCGGCTCAGGTCATGATCCCAGCGTCGCCCAGTATGGACAGCTACCCCCAAATGAGTCCCATACCCATTTTACAATACTGCCACTGTTTATGTGTCTTTCCCACCCTCACTAGGTCATGAGCATCTTGGCACTCAGTCTGTTGAATACTGTTGAATGACACGATGACACACAGAGTCAGCTTGGTGGCCAGAACGAAACAGCACAGCCAGGTGGCTTAATCAACAAGAAGTTATTTTAGCATCGCTCTTAAGGCTAGAAGTCTGAGCTCAGGGAACCAGCAGGTTTGGTTCTTCCTGAGGCCTGTTTCCATAGCTTGCAGACAGCCACCTTCTCACCTGTCCTCATGTGGCTTTTTCTCTGTGTGCAAGTGCTCCTGGTATCCCCTCCTCTAGTAGGACCCCAGTCCTGCTGGACCAGGCCCACCCTATGACCTCATTTAACCTTAATCACCTCCCTAGAGACCCTGTCTCCAGATACTGTCACGAGGGGGTGTTGGGCTTCAACAAAGGAATTTGGGCAGACACAATTCAGCCCATAAAACCAAGATTACTTACTAATAAGGCTAGAAAATCTCATTTCTAAAACCTTTATCTCTAAAATATCCTAATTTTCGTGTTCCCTGAAAAGGGCTAATCCTTAGCCTCCATCCTCAGAGATAACCAAAGGAAGAAACAAAGCCCAGGAGTTACATAGGAACTTTCCACGATAGGCTTTTTGGAGTTACTTACCTGCTTCAACAAACATGAGTGTGTCCTTTCACATTTCAGATACTCAATTTAAAGGTCTTTTATCATAGATCCTGGAGAAAAAGTTCAGAAATCTGAAAAGAAATAAAAGATCTTTCTCCGCTATTTCCAAAATGGTAATCTCAAGTCACAGTCAGTATAAACTGAAGGAACAGGATTCTATTCTTTCCTTAAAGCTGAATAACACAAAGCCAAAGTCTGAAAGGAAACCCCTACGTGATTATTGTCCCCCCGTGATTATCTGAGGTACTGCCTCAAAAATCCAGGAAGTCTTAAAAACAGAAGCCATTCATCTCCTGTGTGAAAAAGGAAGAGGGAATTTGGGTACATCACTCAAAATGATTATCAATAAATGACAGAGGCAACTATTTTTAGGTGTTGTGTCTTTTACTGATTACACAGGTTTTTCTTTGCTGTGTAGCATATAATTTCCTAGTCTTTTTAATATACAAGGGCAATATCAGAAATGTTACATAATCTTTTCTACAAAGACTGACCCACAAAGATTATGTTATTCTTACTCAGAAGCAACTTCATTGCAAACAAAATGCTATAGCAAGAATTAGTTTTTATTATTATTATTATTATTATTATTATTATTATTATTACTTGAGAAAGAGAGAGAGAGTGTGAGCAGGGGAGAGGGGCAGTGAGAGAAAGAATCCCCAGCAGGCCCTATGCTCAGACAGAGCCCAATGTGGGGCTTGATACTAAGACCCTAGGATCGTGACCTGAGCCAAAATTAAGAGTCTAAAGCTCAACTAAGTGAGTCACTCAGATGCCCCTATTATTTTTTTTTTTTTAGTAATCTGTACACCCAACATGGGGCTCAAACTCATTAAGATTAAGAGTAGCATGCTCGACTAACTGAACCGGCCAGGCGTCCCGGTGAGAATTACTTTTAAAGGGTTTACTAGCAGGGATGCCAGGGTGGCTCGGTCGATTGAGCGCCCAACTCTTGATCTAGGTTTAGGTCACGATCTCATGGTTTGTGAGACTGAGCCCCACATTAGGCTTTCAGCTGACAGTGTGGAGCCTGCTTGGGATTCTCCCTCTCCTCTCTCTGCCCCTCCCCTGCTCCTGCGCGCTCTCTCTCTCTCTCTCTCTCTTTCTCTTTCTCTCTGCCCCTTCCCCACTCACATGTGCGCCCTCTCTCCCTCCCTCTCTCATAATAAATAAACTGAAAAAAAAAGATTTACTAGCAGAGCAGAATAAAGTAACTTAATCTTACTTTGTTCCTACCCTTTCTCCAGGTAGGTCATGGTACAGTAACCAAATACTTGGTATGAATTCGTTCTTACTTTATTATTATTTTTTTAACATTCATTTTTGAGAGACAGAAAGAGACAGAGTGCAAGTGGGGGAGGGGCAGAGAGAGAAGGAGACACAGAATCTGAAGCAGGCTCCAGACTCTGAGCCGTCAGCACAGAGCCCAACGCAGGGTGCAAATCCATGCACCGTGAGCTCATGACCTGAGCCGAAGTTGGATGCTCAACCGACTAAGCCACCCAGGCGTCCCTGTTTTTATTTTAAATAAATGTTGCATATCACATCAGGCAAAACAACACATTAAAAGATGAAATAAAAATGTATTTTCAAAAATTACAACTGTTTTCTTACTTTTTAACTAAAACAATGGACCGCTCAACCTAGACCCTGATGATGAGATGGGCACGGCAGCAACATGCTGGCTAACATTCACTGGGGACACACCACATGAAATGTGGGTGCCAACTATGAGGCACGGTGTGACACTGCTCCCCAAGGCTCATATTTCCATGGGGACATTTCACCAGGCAGAGACTCTTCATTCGCACAGACCAGGGCCCCCACTCCAGTCTCTTTTCAAGCTTCTAAGTCCTGGAGGCATATTTACCCCACTTTGTGAGACTAAAGGTCTAAAGACAGAAGGAGCTAAATGACCAATAGCAGCTCCTCACAGAGCACGACCCAGACCCCACATGCCCCATACCTCAGCAGAAGGCCTGCCCTGGGGAGCAAGGCCAGGTGGCCCTCCCCAAGAAGGCTGTCCTCGAGGCTGCCAACAAGTACCTCGTGTGAGAAAGGCACAGGCAGCCGGGTCCCAAGAAAGGACCCAAGAAAGGGTCCCACTCCAGACCCAGCCAGCACTGAGCAGGATGGCAATGCCATTCTCTTCAAGGTCCTTGTGACGACTGAGCGGGGCAGACACTTGGGACAACATTCTCTGGAAGAACCTCCTTACAGTAAGTGCTCCAATGCTAGAGTCACGCGAGGGAGGTGGGTTTTCAGCACCACTGGTCAATCTTCAATAGAACCAGCTCTTAATTAGTAGTCAGGAATAGGTCAGGCACAAACCCCCATAGAACTAACAGGGAAGGGGCTCTAGCATCAGCATACCAAATTTGTGGTCCTCTCAGTACCTGTCACATGAATGAAGCATTTAATGAACGTGTCCTGTCCGCAGTAGTGAATGCATTCCTCAAAGTCATCTTGAAACAGCGAAACAAGGCAACCAGCTGGCGTCACTGTTGTCATGGTGAGCGCATTCTGACCAGTTCTTCCTTGAATCAATGAACAAGTGCGTTTTCCCTCAAATCCAGTCACCCTTCTCTCTCTTCCCCATCTCGCCACCGTGAGTGCGGGCAGCACCTCAAACCGAAGCCCAGTACTCACGTCTTGACTCCTTGCCGCCTTCCCCACCGGCGCCCGTCAGCCAATTCCTTCCATTTCTCCTTCGGGCCCAGTGGCTTCTCGCCCCACGACGGCTGCCATTTCTCACGCAGCAGCGCCTGCCTCCTAAGTGACCTGAACCCAGCTCACTCTTGCCTCCCTGCGGTCCATTCCTGACACCACAGCTGGGGAGTCTTCAAGGACATAAACCGTCAAAGCAGCAGAAGCTCCAGGGGCCACTCATCACACTTAAAGTAGAAACCAGTAGATCCCCAGGCTCGGCCTAGGCTCAGAGGGCCTAGGCTCAGGCGGCCTTTCAGGCCATCTCCTTCAAGCCGCCCACCTTCTCATCGCCCAACTGGTTGGGATGCTCCCTCCCCAGTCACGTGGAGGCACCTGCCCAGAGGTGTTTTCTGACCACTGGTCTAAAACCACATCCCCAAGTCCCAGTCGTTGGCTTTCTTTACAGCAGAGCCTGGATTTATGTAGGTCAGTGGACGTGGATGACATGGCAGCGGCTCTGGTGCCAGGGACACAGAGGACAGCAAGGCAGGTTCGGCCCCAGCTCTCATGAAGTATCGTGAAGGACCACTAAACCAGAATCAGCCACAGGCAAGAGGGTCCTGAGAAGAGTGAACAATCCAATTCAATACACACTGACCAACAACTATGTGACAGGTACAGTCTCGGAGTGCAGACCATTGATAAGGGAGATAGACACGCAAACCAACACCAGCAGATGATAAATCAGCCTTTCAACCTGGGTCTAGACCAGAGAGCCCCGATGGCAGTTTAGGGCCTCTGAGAAGCAGATGCTAAGACAGGATAGACATGCAAGAGACATGCAAGCGATTTACGTGGGAAGTGCAGGTGAAGGAGGGAGCCGGAGGAGGCCAGAAAGTTGTCTGACAAGACGCAGGTGATCCCTTGCAGAGGGGGGAGGAAAGGAAGGCAGAGTGGGTGGAAAAAGTCTTAGACTCCACACAGCTCTAAGCAAGTTTCAGGCCAGTGTGGAATCCTGGAGCCAAAGTCCCCAGCAGAAGCCTCAGGCTTCCAGGAAGGGGTCTGCTTTTGTATTCCCGCAAGGGAAGTGGGGCTCAGCGTGAAGCTGGTGTGGACCCACAACCCAGAGGTGAGGCCATAGGTGGATACAGCCACTGTGGGGCTCAGAACAACCTACTAGATCACACTGGAGACTTGAGCCTCACATCAGCAGGGACTCCACTGGTAGTTTCTTCCTGGTAGTTTAGGCAACAAAGACCAAATTCTGGTTCGATGGCTCCCTGAGGCACAGGTCTGTCCTGCTGATGGATGGCTTCACTGAATTTGAAAAACTATTGACAAAAAGCTAAGTATTCAGTCAACCACAGATGATTCTTGATTTCAAATTGAAAATAGGAGGGGGTGACTGGGTGGCTCAGTTAGTTAAGCATCAACCTCAGCTCAGGTCATGATCTCGAGGTCCCTGAGCTCGAGCCCCGCATCAGGCTCTGTGCTGACAGCTCACAGCCTAGAGCCTGCTTCAGATTCTGTGTCTCCCTCTCTCTCGGTCCCTCCCCATCTCACGCTGTCTCTCTCTCTCTTAAAAATAAACATTAAAATAAAATAAAATAAAATAAAATAAAATAAAATAAAAAATAGGATGGTGCCTGGGTGGCACAGTCAGTTGAGCATCTGACTCTTGGTTTTGGTTCAGGTCATGACCTCACAGCCATAAAACTGAGGCCCCATTGGGCTCCATGCTGGGTGTGGAGCCTGCTTAAGATTCTCTCTCTCTCTCTCTCTCTCTCTCTCTCTCTCTCTCTCTCTCTCTCCCTCTGCGCCTCCCCCACTGACACGTGTGTGCCCTCTCTCCAAAAAAAAAAAAAAAACAAAACTGTGAAACAAAACAAAACTGAAAATGGGGTGCCTGATTGGCTTCATCAGTGGAGCATGCAACTCTTGATCTCAGGGTCTTGAGTTCTAGCTCTACATTGGGTATGGAGCCTACTTAAAATAAAAAATTAAAATAAAAAATTAAATAAAACTGAAAAAAAATACCATGTGTAGTTTTTGCCTTTTTATTAATTAAATAATCATTCGTTAAAACGCCTAAAATATGCTAGGTACTGAGGACATAAAGATGATCAGACCAAAACCTCCTCTTGAAGTGTTCCCTATGACGTAGCAAAGAAAAACAAGCAAACAAATACAACAGTGTGATAAATCCTACGACAGGGACACAATGAGTGCTACGGGGACACAGAAGAGTAGGCACCTAACTGGAGAAGGGTGGGTGGTGTTTCTTAGAGGAAGGCAGAACTTCAAAGAGAAAGTGAAGTTTAAATTTAAGTCCTAAAACAAAGGCAGGAATTCAACAGTACAGAATAGTTGGCAATGAAATGTGCAAAGTTTTAGAATGTTAAAACTGAAATCAGGGGCGCCTGGGTGGCTCAGTCGGTTAAGCGTCCAACTTCGGCCTCAGGTCATGATCTCACAGTCAGTGATTCGAGTCCCGCATCGGGCTCTGTGCTGACAGCTCAGAGCCTAGAGCCTGCTTCAGATTCTGCGTCTCCCTCGCTCTCTGCCCCTCCCCCACTCGTACTCTGTCTCTCAAAGATGAATAAATGTTAAAAAAAAAAAAAATTTTTTTAAACTGAAATCATAGTATTGATATTCTTTTAAAAATTTATAAATCAAAATTCTCTAAGAAGAAAATTTATACATGTATATATATTTTTAATGTTTATTTATTTTTGAGAGAGACAGAGAGACAGAAGGACAGAGTGCAAGCAGGGAAGGGGCAGAGAGAGAGGGAGACACACAATCCAAAGCAGGCTCCAGGCTCTAAGCTATCAGCACAGAGCCTGACACGGGGCTCGAACCCACAAGCCATAAATAAGACCATGACCTGAGCCGAAGTCGGACACCCAACCGACTGAGCCACCCAGGCGCCCCAAGAAAAAAAAATTGTAAACAGACAACTGTGCTAGAATGATTCACTACAAATAGAAAAAAATTCTAAAGGAAATATTCCTGAATCATACAAGCTATCATTTTTACAGTAAAAAATTTTTAAGTATTATTTTTAGAGATTTTCAAACATGCTTTATGAATTGAAAGATCTGACTGACTTTACATATACAACCAGAAGTCCTTCTTACACCAGGAAAGAGCTAAAAAATATGTTACAAAAAGTATAAAGAAAAAGATAACGGCATCTAGTATTTCCTTAAAAACTCTGTTAGAGTTGCACGGACTGGCACTGCTCAAAGGTTTTAGGCTCAGGACCCCTTCACGCTCTTAAAAATTACTGAGGACTCCGGAGAGTTTTTGTTTGTATGTGTTATACTGATCAACGTTTACCATATTAGAAATTAAAATGGTAAAAATGTTAAAATATTTAATTCACTGAAATTTTTTATAATAAGCTATGTTAACATAAACATATTTTTTTTTAATTTTTTTTTTTTAACGTTTATTTATTTTTGAGACAGGGAGAGACAAAGCATGAACGGGGGGAGGGTCAGAGAGAGAGGGAGACACAGAATCTGAAACAGGCTCCAGGCTCTGAGCTGTCAGCACAGAGCCCGACGCGGGGCTCGAACCCACGGAGTGCGAGATCGTGACCTGAGCCGAAGTCGGACACCCAACCGACTGAGCCACCCAGGCGCCCCTAACATAAACATATTTTTAATAAAAAGTAGTAGATTTCCAAAGCCAAAAACATTCAGTGAGTACAGGTATTGTTTTACTTTTACAAACCCCTTTAGTACCTGGCTTTATAGAAAACAGTTGGATAGATTCTCTTATCAGAATCAACATTCAATCTTATTGCAACATGTGGCTTCATTTGAAGTCAGATCCCGCCTCACACACACATATATGTTGGAAAAGGGAAAGGTGTTTCAGTAGCCTTTTGAGATCATTGTGGACATTCTTCTATGATACCACACCACCAAAACCAGGCAAGTGGTAGGTAGCTTCCCACTGAATAGTTGCAATGTTGAGTCTAAAACCGTATCAATGAACTTTTCAGAACTTTTCCTACTGTTACATTACAACCCAATGGTTGTATCTTTTACCCATGCACAAATTTGTAACATGATACCTTGATATTTAGAAAACACTGGTTCACAGGGCTCCTGGGTGGCTCAGTCAGTTGAGCGACTTTGGTGCAGGTCATGATCTCACGGTTCATGAATCCAAGCCCCACATCGGGCTTGTTGCCATCAGCCTGTCAGCACAGAGCCTGCTTTGGATCCTTTATCCCCCTCTCTCTACCCCTACCCCGCTTGCGCTCTCTCAAAAATAAATAAACATTGAAAAAAGAAAATACTGGTTCACAGAATTATGTAGACCTTCCTAATGTTGACACATTTCATTATAATATCAAATACACTAATACTGCCACTGATCTCATCAAAAAGTATTTAATGTAATAGGAAGTTGTCATGCTCATGGTACAGATAAGTTTTATAAAATTTAAATTTTTGTTCAAAAGCACAAATAGTACCATTGACCACAAATTCTGACAGCTGTTCTCTTTCATTTACGTTCTAGAAAATGTCCATCAACTATCCAAGTCTCAATAACTACAGTTTATCTACAACCCACTTTTTGAAGCAAAAATAGCATTCTGCGACAAGTCATTAGCTCATTTTGTAACTCAAAATACACAACCGCTATTCCTCAAAACAGGCCCTGTACCTCTCTGTGTGGCACCTCTCATTTCCTCACACAGACTCTTAAAAAGACAAGTATTCAAGGGTTGAGATTTAAGAAAATTAATTTTTATTGCTTCATCAGTAAAAGGAAGGCTATGTTTAAGTCAAACTGGGGAGTTGGTGAAGAAAGCAACGATGTCAGTATGATTGGGGGCCCTGGCCTCAATTGGTGCTAAGGTACCAGCATCGCTTGTCTATCAATACAAACACAGAGAAAACAGCCATGACATCTTCGTGTTATTATGACAAGTTATTATGAAAAGTCTTCCCTCACAGGCCCCCAGAAAGGGCCTCAGAGACCCCCAGAGGTCAGTGAACCACTGTTTAGGAAGCACCAGCAGATTACTTCTGAAAGGAAACCTAGGAAATGGATAGCAGAGAACACTGCCAGAGAGGTGTGGAGGGGGGGTTGCATGCGCATGTGCACGCGTGCACACACACACACACACACACACACACACACTCATTCACTCACTCTATCCTACATTTCCTTGGAACCGCTTCACTTCTCTGCCACCTGTATCTGCACGACTTTTTAATATAACCGTGTGCAAAGCTGATCCATGAAGAAACAGAGCTAACCCTGACCTCTGACAGCTGAAACATTAGCTAGTGTCCAGCGGGCACTCAACAATCACTGAATGTACAAATAACAAATACAAAAAACAAAAAGTGGCAAGAATTCCAAAAGTGGGAGCAAGTGCGATGAGAGTTGCAAGAAAGTAGCCACATGAGAGATGATCAAGAAAGGCTCCAAATAAGAAGGCATTTGGGTTGGGCTTTGATGGGTGAAAAGAATTTGGACATGAGAACTTTAATACACCACAAAATATTTACAAAGCACAACGCATGTTTACTGACATAAAGGCAAGGTCAGGCTACCATTTGAAAATGAAGAATTATATCACAAATTATAGACATTAAAGACATTTAAAGAGGAAAACAGCTTTGTGAAGAAGTCCCTTCCTCTGCACACACAGAGCTTCCCCCTTTTTCACTTGCCTGCATCCAGGCTGCGGCCCCTGCATTGACAGAATGCAATAAAACAAGAACCAGACTAGAGTTAAAGCTTTGAAATAGACCCGTTAACCAGAATAAAGAAACGGGAGTGGAGCAAATGTAGTCTATTATGTAGGAACTTCCATTCTAAGCCACCGCAGGCCACTAAAACAAAGCACAAACTTCACACCACCATCCATGTGTTTAGAGCAGCTGGGCAGCAATAGCCCCAAGACACTAGGTGGTACCAAATCAGTTGGGAGGTATACAGGAGGCAATCTGACACTATAATAGGTAAAGCACAAGTGTTTGGGAATTAACTCTCTTTTGAAGTCACACTTTTAATAACCTCATTTTCATCCATGGACATTTTCATATGCTTTGAGGAGCCACAAGTGTGAATTCTATGTGTTTGTGGCAGGGGTGGGGGCAGGGTAGGGCGTCTAAGAAGAGCGGGTGGGGTTCTGTGGAGCTCCACCTTTCACCCACATCTTAATTTTAAGGAAAGCATAACACGGGTGCAACAGCCAGGAAAGTTAGGGAGCAAGACCACAGTTGTGCCTTATTTCCCTCTTGGGAATCCATAACGGAAAGTCACAAATCTGCCCTATGGGGAAAAAAAATCAGTGCGTTCTAAGACCAGAACCTTCCCTAACAGCCAATCCCAACTACAATGGCCAATGACCAGAATCCAATGAAGATGCTGGAGAACAAGGCCACATGAGTTATGAATAAAGGCAGGGGCATACTTTCAACCAGTCACGGGTGTACAGGCCAAGGGGAAGTTGTGCAGGATTTTCCAGATTATCCAGGTATCTAGCACCACCTGTCTCCACAGAGGCAGCCCTTTGTCCGTGAAGCTCCTCTGTCCCCTGACCTGCCTAGCACAGTGTCAAGTCTAGGTTTAAGCAAGTTCTCATTCAGACAAATGTGCGCACTGTGAAGTCATCCTATTTTGACATTACTTTCTTGTGAATGAGAAGTTTATCCCCCCACACAATGGGGGGCAGGGAGGTACAGGACAAAGAGAGGTCCGCGTCCTCCTTCTACTTGATCAAAAGTTAACAGTGACAACAATGAAACTAACTTGGGCTGCTTTAGGACTGTATTTCATTAATATTACCTTCCTGTAATTATATAAATAAAACACCTTCCCAGTGTCAAAGCATGTTCGTGTATGCCGTATGGAACTTTACAAGAACTATAGGATGTCAGTAAGGCTGGTGTTCACCCCTTCTACAGCTGACCAAACCCAAGTTCATGGCTGTTAT